>NW_025767171.1:0-600000 GCF_003918875.1 Haliotis rubra | reverse complement strand
AAATCGTCACAAAAACATGTCGATGAATATATAAATGGAAAAAGTTCAGAAATATAACACCATTACAATTGTTCACCATCTTCACTCATACTGCCTTTTCATGGAGTCACGGATGACCTCAATCAAATTAACCACATTCATATCTACAGTCTAACATCAATATAAGAAAAACTGCATGATGAATAACTTACCAAGTCACTTCTTCCTGTAGGTGTCGCCGGGAACTGTTTGCATGCAGTTCTAAAACAAGCAAACATAGATCAAACTAAACATAGCATTAGCTGGCAATCACAAACCCTACCTTGTATCCATGCTTGGATATATACATGCAGTTCTAATACTGACAACAGGTTACACTCATCTGAGGTTGTAAAATGAATATGCTTCTCTAAAACACCAAACAAGCATTTTAACTGATCAGATTAAAGTAGAGAAATGGACACAAGTTCCTGATTAGAAGAATGAGACAAGGAAGAGGTTTCTACAATAACACAGCACCAGGTAAACCACCAGGACTCAGTAGTTCAGGCCACAATTATACTCTATAACACTACACATGGAGGCAGAGCTAACTTAGTTATCTATCCCAGATGACAAATTTAAGAACAACCTTGTGTTTAAAGACACCAGGTGAATTCCCAGTACTGGTTGTTGCTTTTGTTACTGTTTTGTTTTTTTCGGTGGGTAACCGGATGATATCCCAGAATTCTTGACTGGTTAAAATATTGAAGGGTTGTTATTGTTTTGTGGATACCAAAAGAACTTCATTGTTGCATGAAAATGTACATGCATTTGCTGTATATTTAAGTTAACAATTGTATGTATATATTTACATAAGTGGGTTTTTAGGTTATAGCAATGGCAAAATTGGATTTATCAAGTTTCTAGCTTCAATTAAATAAAATGTGTGGGCCAATGTGTATTATTGGTCAATTAACATGACATTACTACATAGCATGATTAAATATCACGGTACATGAATGGGATCCATATCAATCTCAGTGGTCATTCTATCCACATATCAGAATTCCAAAAATGCTTGCGCTGATGGGATACTTTATTAAAACCATCTGGGATATTTCCTAACAATTGCATCTGATAGGCATCCTCTGGGTTTTCTTTGTCTGTTTCAGTTGAGGACATTACGTGTTAAATCGTCACACACAAAAAAAAAAACCTACTCTATAGAGCTATGAACACATTCGAGGATCATAATCAATTCCAAGCGGACCTCAACTCATTGGAACATTAGGCCAAGGAATGGGGAATGTCTTTTTATGCCAAGAAGTGTTATATTCTCAGGGTATCAAGATCAAAGTCCCCACGCACCTTCATCTATCAACTTTGTAACACCATCTTAGAAAAAGTTCCTTATCTAGGAGTAATCATCAGTAACTCCCTCAAGTGGAATACACATATTAAAGCAAAGCAAAACCTACTCTTGGTTTTCTGAGACGTAATTTACGTCAGTGTCCCAAGACACTAAAGATTACAGCTTATCAGTCTCTTGTAAGATCAGTACTGGAATATTGCTCAACTATATGGGACCCCTATTATCAAGTCGACATTACATCTTTAGAGAGAGCACAACGACGAGCAGCCAGATTCATAACATCAGACTTAAAAAAAAATCACAAATCACTAGTGTCACTAAGATGCTAGAAGATATCGGCTTAAAGCCACTCAAAAAATGACGCAGGGAACACAGACTTGTACTGCTTTACAAGATTGGGGGAGTACTGCACTTTACCGGGTGCTTTTATAATTTGAATACACCATCGATTTTCTGTTACGGAATTTTGTACTTGGAGACCATGAAATGTATCGCATAATTTACCTTTCTGTCTCATTGTAACCATTTTCTGAATCACGGTGGATAGTTTTAACCTGGGTGCTCGTCCCAGAACCCATTCTGAGTTGATAATTGCTCTATTAATTATTAGAGTCGATATGTAACATCGACACTGCTTCCATAAAAGCTCTCTTGGTAGCCATTTTGTCGGCAATGAAAACAACACATTCGGAGCTGCTCGTAATTATTTTAGTCGGAGTAGGTCGTAAGCTCCAGACCACGATATTAGCTATTAGCTACTGCTAATATCGCTACGAGAAGCACGCGTTGGTGTGGAGTTTCACTGGAAAATGGTGTATTCCGAGTTGTGCCGAATGAATACCGAATGCGGACTATTGGCAAAAGAACTAATAACATTAAATACAAATTCTACTCGTCTTGTTTGTCAACAATGAAATAAAAAGAGTTTAATAGTATGTACGTGTATTAAAACACACAGATGTAAATTCGATATTATTCAGATTAACATCGGTTGCATGACGTGTTGTGATTTTTATCTTGTATAATATATTTGAGAGGAAATGTGTTGTCCCAAACCATATTTATATAGACTGGTACTATTGCTGGTATGCGATACAAGCTTAGTGGTTTTACAAGTGCGATAGATAGGCACCCAGTCTAATATTTACAAAGACTTAAGTTTTTCTTAATATACGTGTAGAAGTTACCCAATTATATATAATAAGTCCTATAATAAATAGTTACGTTATCAACTGTGTACGTACACATATCTAAAATAAATATTGTTAACAAATATGTGCGCCAACACATGACCACCAAAATGGCGACGGATAAGATGGATTTTCAGATTTCATGCTCAGAAGTTTTGAGCAACCCCATCATCTTAAAAAATGTGTTCTCGTGCATTCCAATGAAAACACTTCAGAAATGTGCTAGGTAATGGCTATGTGAGCTTTTTCAAATGGACAGTTCTTATTAATGTAGAATATATATCTTCATTCTGTATTGCTTGGTGTTGTTCCTTGAGTGCCGGATGTTGTCCTCAACTGAGGTCCTTCAACTGTCACGCATAATAGATATGGTCTCTGCACGCAGGACTTCGTCGCTGTGCACAAAACAATATGACATCTGTATCCTGATGGTACCATTGTACTTTGTATTATACACGACATTGATTGTGTCTGACTGAATAAAGATAACTAAGAGATATAAATAATCCTCCGTTTTTGGCTAAGGACAAAGTTGTGGTCATTTCCTGTTTCTACCCTCCTGAATCTCTGGCGTAACCAGTCAGTCTGTGCCTGAAGGCTTTGACAATGTGAACGTACTGTTGTTAGTTGTTTTTAGAGATGAAAATTGTCAAGTTGTTTGGGGATAAGAGTTGCATCCCTGGTGTCAAAGATCTCTGATCCACTTTCACCCAGGTTATGTGTGAAGGCAAGAAGTATGAAATGATGAGAACCTTAGTATGTGGGTGTAAGTAAGTGGTAAATGTCTCAGTCTTGCATCACTTCTTCCCACATTGAGCCGACTTGCCACCATATACCTTGAACACTGTTCAATTCATCACTGGACAGCTGTTCAACTGTTCAGCAGTAGTGTGGTATTTCTTCTCCAGTTGTTTGACACAGTAAAAAATTATTCTGAATAAATTTAAATGGTGTCAAGTTTGTGGACTGTGGTCAGTATTTGTGTTTACCACCCATCAAAAGGGAACCATCCAGTAAACATTGTAAATGGCCCAACATAATTTCCAGAAAGACAGTTGCCGCCAACATCCAAGATCTTTTCCTGCTTTTTTCCTGGTGATAAGTTCATCATTAACCTCACTTTACCATTATTTTAAGTTCTGGCTTTAATTACAAGCACTACATCTCATTTTATCACCAAAGTTAAACTAAAGAGTATTCTGTCAGTATCAGTTGTAAGTTTGATCTTACCATTGAAACTTATGTATTCTATGAGAGGATTCATGCAAGGGCCACAACTGCCAGATGCATGTCACCACACCAGTAACCAGTTTGTATTCTATTTCACACAAATGGAAACAGTTTCAATTTTAGAAAGGGCGGTGGGGTAGCCAAGTGATTAAAGCAGTAGCTTGTTATGCTGAAGACCTAGGTTCGAATCCCCACATGGGTACAGTGTGTGAAGCCCATTTCTGGTGTCCCAGCCATGATGTTGCTGGAATATTGCTAAAAGCGGCATATTGCACAGAAAATCCTACTGCAGCATTCCTTTGTCCCAGATCAGTTGAGTTGATGGTGAATATGTCTGCATTCAGCATTTGATTTTGTCAGATGTGTTAAATGATCTCAGTTCTACCATGAGTCAAAGTCTAATTCCTACCCAAACAGCATGGATCGTTGATGAAACTGACAGTATCATTCTATCAATCGTGGCATTTTGTACAGGGGACAAGGTCAAGGTTAAAGAGATTCAGAAAGAGATTGCTTGTTTAACAAGGAAATGTAAAGATGAATACAAAACAAAGATTTAAAGACAATTTTCGGTAAACAATTTAAGTAATGCATGGAGTGGCATAAAAACTATCATTGGATCAAATATTAGACCTCGACAGTTGGAATCCAGCGATGACTTATCTTTCTCAAATGAGTTAAACTCCTTCTACTCCCGATTTGATACTGGGAATTTTTCAGATGAAAAGAAACTTGTATTGGAATCGCTTCCACGTTATGAAATGTTAAATATATTGACAGATGATGTGATTAATTCATTCGCTAAGATAAATCCACATAAATGTTGTGGGCCTGATAACTTGCTTGGGATTGTTCTTAAGGAGTGTAGAATGCAGCTGGCTGTTATTTTTCAAAAGCTATTTCAGATATCAATTAACTCTCATAGTGTTACCATTCTTTGGAAAACCTCTAAAATTCCATTGCCAAAAAAATAAATCCCTCTGTTAATAATGACTTCAGACCAGTACGATCTTATTCTTGAATGAAGTCGGCCATGTTCTTGACCCATTACTATTTGCATACAGAACAAGGAGTGGGGTAGATCATGCAACAATCACTCTGTTAAACAATGTCTGTAAGCATTTAGAAAACTATGGTACTTATGTGAGAATAATGTTTGTTGATTTTTCGTCTGCCTTTAATACTATTCAACCTCATTTGTTGATAAACTTTTCAAAATGAATGTTAATTCTAACATCATCAAATGGATTAATTCATTTCTGTGAACAGACAATTTGTACAGGTTAATAATGTGAAATCATCAATTGTAAACGCATCAACTGGGGCTCCACAAGGTTGCGTTATTTCACCAATTTTGTTCATATTGTACACCAATAACTGTGTATCCAACACAGAAACATGTTTTACAGTCAAATTCGCGGATGATGCTGCATTGGTAGGCCTTATTAGGGAATCAGAACTTAGTTACAGAGCTGAAATGTCAAAATTTGTAGAATGGCGTAAATCAAACTTTTTATTCTTGAATGTGCTAAAAAACAAAGAAATGATCATAGATTTTAAAAAAGCTAAGTCAACAATAAATGCTGTAAATATTGAAGATAATGAAATCGAAAGAGTAACTGAATACAAATATTTGGGTACTGTCTTAGATTCAAAACTCTCCTGGGAACGAAAACCCTGAGAAAATATATAAAAAAGGACAACAACGCTTTCATTTTTTGTAGAAGTTGAAACATTTTAAAATCAACCAAACTATCATGATGTTATTTTACAAAACCTTTATTCAAAGTGTGATAACCTTTAATTTCTTGAGTTGGTTCGGGAACCTGTCTGTCCAGAATAAAAACAAACTCTAAAAATCATAAACACTGCATCTAAACTTATTTGGCTTCCTATCGAAAGTATCGGCAGTTGTTATGAGCAGCAAATTTAAAAAAAGACAACACAATTTTAAGTGATCCTATTCACATACTCTTTTCTGAATATTCATCATTACCTTCTGGACGCAGGCTGCGTATGCCGACTTTTAGAACAAACAGGGTTCGCCACTCATTTGTTCCAGCTAGTATTAGATGTATTAACAACAAATTCAGTGAATGACTTGTCTTCCAATTGTCCATATTCTAGTCAATATCTATGTTTGTGTACTAAATTGATGTATTTATATCCTGATTATTTTAAACAATAGTTTTATGATTACCATTTGCAATGTTATTTATGGCTGCTTTATGAAAGAAAAACTGGAGAACTGCATATGATGCAAAACAAATTTCACTTTATTGGGATAATAAAGAATTATCTTATGTTATAATTGGGTTCACAGCTTATGCAACTGGAATATTCCAGAGTGTGGCGTTAAACAGCATACAAACAAGAGCTAGCAATCATGCTGTATTTGTTTGTTATTGTGTGTTAGGATTCTTTTATCTAGAGTCCCCTGCCATGCTGATATGGCTGGAAAATTGCTAAAAGCATCATAAAATACGACTCACTCACTTTTATATAGAACAGAAGCAGTGAAACCTTTTGTTTTTCAGAGTCTGCCGACTCTGGGCCCAAGAAGTGGAAAATATCAAGAAGACGCGAAGTGGTATGGCCTGGCACTACTTTAAATGTGCTGAGTCCGAGCAGGGGTCAGATTTGGAGAGCCTAATAAGGGAAATGGAGGCCTTCGTGGAGGTATTTATAGACATATTCCAACACAATGAACAGTTTGCAGGTTTATCAGCATGTTTAAGAAATAAACTATTGCAATGATCAGTAGCCTAGTATGTTCAACTGATTGTGAATTAAGACCTCAGGCTGCCTAGCCAAGGGTGTTTAATTATCAAATGAGTGATGAGGTTCTGTTCCTGCTTAGTGTGTTTGAGGAATGGAATGAGGAACTTACCTGTTGTGTATTAGACTGGATCAGTCTCCTTACGTTCTCAAACATACAAAATATATTAGATAAATTCATTTTTACTTGTTGATGGTAACAACCTCTGGAATTAGTATGTGTTGTCTTGAATTTGGGTTATTTTAGACATATATTTTTAAAGCAGAGACTGCTGTGAGTTTTGCTGTGAACCAAGCTACTGCTTTGTTCCCTGTCACTGAGACGGATGCAGGAAGTGATTTCCTTGTAGTGATCTTACATCCAGCAACCCACATTTCAGTTTGATAGCAGTAATAGTTGACAAATGTAGAAAATATCAATGGAACTTTCATTCTCTTTGATTGGCGGTGGGATAGCCTAGTGGTTAAGGTGTTTGCTTGTCATGTCGAAGTTTCAGGTTCGATTCCACACATGGGTACAATGTGTGAAGCCCATTTCTGGTGTTCATTGCCAAGATATTGCTGTAATATTGCTAAAAGCGGCATCAAACCCAACTCACTCACTCATTGTATTTGAACACTACGGGCTAGAGATATCTATGTGGTGTTTAGAATGTGTAAAGTTTTACGTACAAACTAAATCAGATATAACATCAAGTGATTACCAGGGACATTTTGGTCGGTTGGGTTTGAGGAGATAAACATTCCAAGGTCTTTTAGTTTTTCTCAAATGGGCATTGATCTGGAGCACAAGAAGTTGCCAGCCAGTGTGACATTGTTGACTGCAGTGGAAGGTAACATTATAAGTTGTTCACTGGTCACAAGGGGGGACATGGGTTGCTGTAAAACACCTCAATGTTAATTTTGAACTGTTTAAAGCACAGATATTGGATCATAATAAGGAGTACCGAAAATAGGCAACAGCCCAAACACTACTAACACAAAGTACCAAACGAATTGTCACAGTTCGGCATTTCCAGCGGGTAACATAGAGAATGTTACTCGCTTGTAAGCAGGGTACATTCATTGGCACAGCCAATCAGAAAACGACATTTATGTGTGAGGTAAGATAATCAATGTTGCAATGTTTCAGAACCTGTACATCGAGCCCCATGTTTCATTCATCATATGCTCTACAAATCTACACGATGAGAAGATCGAACATCAAAGGAACAAAAACACACGGCATGCTCGACATCGTGCATCAAAGAATAAGGAAAATTTAACTGTCAATAGCTTTTTACAGAAACTGCTGCCTCCAAAGAGCAGGGTTACTGCAATAACAGCAGACGGCATCGTTGGTAAGATATGTTCTGGCCCTCTAAGTGATTATTTCTTAATGTAAGTGGGAGCACAGATGGACAACGTGTCTCTGAATATGTTTCTAGATATGTCAGAAACTGATCTATTCTAAATTGTTTCAGCAAGTTGTAAACATCGAAAAATTGCTCACGTTTACCTTTCCACCAGATCATCACACACCATACAGACTGAATAATGTAAACAAGAAGCATTTATGGGAAATGAATATTATGTCATAATTTCTGGTTTGGTAAATATTAAGCAGAATGGCTGATTTGTTTCTGTATCCTGTGCATTAGGTGTTCCAGTTGACATGGACATGTATGGATAGTTGATAGTTGTATGGATAGTTGATAGTTGTATGGACAATAACTGACAGTAGTCTGCATTTCTGTGAAGATAAATAATATGTTACAGCATTTGAACCTTCCAGCTAGTACCAACTATTCCAAATTATATTCTTGGTGACAAGCTAAGAAATCTGATGTGAAAGTTTGATCCCAAGTGCACCTTCAAATACAGTGGAATTTGTGCAAACTGGAAGGCTTTTGACCACAATTTGTCTGGTTTAGACAGATCTGGATTGGTGAGATTATGACAGGAGACAAAGAAATATCTAATCAAGACAAGGATGTATTGTTTTGATATGTCAATCCATTTTCAGGACTGTAGATGTGGTTTGGTATTGACAGAATCCAGGTAAGTCAGAGTCCACTTTTGTCATATATAACTGGCAATATAATGGCAATATATTTCTTCCATGTCAGTTGTTCTGTGTCAACAACAGGAAGTAATAATAAGTAAAGTACCTGTGTATGTGCTGCAGGTACAAGCACGGACATGAAAGTCACAGAGGAGATGGAAGGCAAACGATGTCTATCTCTCATCTTGTTCTCCCAGTTCAGCAACATCAGAATCCAGCCATTGTATTATGATCAAGATGAAGGAAACAAGATTGCTAACTACTGGTCAAGTCGAACAGTCATTGATAATACTGACAAAAAGCTTTCTAATGAACAAGTGAAAAGCATCATCTTCCTCTCTGATGAAGCATTTTGTCCACAAGAAATTGGCTTCTCCTTATACAAGATGTACAAGTGTCCAATGATAGCTGGTGGATTTGTTGACAATGTTGTGTGTCCGTCATCTTGGTTAAACGATAGTTCGTAAGTAACATTTTGATCTAAATAAGGTATATTGTTATATTATGAGTCGCATGCACTCTATTGCTTGTTATTTGGCCATCCATATTACTTTTAGGTGTTTCTCATCTCTAACCTCAACCAGCAAGAGTGTGGGCTGCAAAACAATCAATACATTTTTTTTTTAAATCTTTTTATGAAATTTGGATCAGGTCTCGAGGCACTGTGACCAGGCTGATAATACATCACTGAATGACATTGTTTCAATCTTCTTTTTTTAATGTAATTCAGATTTGATTAGGGAATGTGGGATAGCCTAGTGGTTAAAACGTGTGCTCGTCAGGCCAAAGGCCCGGGTTCAATTTGTCCACATGGGTACAATGTGTGAAGCCCATTTCTGGTGACAATTGCCAAAATGCAGCCCCAACAGTTATATTTGGATTTTGACATTTTCAGTAAGCCATTTCCCTCATAACATGGACACAAATCCAAAATTTAACATATTTAAGCTCTACATAGAAGTAAATACTGTATCTGGAAACAATGCAGTTAGAAAGGGAGATAACTCTTGAATGTTTAGGTCATCTTAATAGACCTTTCCTGATATTGAACTTATGTGAGTGGCAAAAATAGTTATTATTCAACAAGATGTCACATGGGTTGTTAATATATAAGATCCTGTGAAGTATCTGTGGCAGAATATTGGTTACATGTGGAATAACTGGTTTAAATTATTATAACAATTTTCAAATGATTTGTTGTGTCATTGTCTCCGATTCATGGTTTCATGTATTTGTATGCCTGATTGTATGTTCACTCATGGTAGCTGGAATATTGATGTCTCCAGCATATCACACTCACTTGTTCACTCATTTTAAACAAGGATTAACTTTCATTGCAGGCGTGACTCCCCATTCCTGTGCTGTATGGCTTTCTGTGGCAGAGTGCAGGTCGCTTCTGTTGTTATCAAGGATGACGTAAACACAATTGAGGGGGTGGACAGAATCATGAAGAAACTGAAAGACAGTAAACTCTCGGAGAAGAACAGTATTGGGTTCATGTTTGCCTGTGTAGGGCGAGGAGAAAACCACTACGGGGAGATCAATGTGGAGTCAACTGTATTTCGAAAGTACTTTCCCAACACGCCATTAGTGGGCTTCTTTGGCAATGGTGAGGTGGGCTTTGAGTATCCCCATGTGAAGCCTGCAGATGTGCAGGACTGTAGTGCCATGGATGAGGATGGGAGAAGTAATCACAAGTTTGTACAGGAGCAGTCTTCCTACATAGCGTCACACCCACCCAAGATGTACCATGCTTACACAACAATCATGTCATTGATTTCATTTCAATGATTTCAGCTTTCTGTGATTTGAAGTGCAAAGGCTGGTGATAAAGGGTAGAAAGTCATATCAATAATTAATGTCATACATAGTGCATCTGAAGCTATGTACTTTTGCATTTAGGTTTTACATCGTAAAACAAATGTGCATATTTGTTGCAGTCTGATTGGTTGAAACATGGTTACTATTATTTCAGATCTTGAAGCTCGAAAGTCAGCTAGATTAATCGGTGGATGAATACCTTTCATGCTATTCAAAAGTGTTTCAGAAAAACGTGCACACATGGTAACTGACAGGTTGATACTCAACTGATATTCAAATTAATGGCCATTTGACCTGTACTCAACCATATTTACTGCGCTTCATTTTTCTATGCATTCTATTTCATCAGCATGAACATCTATTTAAGCATTGTTTAACATTTTTTATCGACAGATAACTGTCACAAATTCTATAAAATCGCATAGCCGTTCCATGATGTCCAGGCATTACATGACATCAATAGCAATTTGAAAGAGACTGATCCATACAATAACTGTAGTCTGTCTGTATAAAAAAACTATTTTCGTAGATACTGAAATCTAATTTTAATAAATAAATAATTCAATCACAAGCAAACTCAAACAGCCATCTTAAACTGTGTGGATCCTTACACTTACAGTTTTTACACCCATTGTCATCTTCCAAAGTGTACACATATACAATATACGATTGTGTTTGAACCAAAATGCCCCTCTTGCTGTCCCCTTCTAAGACATTGCTGTAAGGTTTGAAAATAATTTTCCGGACATATACATATACATACAAACATACATACATACTAACATTTGTATAGCGCCGATATCCAGCTCAGCTCAGCTGCTCAAAGGCGCTTTGTTTTTCCCTCGTTCACTGGATGTCAATCTCAACGGCACATCGTATTGTCAATCTCAACTCCCTGGGGAGCATACAACTCTGGCAGCCACTAGACGCACCGAGTAATATGTGGCATTCCCATCCTTACGAGGTACCCATTTACAGCTGGGTGGACTGGGACACATAGTCACAGTACTTTGTCCAAGTTTACTGCACATTGCTGTACCCGCAACTGGGTGTTTGCACGTATTCATGTGGCCACCATCTGGTCATATACCAACGGATTCGTGGGTTCTTTTAAGTGCACAGGGTTGTGTACCGTACACTAGGGGTTGTGACAACACTGAAAGAGTCTGCACACAAATTGACTCCAAGGTTTTTACACCCGGTCCCAGGTGGGCTTGATCCCGTCACCTCAAGCTCGCTGGATCACTAGCCTGGCGCTTTAGCCAGTTCGCTCTCCGCTCCCCCAAGTTTCTTACCTTAATTTAAAATGGATGGCCGGTTTCATATTGGTGCTACAATGGGATGAATCCCATATTTAATTTAATGGGTATAACCAGTTTGTATAAACTACCAGTTACCATTTTGTTTGTCTTCAACCATTATTAGTGTGAAGTATGAAAGACCTTAACTGTATATTAATCAACATAACCACATTATTGTTTAGGTGTCACATTTATATTTAATTCAATCACAAAATGATATCATGACACCCCACATACTGTTGATCACTGGATTGTCAGGTCCAGATTTGATTTTTACAGACTGCTGCCATATAGCTGGAATATTGCTGAGTGCAGCATTAAATATCAAACATGACACCCCGGATGTAACTACAATGTATTCCTTATTTGGCCATTGTCTATGCCTTTTGATGTTTCCTCAATTACGTTGATGTCGCTTGTACAAATGTCTAAAGGCACAAGTCTATTCTAATTATAATTTGGAAAATTAGTGAATGTGAAATCCAGTTTCCTTGAGACAAGTTGTTTTTATTTTGTGCATAATTAAAATTCTCTACGATTCCTTTTTAGCTCTGTGAAATTTGATGAATTTCGTTACTTATTTATCTGGAAAATGAGAGAAAACAGTAATTTACAAATATTTATACACTAAAACGAATATCCAGTTTAATAGTAAAAAATTAAGAACTCTGAAAATGTTCCAAAATGTGTAAAATCATTGTTACTATCTAACCCAAACAGTATGTTTTGCAATTGAATATTGTAGCTGTTCTCACTGGTTGATGTATACATACAGATGTAAATGTTGTACCTCTAATGCTCAGCTGGCTAAGGCGATATAGTGGACTGCTACTGCCAGTTTTATGGTGCTCCACCAGCACATGGAGGCGGTGTTTGGGGTTTAGAATAGGTCCCGAGCACACAACTGGCTGTTGTGAAGAGGCTAAATGAATACTGTAATGACTTAAGTTCATTATATTTAGTTGCAATGATGCCTCAGTATGCTATGCCTTGAGTTATCATTTGAGTTGTGAAAAGCTACATTTTAGTTTGTTAATATTTAGAATACCTGTACATACAAGGATATTGAATGCATCATATACAGATTACCAGAATAAACATGCTGTTTTCAGATTGTAAATTTATATGAATATTATTTCGCACAGACAACAGATCAACAGACAATAGTTAAACTTTTATTGCAGATTTGTACTTGTGAGTCATACATTCACCCTGTTTGAGTACCAGTAATGTCAACAGCCCCCTGGTGGGGCATAACGTGGTAAGCAGTAACCATGGTAACAGATTGCACTAAGATGTGGACACGTCCGTGTCAAGCAATAAACATAGATAACATGTATAGAACCATCACCTGGATAGTTGGATAGTACAACTAGACATTCCAAAACCTTGTGTGGCATCAGGCACAGGGCGTGTTAGCAAGGGGGCATGGACAGAGATCCAGAACAGTTTCCAAAGAATCTGACGGTTAAATATATAATTCATAAATGTAAATTTCAGTTCTAAAGGTAGAACTCAAATGCTTGGTGCCCCATGCATGGATCTCAATAACACTCAGATATGTGATATCACACTTAAAGAATAGTTTTGGAAGATCAGGCCAATCGTCAAAGAAACCTATTCATATGTAGCTAATTTGCAGTTATATGCCCACAAATGGCCTCACAAATTAAATGCAACTGTGATATGTATGATATATTATAACATGCCCAAGTCTTTTTCTTTGAAAGTCAAAGATAATCCAAAATGACAGGATATGATCATTATCACATTTTCAATGTAGCTGTGAATTTTTCAGATAAATTGATGGCAATTATACATTCAGAGCATGTGAAAAAGCCACACACATGGTACGGATGGCTGAACTTTCAACAGATAACTGTAACTGAGTATCTGACCACGAACCCTGTAACCAGATCGCAGGCGTTCGTGGAGATGGCAAGGCAAGCTAGGGTCTGCCTAACTGGCTGATACACAAAAAGTGTCATAACAAAAACAATTGGTTGTTCAACAGGAGTGTGACAAATCTCATAATGTATATGTTGGTTGAATGTAACAGTACGGACTGCTGCAGTGTTTTCCAGTATCACAAAATAGTCTATCTGTGTGGACATATTGCTAATTACATTATGTACAGGACAAATTTACATGTGCAAGCGTAATTGCATGATCAGTATTAACTATGATAAATCTCTGATCCCATTAGAAAAACTTAAGTGAAACCTGGAGTAATGTGAGATCTTGAAACATTTTGTAGCCAGACAAATGCCAACAAACTTCTTTCAAAGTCATGTAAAGTTTCTGATACAAGAAACAATTTTAAAAACTTACATATTTCTACTCAAAACTGAATGCAACTTCAACTTCAAAGGGAAAAAAAGCCTTGCAATAAGCCCATACCATGATCACAACAGTCACATTTAAAATTAAATCACATACAAGCTCTTGGCTGAATTTAAGTTATTGTATAACAAACAAGTATGGTTTCATGCCACTTTTAGCAATATCATGGTTGGGGACCTCAGAAATGGGCTTCACACATTGTTTCAATGTGGGGAACTAAACCTGGATATTTGGCGCGACAAGCGCTTTAACCACTAGGCTACACAACAATCCTCCTAAACAATCAAAGTGAATCATACTGTTAAAGTATGTAATATTTTTGGCATTTATTTGAACAGGTGTGTCATCTATTTGATGAAGGATGCAGACAGAAGACAATTCAATACTTATCTGACTTCAGTGATGGAACAAATAATATTGACTTTAAGAACAAAATTCCAGATCTCAAGACAGTGACTCCAACATGAATCATAACACAAAGACAAGTCATAATTCTACATGTTTGTGTGAGAGACTACAGGAGTATTGCATAGGTGTGGTACAACAAAATCTTACGGGACAGTTCTCGGAAAAATCTCTTTGCCACAAAGACGCTTAAATCTTACTAAGAAGCTAATCCTCACACTCATATCACACAAATCGCCTTCAGAATTTTGTCACACTATCCTTGAATGATAACTTATTGGCACATGATAGTAATATAGATTTGGTGTAATGAAGCCTAAGAGACAAAGCCTGGGTAAATTAACTTATCGCCAGATCAGGCTTAACCATACCCTTCTGTATCGGAAAAACAGTCATCTACAGATGGGATTGTGTTCTTTCATAAAAAGACTGCCTCGATTTCACAAATGACACATACTACAAGGTCAAGGCCTTTGTTTGAAGAGGGTCCCATAACATTGATTGTGGTCACAATTTATTAAAGAAAAATATGCATAAATATACTTCCTCTCAGAAGTTAAGACTCACTAGTGTAAATATAGCCACTTACTCCAGGCAACTGTTCTAAACTAATTTTGCAAAATATTCTATACTGTTTAAGGTACTGTTTACACATGAACTGATGTAAAACAAACCCGTAAAGTTAAAAAGATTATTGTCTTGAGTTCAATAAACGATAAAGATCAGTGAAAATTGGCTAATTCCCAACAAAACTTTACATCAAAACGCAGCTGTTCACATGCACAATATTTGCACATGATTTTCAGCAATTTGATGCATGATCCTCGTGCAATTCATCTGCATAAGTTTTGCAGTTGGTTCCAAGTTAGTGGAGATATCAATCTTCGATGTAACCATATATATATATATATGTGTGTGTGTGTCTGTGTATCCATAACATATAGTGAGTGTTTTAAGTGAGACTAAACTTTTGAAAGGAGGTATATATTCTGTAATGTATCCCCATATGTAATATAGCTACTACTACGTAATAACTCTAGTATAGCTGTTAGGCGTACATGATATGAATGAGAAAACAAAACTGCATATGACACTTGTGTGAGAGATGAGATAGTATGTGAAATCTACAGCTATGGCAACTACTGAGACAGTGTAGATAAGCAAGTTGCATAAAGAAAACAGCACTATATGACATGGATTGCAGCAATATGTGGCACAATTCTGATTCAAATCAAAGTATGACATTTTCTTGTATCATAGAGTAAAAACAATGTTTTATTAAATGCCCACAAACAGATTATCTCTGTCCAAATGCAAACAAGATACCATATATGATGAAGTAAGTGTTCCCTATCCTAAGGAGCAGCCCAGTTAGGACAATTGAAGTAGGAAGAGGACCATATTTTGCCATACAAGATATGCATAGAATGTGCATTGGTTTTAGGAACAGTTATGTAATTAAGAAGACGTTTCATTGCAGAAAAATTAGACTATGTTCATTTTTACACTTCTTTTTGTGGATTTATAATGCCAACTGAGTTTTTCATGAAACTTGTTTCTATTACGTGTGTCCTTAACCATCGTATGTTCAGTGATGAAGGTTAAGGAAGAACAAAGATACAGTGAAATTTGCAAAACATATCACATACTGAAGCCTTTTACATCTGTGTTTTATTATGTCTTGAGTACAAAAAGGCGTATCAGTCACATGAACGTGCCTGCTCATTTTTAATGCAATACTTAAAGTTTATGCAACAATAATTTCTTTTTCTTGTGGGTCAAGAAGTGCCTTTACCTTACCTCATCCTTCATGAGATTTTAACATGAAATGTTGCAGCGAGGTCAAGTACCCCTTGCCTTGCAACTTATATACAGTAAGAAGAGTACTTATTAGGTTGAATATGGTAGTTGGGACTGCATTTGAAACTCAAGACACCAGGACAGCTGGATCAACAGCTGAGCACCAGAAAGAAACTTTTGCACATAACAGTATATGGAAGTATAAACCAAGTGGAAAATAAAACAGTTGAATAAAACAAGATGTAAAACATTCGACAAAGTGACCACTTTCAGAAAACAAGGTTATGTATTCCTCAGACCTAAACCATACCTATATGCAGATACAAGACAATTTCTTATAATTTATCAAGTGTAAATAATTCAGGAAAAAAATCAAAACTTTACCTGGCTTACAGATCAAAACCCATAATTTTACATTATCTGTATCTCCCAATATTGGAACAGTAATCAAACCTTTTCTACTCCTCTTTGTACATATGTCGATTAAATAACACTTATTTTGCAAGATCAGTTAGAAAATAAACATGTTTCTTCAATGTCAGTATCTATTAATAAAACCCAGTAATAAAATGTACAATGTAACTTTTAAAGATGCTAATATATTGTCTGTTGAACATGATAAGCAGGTCTGCAAAGGCTTCTGCAAACAATGCTTGCTGTGTTAAAGATTTCATCCAGTGGACCTAATTCACTGACATTATGATGAGGAAGACCCTGCCCATATCACCCAGCCGAGCCGAGCCTGTCAAGGGTCATTATGGAATACATAACCCTGATTCATAAAAGTTAACGCTGATATGGAACATATCAAGCAGCAATAACAAAAACAGCAACCTCAAATAAGAGAAATATAATATCTCAAGAATGGAATACATGTAGTTGAAATATAAATACATGGCCATGATTGATGTAGACATAGTAATCTGTGGAACATAATGTACATGACATTCATACATGATGTATTGCATATGTTGAAATGAAAGACAATCCACTATGGCAGGTTAACCCTTGTCTCAATGATATACAACATCCACAATGAAAGCCTTGCATTCTGAAACAAGACATCACGGTAACACTACCACATGTTTTCTGCTTGAATAAAATCTGACCCTAAGCCTTACGTTTTGTGATTATTTTCTAAGACTGAAGTAAACCCTTTACCACATACATGCAGAAATTGTACCTACACAGCAATGGCTACAACACTGTGAACCATCATACTACTACAAAATATTTATGGTAATTTTCCTAAAGCAGCTATTCTGAATGTAAATGCAACTCATTACGTCATTAACTGAAGAATTATCCATTCTAATGGTAGCAACTACTTTAAGCTACAGACTTTTGTACTTATAATCATGATAATATGACTTGGAAATTCTTTTCTAATAATAAAGGACAAATCAATAGATTGATTATGTTCTGAAGCAACTATCATCTATTGGAGGGGAATGTGTGAACAACTAGCACAACACTTTGTTTAGCTCTATGTCTAAGTTAAGCTGTCTTCACAAGTCAAACACACCTGTGAGAGAGATGCAACAGTTTAATACAAATTGGACCTCTATGTAAATCACATAAAATAATAAGTTCTTCAAACAACAAATTAACAACTTAAGACTGGACCCTATTTACCATGCTTTATCAATTCTATAATCTGTACCCAATACCAATTTCCCAAACAATCCCTCACTAAGATTACGAAACACATTTCTCCCCGAGATTTGTCATGTCATAAATGCAACGCGTAACGTTTACTTAGGATTTGTGATGTAATTACATGGGGCATTTGATTGATCAAAACAGAAAAGTGAATTTAAAATAATTCTAAAACGTAACTGTACAAGATTGAAGATCACCATCCAGCATAAGGATGACCATCATAAAATAGTTGAACATAATTTTGAACATAAACACAAGACATAACATAATTAGCATCACTGAATAATACTTCCAAAACTTGGGAGAAATTATAAAAATGCATCAGTTGGAGACTACACTTTTCTCCTCTGCTAATTTGGATATAAGGTATTGAAAGACTAAAGCATGTAGCACATTTCCTGGAAATTCCTTATGATAAAGTGTTATGGATCTATACAAACACATTGTTAGCACTGCAGATCTTTTCAAACAGTTGAAAATAATTTAAATTGTGAGCCAAAAACAAAATCCAAACAAGGCACAAAAATTTACAATACACAGAATGAAATAATCTCACTTGAACTCCACATATTTCAATTATGTCTTTTTTTTCTATGTACAATGGTTGGGAAATAAGATAAAACACAGAGCAAACCCCATTTCTGTTGAAATGATGGCTCAACACAACCGTTTTCAAGATGCAGACACAGTCAGCATCTCCATACTATATACAGCAGCAGCCTACAGAAACAAGCACCTGCTTCCAGTTATCTCAGTCATACACATATTGGTATAACCGTCACCTTCCTTGAGAATCAATAAATAAAACAGTACAATCACATCTGTACAGTACTATAACTCTATATACAGATCTGATACCTACACGCACTGTCATTACCAACAATCAGCTCATCACTTCATCAGGTGGCCCATAGTCTTTGTGGCGCAACAACACTACATATTGAAAGGGTGAAAATACATTTACTTAAAAGGCCTGTTCCATGCAGTTGTACCTATTTAGTGGATATCAATCATTTGAAAAGTCAACAATGCCTGACAAGTGGACAAAAGAGGGCTCTAACATGGACTGTATTATAGGCTGAGAGAAATACCATTCTGGTTAATAACCATTTGATTTCCTGCCCTTGGGGAGACGTTTGTTAATACAGGAGTGACAGTGCAAGTATTCTTGGCAACTAATTTAAGATACACCTGGAAGCCATTGATTTTTCAAAATTTCTAAGTTTGAAGTCATAATTGTTTAGGCCACATCATGTGACAGATTTTGCTTTAACAGAATTTATTGTCTTGCAGTAAATCATAAACATACTCCCTCAGACAGCAAGAAAAAAGTGTTTCTTAAAATACTTTGGGTCGTTATAAAAAATATACTGTAAACCAAATATTACATACTGATCATACTGTTCACCACTTGTTACCTCTCCAATGTGTTTTGAATATCTACATGTTTTAAATATATTTTTGGCATATGGATTTCACATTTTGCACCATCATCTGCTTTTAGGAGTTTAGATGCATCAACATATTGTTTCTCTTCTGCAAGAAGATTTGGGTCCATATTAGTGTGCATCATATGAATCATAAATAAAACATTACATCATAAAACATTTGTTCTCATTTGAATATGAATTTAACAATAACTTGCCTCACAAAGCGAATGCGTAACTCATAGCAATAATCACATCATTTTTATCTCTTAAAAAGAAGAACAATTATTATGCTTCCGTCTAATACAACACTATGCAATGCAATCATTTTCCTCCAAGAGAGATATGGTTTGGTCCATGTCAATCGAAGCACTATAATGCTATCTTGTCAGTTGTAAGTATACTTGCATGTAAGATGTCATGAGATTCATTGAATAAAATGCTGAACAGTACATGTATAAGAATATTCAAAGGAGTATTCTCAATATGGACTAGTGTGCCAGGTGTAAATGAGATTCATTCCTCGGCTGTAAAATTGCTGTTATTCTAATAAACCATGGTGAAACTTAATTTCTTGATAGGTTTTGAAACAAAAGAGATCTGAAAGCATCAAGTTGTAGGATTCCAAGTCCATTATGACATGATAAAATATATATCTTCAGCAATAGCACTTCTGGACGATAAGCCCTCCTGGTTGGTCAAATGCAACAGATCTTTTGACATCTTGCTAGTACTTGAAAATCCAGTGTTTGTAGGTCCTTGTACTTGAGACCAGCGGTTGTAGGTCTTTGTACTGGAGACCAGCGGTTGTAGGTCCTTGTACTTAAGACCAGCGGTTGTAGGTCTTTGTACTTAAGACCAGCGGTTGTAGGTCCTTGTACTTAAGACCAGCGGTTGTAGGTCCTTGTACTTGAGACCCTTGTACTGTGGTCCTTGTTGTACTTCAGCTCTTGTACATATGGTCAAACCAGGCTCAACTAGCACAGAACAAATTGCACTTACTGGTCTAATTGTAATAAATGCATAGTCCTTGTATTCACAATACAAGCCACAATATTGTGTTAAATACCATAAATGCTTTGTTCCATATAGCCTATATACACATATAACATCATTACTATCGGTACATAACAACCTTGGCTCTAAGGAGTCTTAATCACATGTTCTATATATGAGCTAAGTAGTGTATATCCCAACTCCTGCATAAGTGTCACTGGACTGGAGACGAGGTTGGTGAATGCCACAGTTAGCTACATTGGCCTAAATCGCCACCAGCTGTAATATGGTGCCTGTGTCAAGTCAAGGCCCTGCATGGCTGTGTACTATGAGTAGAATGTGAGCACACTGGTCTGATTGCCTCTAAGTAGAAGTATAGGTGGCATGTCCCTCGTAAGAGTGTCTATCCATGACATGTACAGCCCAGCAGAGCAGGTGCCCTTTCTTGGCATAGGCAGTGTCCTGAAAATTAAAAAGTTTTGAATACATAATATACAATCAATTTTATCATCGTATTGTCAGTTCGTATGACAGTTTGTACTGTCTTGTGTATACTTATAGTAACTTGTTTGAGAGGCTTATAGAAGTTGGATCAATAAGTAAGGATAAAATATATGGATGGACAACTTCTTTATTTACAATGAGAAGCAAGGTTTTGGTGTAGATTTTAACACCATTATCACACTCCTCATTGTAAATAAGCTGTTCACCCACATATTTTATCCTTACTTATACTACGGTAACATAGAAGGTGTACATAACTACCTATTGATGATTATTCAAAAACATTTCAGTTTCAACAACATGTCAACTATATTTGTTCACTACAGCTCCGTCAAAAAAGAAATACTAGTAAGCTTACATGACTATCAGGGATGCATCTCGTGATTTCTCTTGCATCAGTTCTCGAAGTCGAATGTGGCGATTTGTCTGCAACAGAAACATCCATTGAAACAAGTGCTGTGGAGATGACATGCTGTCCTAGGAAGGGTTTTGTGACATAATACATGCTGAAGCAAGGTATGTCACGTCAAGTACATGATAAGCAGAAGTAGATATATGTTCCCTAAACAGATTTTCTTTACTTAGAAAACCTTCTGCTGGAAACCAAGAATATATACGTAGAGAAACAAATAAAGGAACACAGGAAAATTCAAGTGTTCCTTTAATATTTCCTAGTTTCCATCACCAGCTTTGAATGATTGTGGTGATTTTACTCTTTCAACACCAGTCAACCAGAGGCATTTACTGTCATGACACCGAGTTCCCAGAGACTCTAAGGTCATAGATGAAGCCTATGTTTATGAAGGAAATTATAAGCTTGTAAAACGTTATTGCTACTACATCTCATACACCATTTAAAAGATCTAATCCCACTGTTGATAAATATGAAGTTTATTTTTATAATGTTATTCAAATAATAGAACTACAACTTAAATAAATTTATTTTTTAATGAAAATGCAAGCTTACATTTATAATGTCCAGATACACCATGAAAAAGCAAAAACTATGGCGATTTTTTTCCATTTGTGACATGTCATAACATACCTGTGCCTTTTTCTTTTATGTAATCAGAAAATTATATAGATAGATATAGATTTCTTAAATAATATGTATGGTCGCCTATTTCCGATATCAGTGGCTTTCTGCTCGGTAACATGACACAACAACGGAAAATACCTCCGTTTTCGAAGCTTCGTATGAATAACATGTGAGGCGAATCGTTTGATGTCAGGTATCGTTAGAAAGCTCTGAACATCAACAATATCACTGTACCCTTGCCGAGAGAATTTTCACAGTTGTAAGAAGCGATTTTATTGGATAATATTGGTTACTAATGACGCTTTTTCGTCACAGTCTGCTATAAGGGTCATGATTGGACAAAATCAGACACGTGACCTAAGGCAGCCAATCATATTACGGTAATGGATGCCGTTCTCGTAAACGAAAACTTTTAGATTTAGACGAAAGTTTTGGGTAAAATAATGCTATTATGAACATATTAAGCAAAAAATCGCTACCTATACGTAAATTATCGAACTTATTTGACTTACATTACATGAACGCACAAAAAGATGGAAATAGTAATTTTATGTGTACGTTTGACAACTTTTATGAATGCTGTTGTTTATTTTATTCATTGGTTTATTCAATTTATTTAATGATTTCCTCGAAACATCATTATTTTGCCCTCTGACAATATTATTGTGGACCCGCTGCCGAAGCATGTGTCCGAGAATCGTTGTTTTCAATAACATTGCGAAAAATAGTTTATAATTTAATTCTGCCGATAATATATGATCAATTGAAATGTGAAATATGATAGAATTATTATATGAATCATAAGTCAGGTAGGTTTATAAAATTATGTCTCATTTTGATGTGATTACTGCCTGGCCAATTAATCGGCCTCCGGTGTCTGGGGACTCATAACGTTGTGGCCGATTATTCGGCCTGCGGTGTTGAATGGGTTAAACTGGAAAATAATAAAGGAATGCTTCAATTTTCCTGTGTTCCTTTATTTGTTTCTCTACGTATACAGTGTACTCTGTCAATACCGGCATCAGTCGGGACCAAATAAAAATGCCGGTTTTGACAGAGTGCCGGTTTAGCTAAGTTCGCCTATGACGCCTGCGCACACGGAAGTTCGCTGTCGTACTGTCACTTTAGCATTAACAAGATGTTTGAATAAGAAACAAGGCAGTGTCTGAATGCACATTCATGTTGTTTAAATCAAATAAAAATGTCTGAAATCTCTTATTAAATTTCAACCGATCATATATTATCGGCAGAATTAAAATTATAAACTATTTTTCGCAATGTTATTGAAAACAACGATTCTTGTTTATGCTTCGACAGCGGGTCTACAATAGCATTGTCAAAGAGCAAAGTAACGATGTTTCAAACATCGAGGAAATCATTAAATAAATTGAAATCAACAATAACATTCATAAAAGTTGTCCAACGTACATATAAAATTACTATTTCCATACTTTTGTGCGATCATGCAATGTAAGTCAAGTCACTGACAAGTTACATCTCGGCTTTCACCGCCTCCGTCTTGACGCCCACTCACCGCGATGCTTAATGTGAAAATATATGCATGAAGCATTTTTGTCATAGGCCATAACCTAGCACGATATGTCCAATACGTTCCATAATTTCATGTATAGGTAGCGATGTCTTTCTTAATATGTTCAGAATAGCATTATTTTACCAAAACTTTCGTCTTAATCTAAAAGTTTTTCGTTTTACGAAGAAGGTATCCATTTCCATAATATGATTGGCTGCTTAGGTCACGTGTCTGATTTTGACCAATCACGACCCTTATAAGCAGAGTGTAGTGAAAAGCGTCGTTAGAAACCAATCTTTATCCAATAAAATCGCTTCTTACAAATGTGAAAATACTCTCGGCAAGAGTACAGTGATATTGTTGATGTTCAGAGCTTTCGAGCGATACCATGCATCAAACGATTAAGCCTCTATGTAAGTGACACGTGCCACTCACTAATTAACAAGAAACTGATTGACACTTCGTTTCTGAATAATCTCGAAGTCAATACCAGCGAATCAACAAAATGTAAACACTTGCTTGTTTATACAGTCAAACTGCCCACTACATGTATTAATTACTCTGGGTAAGTGTTACGTTACCACTCACTGATTAACAAGATACTGATTAACACTTCCCGTTTCTGAATAATCTCGGGAGTCACAGCGAATTGTGTTTTTACATCATTTGGACCTAATTGCATCAAAGGGTTACGCCGTCTTTCATGTGCCGGTTTTTACAGATTCGTTTTCATAACAACTTGTTCGTTGGGACTGAAAAACAATGCCGATATCCTGAATAGACAGATGCCGATGTTTACAGAAGTTTCTAAATGATAATAACGTGCATTTCTGCCGGGACCGAAACTTTGTGCCGATGTAGACAGAGTGCCGGTGTTAAGAGAGGCCGGTATTGACAGAGTCCACTGTACTTATGTTGTGGTTTGGATAGAAAGTACATGTATTCTGCAACTTTCTATCATGAAATGAGTCTGTCCAGACCACGTCAAATTGCTCATGACAGACTACAGACAATGGGAATATGAAATAACACTAAATTTTACAAAGTATCAGTTGGACACATTGTACAACATTGGCAATGTTAGCACACAACGGAACCATCTGACAGCACAGTCTGGTTGAATACTACCTTGTCTTTGAGCAACTCCATCTCCTCCTGTGTGGTTTTCCAGGGGAACTCTTCCTCCGTCTCTCCTGCCTTGGTGTCCAGGACCCAGTCACTCACCAGATTCTTGAACTCCATCTGACTGGGTATTGATGACATATCTATTAATTTCTCACTAACAACAGTCTACAATAAGGTCTCCACAGTTTTTCAGTACTATTCCTGTGTCACCTCTACAAATGTCCTATTACTGCATTTGGAACAAGTGTACTGTGATCTATAG
Source organism: Haliotis rubra (assembly GCF_003918875.1). Taxonomy (NCBI): domain Eukaryota; kingdom Metazoa; phylum Mollusca; class Gastropoda; order Lepetellida; family Haliotidae; genus Haliotis; species Haliotis rubra. The sequence continues at coordinate 575,209 of NW_025767171.1, read as the reverse complement.
GGAGGCTTAAGGAGAACCTTTCATCACAGACATGGACCAAATGTGTTAGTAATAAAGTCACTGGCTGTTTGAAATATAAATTATAAATATATTATGAATAGATATACATCACAATATCTGAGACAAAGAATTTGACATTTTAATTAACATCGCTAGCTTGACCTAATGATACCAGCCTCATGACTCATGCATAGCCATGAAGTCGCCTAAATGAGCCAGGTTTAGTTACTTGTGAAAGACATGAAGTTTGTCTTCTCTACCAATAAGAAATTTCCATAAGTAAAGTTTTTAACATGTATAAGAGTGTATGGGTTATACGCGACTGCTAGCCTACTAGAAATGCTGCTATTGGTTAATAACACTTTAATGAACAACCTACCTCTCTTCACGCGGAGCTTTGTTGACATCAGGTAACACAGTCATGTCCTTACACTCGATGCGGAACTTGGACAACAGAGTAGCCATCCTGAAGCACCACGTCTACATGTTAGCTAGGAACAACACTCATTTCAAGCAACGTTTTGTACGACCAAACTCAATACAATCCCAAACCCCATTCCATAGAGCGATCTAATCATACTGAATATCGTAACTGCAATACTTCCACATACATACTAAAAGTTGACAATCACCAATGCATGACAATTACATCATGGGTGAGTATACTAGAATTTCCCCTACAGATCTATATCTTACTGTCTCTGTTCCCTGTCCAGCTCCCCCTTCTTTGTGCCTGCAGTGAACACCCTCAGCTTGCAGCCCCGCCAGTGGGCCTTGGTTGTCAGGATGTAGGGAATCAGTAGTGTCAGACCTGCACAGAGAACCATGTCACTATCCACCTCTAGATAGTACCAACACAAGTAGAATCTTAGGATTCTTGAAGTTTGCACCTGTAGTATTGGTTTTGGATAACCCTTAAAATATTCATATTGTAGAATTAGGGCACTGACACGAACCCCTTTACTGCAATGCTTAATTACAAACTCACACACTGTGGGGATTAATCTTATTAACAAAATAGATTACTGAATAATGGTTGCACAGTTCATTGGGTTGTACAGTTCATTTTCACCCGTTTTCACAAGAGTTTCAATGGTCATTTGATAATTTTTCAGGACACAAGAGGGGGTGCACACCCCTGCATCCCTCCTGTTGATCCACCTATGGATCTGTACTTACCACCATCATCAAACAACCACCAGACATCTATGGTCCCTTTCTTGGGGTGTCGCTTAAACATATTTATTCCTTTCAACACTTCAATGTTCAGCTTTTCCCTTGACTTGCTGGGGCCATTCTGTATGTCTCCAGGTACCAGGTTGGTGGACTTGGAAGGCATGGGAGTGTTGTTGTCTATCCTGTCATAGCTACTGTGGAGGCGGTGAGGGGGCGTGTCATCTGGAGTGAGGTCGTCATCGCTCATTTCTAGAATACAAGGTAAAAGTCAGTCAAGAACCTGTAAGTTTCACAATCACTGATTGTAAAACATCACCATGGTACTGTTTATCATGCTTTGAACTAAATAAATCAGCATAAAAGCTGCCCTTGTCTTGGTGAACCTGCTAAACTATACCTCTTCCAAATTATACAACTGCAATATCTGTTCTCCAAAGAAAACGTTATGGTCATCACATGATATGTAAACACTTTCTGAGTTACATCAAATGTCTTTCAAGTGGTGCTTGTAAGTAAGTCACTTATTTAAAAACACAACGTAAAATTTATCACATCAGTGACCTAAACATTGTCAAACCGGTAAACAATTATTGTGTCAAAATGACTCTTGTTATTTGTGTAGGTTAAAGATTGTTAATCTAAAGTGAGCTCTTATGTTCTGAAGATGCTCAAACATCCAAAATGTTCTGTGTGACAGAGATGGCCATTCTATGCTCATAAAATTATTGTATTAACTACACATATCTGAAACATAAGTCTTCCAAAAATAAAAGAATTGCAGTACCCGGTACAAAAAAAACCAAACCTGTAATGAAAACCAGGAAAATGATGCAGACGTCATACTTTATGTCGACAAGAACCTATGAATTGTATCAAGGGAATTATCAGAGTTTTCAATGGAGATGTAAGCAGTACATCTAAACCTGAATTGAGACACATATAAATAAAAATTGAGGAAGTTTTATGACAGCTAATAACCCCTGTACTGTCAGAAAAAAAGTAATCTACACTACATTTTCAGTCCATTTCATGTCCTTACATTCACGCTATATCTATACAAAGATACCATGTCACAGCACAGAATATTGCAATGCATCGAATGGATTGTCTGGTGATCATCCTATACTCTAGAAGGAAGAGCTGCCATCTCTGCATGTGACGTTTGATTCAGTTGAGTAAAAGCATGTGATACAATATCTATATGTAGTAGGTTCAATGTACCTAAAGGAACTTCCAATTAACTCGAACTGATAACATATCTTGTCGACACTATTTTTCAGAATTGATGCTTTATATTGACCATATCATGAATGTGAGAACAAACTATGCTGAGGCTCATGTACAAACACTTGGTTCAGTCATTTGTTGCTTGACACAGACTGTGCAATATTCCAGCTATATGTGTATTTCTGCAAACAGCGACCAGACCTCACAACAACATAACCAAGATGTAATGTACACAAGAATTTGTTCACTAAAACACTGCAACTCGTTTTATTTATGTTTAACAAGCAGGAAGATGAAGCTTCATGATCTCATTAGCGAAGTGCCAAGAGTAAATGAACCCGATGTAATACTATAGCTGTGCACTTAGTGTTTGAAATAGCCACTGGCCCTCTAGCCCGTGGATAGTAAAAGTCCAGTCGGACCAGTAAATCTCCACAGTCACTGCCCCGATTGGCTAGTGCATTTTCATGGGGTCATTTTGTAGATCTCATCTCTCCAGCGTATTTGAGTTATAAACAAAATATTTCAGAAATTCAGACATGTTTTCTTATTTGTTTTTGATGGTATTTTACCTTTTTTGTAATCCTTTTCTTGGTTTCTTCATTCAGATTTCGGGCTAGTGAATTGTTTTGTGGGCTAGTGAATTGTTTTGTGGGCTAGTAACTTTAAGGCATAGCTAACCCGACTGACTAGCAAAATGTGGATACTATTTCTCACACTGTGTGCACTGTGATGTTACGATACTGGAACCCTGTAAACTACTGCATGGGTGTTAAAAGCTGTGATAGTGACCATTATCATGAATGTTCATGGCCATGTTTTACTCCTGGTTGTAATAAACTCTCCTTCAGAATATTAGACTCAATATTAATAGAATGGAAATGAGGGCAGTCGGTTTTCAGTTACTGTACAGACATCATCCTCCACAACCACCAAAGATGTTTTATCCTTTTTGCCTCAGGGGTGTTTTAGACAACTGTTACTTAAATTTTTCCAATCAATTCACAGTAAAGAACACCCAAATTTGCCAACTACACCGAAAGCGGTTCACAATAAAGTAAAATGAAGATGCCGGTGTCAATTTGCCCAATTTTCAAATTGCAACATACTCTACTGTATCACACCTATAGCTGTCAGGCCATGCACATCCGTTTATCTGCTTGCTTAGACTTCCGTAAACACAGTTTATTTGATGAAATAGGCGATGCCCGGTCTTAAACCTAACAGTGGGGAAACATTATTGGGCCATCACTGATATTACTGTAACCATGAGTTCTACTGCTGTCTAACCTATTCTGCTGCAGGTTTGTGTCAGTAAAGGATTAACATGTCTTCACTATCAGAAGCAAAGGGAAAATACATGTAATGGTCAATTGGTGGTGTTAAGGCTCAGAGCAGTTATGGAGTCTAAATTTATGAAGAGAAGTATGTAGATAGTAACAGCTATAAATAAAAAACACATTTATATTTACTCCAGTATGCTGCTGAAATGGAACAGAAATACGCATTACGTACTCATGGAAAGAGAGGTATGATGGGACATTGTTAGTTAGCCTGCCAGTTTTGTAGTCCTCGTATAAAACTGAATGGAATAAAATAAAATATATGCACAACTTCACAGATAGTACAATGAATGTAAGCTAAAAGTAAAATCATATTTCATATATTTCATCAATCTTAAACGTTGAAACCATCATAATGGTTTATAAAACGACATGACAAATGCACAAAGTGTGGACAACATGAGGTGGAAATTAACGCTAGCACCCAGTAATTTCTCAAGGCTCTTGTTCCAGTGATCCACCAGAAGCAGTGGTAGATGTAAATACTGAAGTTAAGCAAGGGTCAAGGGGCCAGTAAATAAGGGACAAGAGATGAACCTGACCGACTGATGACAATTAGTCACTGATTTCAGTTATTTCACGTAGCTGCCACGCTGGTTGCCAATACGCCATTTTGAAAGTTGATTACATCAGCGCATTTCCAAACTCCAACATGAAACATGGTAGATCTGACTATTCAATTACTAGCATTTGTGCACAATTCCCGCCTGCTTTTAATGTGTAATATCAAATATTTCCCTAGTTTAATATGAAAGATGGTACATTAGGGTTGGAGTGGCAGTGCCATTTGAAAGTAACATAGTTGGGGTCACAGGACTGAAAAACACATGATCCTCCATTCCTGTCCAATATTGGTACTTTGGCAAGTGTAACAGTCAAAATCATTAAAGACCATGCGATTCATTCATTTTCATAATTAATCTGTCCTGCCATGTGAACTACTAAAACTGTGATTAGTATAGGCTACAGAAGTGACAGTAGGGGACTAATACATTGTGTACATTCCTTTCTCAAGAAGATGAATGCTCTTGGGAGGTAAAAGATCCCGGAATGATTATTGTTTCATGCTGTACCAGCAATCTAGAAGCCATTTCTGGTGACCAGTCAAGATACACTACATCTGTTAGTGACATACAGAAATAAAGTCCGATGGAAACACGTTGAGGTAAGTATATAAACCAGTATAGCAATGAGCAGGTTCCTTTCCATCAACATAGTCAATATGCTATCATTTTGAATAACACTCAGCACAAGAATAAACAGTGGTGGTTTCTGAAAACTGAAAAGAACATGCAAAATTAAAAGAAAATGCCAAGTATGAAGAAATGAAGATAATAACAATGAAAAAGAAATGAAACAAATCATGTTTTGCTTCTGAAATTCCCTCTCAGTGAAGACGACTATTCTCCAGTAACTGATAGGGCAAATCAGGCCTTATACTGGAATTGTCAAAATAACTGGCCAAACACAGCAGGCTTCAATCAAACCGTTACTTGTGAAAGTAGCAGAGATTGGGCAATGATAACCAACAATGCTGTGTGTGATGGTTTCATGCTCATATCATCTTCCTATCAAGGGGAGACAACTTCCTGGTTGTAGCCACTTCAGCTTGATACATATCTTGTTACCCACTTTCTTCCCATTATATAGACACACAGATAATGGGTGATGATAATTCATAAACTTAGTGTGAAATTACAACGTATTCAAACAGTACCTTCTCACCCCATTTTGTTGCTGCTATTCATACTGTTTGCACTATTCATACAGCCTATGTACTCATTTGATGCCATTCATTCATTTCACTGATGCTATTCATACTGTTTGCACTATTCACACTGGCCGTGCTATTTACAGTACTCATCTGATACCAATAATCTACATCATACTATTTGTACTATTCAAACAAGTGTTGGGATTAGGTTGTATATCATGACTTATACTGGATCATCCAAAAAGGTCGTTCATCAGTGTTTATCAGTTAACATCAGTTTTACTCTTTTGAACCCTAACTTGATCACAAATACATCAACAAATCAATAGTTTTCTATATGCCTCACCTCACTTTTTTCTTCCTGCAGTAAGTAGTAAAGACAACCTGATAGCAGACTACAAGAGAGAGCATACTTTTCTGGGCACCATACCTACAGTGTTCATTTGTCACGTTATTCATATAACCTACTCCGTGGACATTGTTAATCATGTTCCTGTAGTACATGGGGTCGTGGGGTAGCCTAGTGGTTAAAGCGTCCGCTCAACACACATGTCAGAATCTCTTATGTAGCGCTATGAGCATACACTTCGTGTCTGGATCTGGCACATTATAAATGTACTTATTATTATAATTATTATTATTAAAGACCCGGGTTCGATTCCCCACCCGTGTACAATGTGTGAAGCCCATTTCTGGTGTCGCCGCCGTGATATTGCTGGAATATTGCTGAAAGCGGCGTAAAACTGAACTCACTCGCCCACTGATCGATATATAACCTATCCACAAAACCAACTTAAGTACCAATTTATTGTAAGTATCTCCCAAAACATTCTTTCATCACTCCTGAGATGAGACTGCAGGTAGTTCCACACTGCCCAAAACACACACAATTGATCAATAAAACAAAAGACTGAATTGGCCGATATGAAGTTACAACAAGGATCCCAGGTAACACATGCAGACAGACAGGTTGATAGAGACGAAGAGGACAACACTGAAGGTCACACTATCAAGTCATGTGACTTCATCTCACCTGGTGGTCGATTGGGGAAACTCAGAATGCCATCTACAAATTTGAATTTATATTTAAAATAAAAAATTACACTATACAGTCTCACAACACATGCCTCACAGCAAGGCAAACCTGCATGAGTTATCAAGAAATAAATCAGGAAATAAATCTACAAGCTAAATCTCAAATTCAATTTTTAGAAAATGACATGCTTGCAATTGAATCAAATCAAAAAGAAGTTTCTTGCATGAGAGCACATTCCAGGATTAATATCAATGCTTGGTAGATAAAATGGCACACTCACCATCCTCTGTCATGCCATCAGGCATGAAGGTTGCATCCATGTCCACATCAAGTCCGAAGCCTTCCTGCAGCCTCAACAGACCCACCCCATAGTTCAGGTCGAAGGCATCACTGGAAGACAACAGCTATGTATTATCACTGATGGCAATAATTTTATACGGAATAACTAGTGGAATGTTGTGTTTATGTTGGTATGTCCACAACTTGAATAATTGTTTCAGTTGGAGAAAAAATCATGTAGAAAGCTCAGAGAAGAATGGAAAAGAGTACAATTTCTATTATTTCTATTGGCCATTAATTGAGGTCCCAGAGTGAGTGAGTTAAGATTTTAAGTCACCATGAGGTCCCAGATTTATTTTGGCAATGGTTACATGGCCAATACCAAGAGTTTTTGGCACATCAAAATATCACATTACTATACACTGTGAAAACAAAAATAATTTGAGCATTTAACATTAAAAGGAAATCCCAAACACATGTAAAGTATTCATTACTTAACTATATCTTTATTATTAGCTCTGCGGGTGCATAAAGAACTATTAGGTTACTGTATGTGGAGTGCATCAGTGAATGATGATCACATAATAATCAAACAATATTTTACTTCATTCTCAATTCTTGAAATCTATAATTTCTGTCTTTAAATTGCAAAAACGCAGACATTCTGCTGAGTACAATTACCAGCATTATACATATTCTGGAAAATCTTCTACTTCCATCAATGGCATAACACAGAATTCATGTCACTCACTGTATTATCTTGAAATATTCTTCCACAGAACTTGGCTCACATTTTGTCCAATCAGATTTGAAACCCATCATCAATGTGTTTGGTCGAAGTTTGCCAACACCAACAGTCTATAAAAGATATCATACAGAGTGAACAGAAAAGCATAAAAATATTGGGAATAACAAGTGTTTGCCACTGATATGGCAATGTTCCCTGTCGCTAAATATCTATATTTACTACTTTTTATATTCTGGTCACATACAAGATGCCTGAAATGACTGGTGTCTGCATGATCACCCAATGTAGGCTGTCAACATACTTGAAAACATTGGGTACAACAGTTCATGAGATGTCGCGTTAACAAGAGTTAGAAAAGAGGTCAAAGTGTCGTGGTGACCTTGAAGATAAGGTTAAGGTCACCCAAATAAACTGGTGTCTGCGTAATCCCCCAATGTAGGCTGTCACCAAATTTGAAGATATTGGGCACAACAGTACATGAGATATCACGTTAACAAGAGTTTGATAAGTGTTCAAAGTGCTGTGGTGACCTTGAAGATAAGGTCAAGGTCACCCAAATCGACTGGAGTCTGGGTTATCCCCCAAATTTGAAGACATGGGGTACAACAGTACATGAGATATCGCGTTAACAAGAATTGGGACGTATGTACGTACAGACGTACGTACGGACGGACGGACAGACAGATGCCGCTGAATACATAGTCCCCCGTTTCGCATTGCGGCGGGGGACAATAATTGTATAAAACTTATTTACATTCAGCAAATTTCTCTGACAATCGCTTGGACAGAAAGAACATTTAGGGTTGTAGAAGGTTGTTTTTTAAGTCACTTGACCAAATCACAATATTATATCACATCAAACAGCCAATCAGGTCCTTGACCACACTATATTCTTCACCAAAGAATAACACTTGACTCTCACATGCATTATGGACTGGGCACCAAGGCGAAATGAAGGGGATGTAGTGGCCGTGTAGAAGGCTTTGACCCTCCGCTTGCTCAACCAGCTATATGCAGCATTGGTATTGAGAAGCTTTCTCAGGTTACCACTCTGTTGACCCTGAAACAGACAAAATACATGTTGTGCATTTTCTGGGATGTTCTTTGGAAAGAATTGCATTCCCAATGTAATCACTATCTAGATAAGAATGAAGGTCCAGGTTAAACTCACTCACTCACTATCTAGACTTGATAATCGGCTGAAACATTTCAAAGACAGCAAAGCTTTTGCTGGAATCTTTGAGGAGCGAGGACAACGAGTGAAATAACTCATTGGAAACATAATAGAATCAACATAGTTCACTGGTAAACCCTTCATAACGTTTATGTTTGTAGAGCATTATCAAGCACTCAGTATCCACTGACTATGGTATATAGTATAGGAGTAGGGAATCAATCCTTATCAGCATACCATTCTAACGTCATATGGAGCAAATCAACAATGAAATTTCACATACCTAGAGTGTAAACACCAACATATACACAAATATTCAAGTGCAGTAGTTCTTCTTGGAAATAACACAATTTCAGACTGAAGGATAGACTGATAGAAATCGAATGGAGATCACTGTATTCACGCAACATACCACGGTTGGATTAAAAACTATAGTCCTGTCATAAAAGGCACTGAGAGTGGCTGATAAGGATACCTCTTGGTGACACTGAGGTCAATATAATGCTGGGCAGTTGTAGTCTCTTCATGTCGTATGTACTGATGAAGATATCCAGATAGCTTCTGTCCCGCTTTACTTACCACTATAACATTAGCACACACCATCAGGCTTATTTTCTTGCTGATATGGGACACAAAATCTATCAGGGCTGGTCGGTTCTCTGGTAAACCGGACATCACAAGCACCTGTGGTCTGGTGACGGGAAAATATATCATTCAGTTAAATTTGATCAACATTACTGTTATATAAGATTAAATCTTTTCTTTTATTAAGGAATCCCATTCCAATAAATCTATTTTCAATAAATAGTCAGGAGCTTGAAATGGGAAAATCTTATTTCAATCACAAAGCCACAAATACATCATTTTTGTGCAAGGGAAATGAAAACCCTTAATCACTATACATTACCTGAAGTTTTTGATATGGTCTTCAACTGATATGAGTTTAAGGGAAGACTGCAGAGCATTACGGTACACATGTGCTTGTGTTGATGATCCCCAGTTTACCTCTGAAGGAAAAATAAACTCAGGTCAGTGCAAGCAATGTGCAAAGATGGTGGTCCATCTCTTACCATTAGTTCCATTTGGCGTTTAAACACACATATTTACTTCTCTGCATACATGTTATCATATAAAAGAATTGTGGAATGCTTGCAATACCATCCTTCTTTCTATATTTCAAATAATCATGAATAAAAGCATGATACACTGACACTGGCAATATTCTAGTTATGTTGCAGTCTGTAGCTCATCCTACTCTACAATGGTTGAAAAAAAAGCATATGCAATGTTCCACACTATCTGCCACAAAACACATTGTGACCATCTGGCTATCATTCTAGTCGGGCCTTTATACAAGTACGAAATACCAAGGCAGTATTCTACCTGCATGTTACAGGTGACTAATGCATCATGAAAAGTTCATATCAATGAACTAAATCCTATACATCTGTGGTTTATGAACTGGCTTTGTGTGTGAAAATGGCACTGAACTGATGAATTCCTGCTGCTAACTTATCAGCTGCCATATAAAAGGTTATTACCATGTACTTATTATGATAAAGTATATATAACATTAATACAATGCTTAAGACTAATAGACTTAAGCTTGTTAATATGCTAGTATAAACTCCTTAGAGTTTGTTAGCTAAAATACTTTAAGATATAACATAGTACTAAGCTTAAGATATGATTAAACTTAAGCTAATTATATAATAGCCAACTCTTTAGAGTTTGTTAGTTAATATACTTATATGATATAGATATAATGCTGAGCTTAAGATATGAATAAGCTTTTAGCTATATATATAATAGCAAAAACTCTGTAGAGTTTGTTAGCTAATATATTTTATAATATGAGTATAGTACTGTGCTTAAGCTATAATTAACTTAAGCTACATATATAATAGCCAAACTCTGTAGAGTTTGTTAGCTAATATATTTTTATAATAGGAGTATAGTACTGTGCTTAAGCTATAATTAACTTAAGCTACATATATAATAGCCAAACTCTGTAGAGTTTGTTAGCTAATATATATTATAATATTAGTATAGTACTGAGCTTAAGATATAATTAACTTAAGCTACATATATATAGCAAAACTCTGTAGGGTTTTGTTAGCTAATATATTTTTACAATATGAGTATAGTAGTGTGCTTAAGATATAATGAACTTAAGCTACATATATAATAGCAGAACTCCGTAGAGTTTGTTAGCTAACATATTTTACAATATGAGTATAGTATTGTGCTTAAGATATTATTAACTTAAGCTACATATATAATAGCCAAAAAAAACTCTGTAGAGTTTATTAGCTAATATGTTTATAGTGTAACCATAGTACTAAGCTTAAGATAAGATTAGACTTAAGCTAAATGTATATAGCAAAATAAACTCCTTAGAGTTTATTAACTAATATACTTTTTATGTTAAAAACATAGTACTGAGCTTAAGTTATGATGAAACTTAAGCTATATATATAGATAATAACAAAACTCTCACGAGTTTTTGTTAGCTAATACCTTTATAATGTAAACATACTGCTTAAGATATGATGAAAACTTAAGCTAATTGTATAATAATGCGAAAACAACCCTTTAGAGTTTGTTAGCTATGATATAAACCTAGTATTGAGCTTATGAAGGAAAACTTAAGCTACATATATAATAGCAAGAACTCGTGAGTTTGTTAGCTAATACATGTTATAATGTAACCATAAAGCTTAAAATATGATGAAACTTAGCAAATATATAATAGCAAAACCCTCTTTTAGAGTTTTGATAGCTAATATACCTATATGATATAAACATAGTACTGCTTAAGATATGAATAAGCTTAAGTTACATATATAATAGCTAAAACTCTGTAGAGTTTGTTAGCTAATACATGTTATAATATAACCATATTGCTTAGAAATATGATGATACTTAAGCCAAATAGCAAAAACTCTTTAGAGTTTGTTAGCTAATCTACTTATATGACACCATGATCTATACTATCCCATAGTATTACTGTGACTGAGTGGTACATGGACTAAGGTGTGATATAGCTGGAACATTTCCTGACTTGGGTTTGAATCAATAGTGTACTATCTGTCATCAGGTGTGACATAATATAATACTGAGAAAGGTGTGATACTACAGGTTATTACATGACAGTTTTCCTTTTGCCAATCATATCAGCCGGAGGGCCCAAGGGCTGATATGGTAGTAGAGACTGATATGACTGGCGAAAGGGAAACTGTCATATCATAACCTTTTGCAATCATACACCACTTGAAGGATATGACTGGCGAAGGAAACTGTCATATCTCCTTCAATCATAACTCTAAAATAAATAGGTTCCATCTATTGAAGTTTCAAGCATTTGCGTGTATTCATTCCGTACCAGTTTAGTAGCCGGGCAATACAGCTGATATGGATTTACAGCTCTAGGGCTGATATGGCTGATATGCATTTTCGGCCCAGGTGGTCAATATGGACATATGCCGAAGCCACTATAGTATGTGCAAAATGGTCCACATTATTCACAGGTATATGATAAAGTGCCATATTACATGGCTTTGTTTTTGATACAGTGGTCAGTTACCTGGTTTTGTGTGGTGAACATATATAAACAAGGCACTGATGACTCCAAATGTGATGAGTGCAGTCCACCAGTTGATGATGAACATGACTGCCAGGCAGATGAGGGCTCCCAGCAGGCTGCACCATTTGTTGTAGAAACGGAATGCTGGGCGCCAACCTGAGATACAGATACAAGATGAGCGAGTGAGCGAGTGAGTGAGTGAGTTTAGTTTTACGCCACACTCAGCAATATTCCAGCTATATGGCTGCGGTCTGTAAATAACTGAGTCAGACAATCCAGTCATCAACAGCATGATCATCGAACTAAACAACTGGGATACGATGACATGTGTCAACCAAGTCAGCGAGCTGACCACCCGATCCCGTTCATCGCCTCTTACAACAAGCAAGGGTTACTGAAGATCAATTTTAACCCGGATCTTCATGGGTAGGGTGAGAAATTGGGTGGGTGACTGAGTGGAGAGAGAGAGAGAGAAAGAAATATTTTTAATAACTGCACAAAAACAGAAATCATTTCTTATTGTGGGTCTCTTACCTGGTGAACGGGCAAGTGAGGCGTCGAAGCAGGAATAGTTGATCAGTGTGTAAGACATAAGAAAGAAATTGGATATCACAGGGGCTATGGCATTTAGGTCACCTGAAACAACAAGGAGATGTGGCAAATATTCTGGAAATTGAGCCAAAGCACTCTGTGTTGATCCATTAATCACAAATTTAAAGAAGTGTGGCCTTACTGAAGAAATGACATAAATTGTTACTTCTGACTCATATGCAGGTTAAAGATATCACGCATGGTGTAGTTATGATCTTATCAAATGTAATTTAAAGAACTTACCGATAAAGACAAATCCTAAACCTATAAAATAAGCCAGCAGATAGGCACGTCTTGGGCTATCATCAATCCCATAGCCTTTAGCAAAAACATGTATTTTGGGGAAGATTTCATCTTTGCAAACAGCCTGAAAGACAAATATTTTTGCATGAATAAGTTTATAGTACCATCTTTTAAAATATGGAGCTAAATCAAAAAGAATAGCACAGCAACATAAACATTAAAAAGATTTGATGTAGGAAGACTTAAAATAATGTTAGGAAGTGCAAGTGTGTGCATACTATTTCGTGAAATATATTCCAGTTACATAGTAATAAAGTGAACATTGACCAACAACTCTAACACAGTTGTCAGTACTATTTCAGTTTTATCACAATGGCCTGTGCATAATCAACCAGACAAATGCTTTTCACATGAGCACAACAAAGTATATAACATGTATGTGATATCATTAATAACAGCTGGGTCCTTACGCTAACATTGCTCCGTATACCTAGGCCATGGACTGGTGGCAACTGCTACAGACTATCAGTTGAGCACAACATGTAGAATCAGTACACTTGTGCTTGTTTTATCCATAGTAAAATGCTGATAGATTTATTATAAATCCAGGGAAATCTGTGCTGAAATTTGGCACAACAGGGACATACCTGGAAGACTTTGGGGGCGGAAACAAGACTCGCTAATGCCGAGGAAAGCGTGGCAGAGAAGATTCCAGCTGTAATAAGTGGACCAAAGCCAGAAATCATCTCCATGGCCTGCAACAAGACAACATGCAATTTGTATGCGGATATGTTCAACTGTGAGAGTAAATACTAAGTGCAACATAACAGATGAAACATCATTTCTAACATTGGTACAGGAAACTGAATATCAACTGATATCAGGACTAAATAAGAGGCATAGGCTTTGATTCTTATCCTCACATTGAGATGTTAAAATACTTTGAAGTTAGAAAAATAAGAACCTATAAGACAGACCAAATTTGAACAAAACAGTGATATTGTTAGAACTCTTTATAAACTGCTGCCACATATCTTGTAAAGAAGGACAATTGCTGATCAATATCCCCCCAGATGAGATTCTGATGAAAAATATATCTTCCCACACAAATGTCAAAAGTAAACAGCCATGACTGATGTACACACTTAGTTCTATCTATACTTACTTTCATGAACAGTCAACATTATAGAACAGTTTACTGACAGGTGGTGAAAAGTGTGTCTAAACATAAGCTCATTTCACTGAAATGTGCTAATGAAACATCTCATATAACATGACATTTATAAGCTTACAAACCTGATAATCATTCATCAGCCCATAAGCACACATGCCATTTTTGGCTAGAGAGCAGTTTCGTATCACATCCTCTGTATATACAATAGTTGATGAAGTGTTTTGGGCTTTCTGTGCCGCGGACATCACCACAGACGCCACTGTTGTAGTTGTGACGTTTGAAAGTTTGACAACAGTGGTTGCACCCACTGCCACGTTGAGGGGTCCAACAGCATCCCGCAACATGCATCCCCCTAGGGTCCAGGCCACGCCCAGATACACAATAGTGGAGATGAGGATGGACAGTAGAGTTCCTTTCGGGATAGCTGTCTGGGCATCCTGACAACAAGGAGCAAGTGAGTGAGTGAATTTAGCATTACGCCGCACTCAGCAATATTCCAGCTATATGGCAGCGGTTTGTAAATAATTGATTCTGCACTAAACAATCTAGTGATCAACAGCATGAGCATCGGTCTACACAACTGGGATATGATGACATGTGTCAACCAAGTCAGCGAGCCTGATCACCCGATCCCGATAGTGACCTCTAACGGTAAGCATGGGTTACTGAAGATCAATTCTAACCGGGATCTAACATGGAGCAAGTCTGTCAGATGGGTTGCTATCTTATAGGGACATGGTCCCAAAAGCGACCTCAGCTCTATAAGTCTCAACCCTGATACTTTGACATAGGTTTACAGTAGTAATAGACCTAAAATCTTTTGTGGAACTGGACCAGTGTAGTCACATGCTATCCTTTAAATTTGCACATATGGTTTATATTCGTAACATATGAAAGCACAGCAAACAACTAAGGAATTTCATCCATATAACTTATCAGAAACAAACTACTGTCAATATCCCCAAACAGGATTAGGTCAGTTTAGAAAGAAATGCTGTAGAAACTAATATACCCTTATAAAATAATGTACTGTTTTATAATTTTATGGTAAAAAACATTTACACATAACATAAATAACAAAATTATCATTGGTAACATAACAGTAGAGGTTCTACTTAAGGAACATAATTTCAGTCAATAGGTATTTCTCAATACCTAAAAATCTCAAATGTATGTCATTTACCTAAACTAAATTAGCAGAGCATTTTTAGCAGCTCCTAAATAACATAATTCCTAAAAATCAAAGGAGATGCCATATCTTCAGGAAAGTAATGTGTCTTGTACTAACCTTGAGATCCCCAGAGATGTTGGCTCCAGCCAGGATTCCAGTGGCTGCTGGGAAGAATACAGAAAACACAGAAAAAAACTCCTGCCCCTCCCCAAATGCTGGCAGCATGTTCTCAATAAACAGATCAGCTGAAAAGAAAGCAATGTACTTGAGTTCAAAGGCTTGGAACATCCTCCACTGTCAACAAGATGTTACAGAAAGCTGTTACAACCAGACTGCTTTTACATGCATGCTGGAGTGTGTGTGAGTGAGTGAGCTTAATGCCGCACTCAGCAATATTCCAGCTACATGCATGCTGGAACAGGAAAGGACCAGTCAGTGCTCATTTCAGAACCTCTATGTCATTATTCTATGGATATATGCTGTAATTATTACTGGCATCAAGGATTTACATTTCTAGAAATTCGTTTTCATATATTTGTTTAGTTTAGCATTGTATTAAACGGATCTGTTTAAATATTTCTTTCTTATTTCTTATTTTTAGCACCATGGATTTACATTCCTAGAAATTCATTTTCATACATTTGTTTAGTATTGTATATAACTGGGTCTGTAATACATGTTTAATGAAAAACAGCAAGAAGAGAAGTGATTCAACTTACTGCTAAATCCCACAAATCCTTTGACTTTCTTGGTTTCTGTGGGAGGGATGATACAACCAACAACAAAATTTACTAGCCCGATCAACAAGACAGCTAACAATATCAGCTGGGCCTAAAAACAAATAAATGCAATTTACATAAATTTAATACAGTGAGTTAGTGAGTGAGTGAGTATGGTTTTTAGCGATATTCCAGCAATATTATGGTGGGGGACACCAGAAATGGGCTTCACAGATTAAATTTAATACAAATGTCTTAACTGACTATATGGAGTGAGTGGGCACTGTACGGATTGCAGAGTCAGCAATACCGCAACTGGATTAGAGCAGCCTATGTTGGATGACCATACCACATGACATCAGCTAGAGCAAGAATACATGGAACAACACATAAATAGCTGGATCACACATTTCAACAACCAATCCTCAGATTAATGGCCTCAGATCTTATGGCTCCTCTTTTTCTATCCAGGAATACATGCAGGAAGCTGTTCAGTAATAGAAAACAGTTTATTCAACTCATGAACACACAAGAAACCTTTTCATGAGTGGAAGAATAGATCTCTGTTGATGCAATTTTATAGCCAGTGAGTCTGCAGATTTTACCAATATTCCAGCAATATCATGTCAGGGGACTCTAGAAAGTGTTTTCACACATTATATACGTATTGCCTAAAAAAATGTTGTGGTTCCCGGCTTCTGATTACCCGTCCGACCCTTGAATTCTGGTGCCGATCCTATTTTTGTTAAGGCGGTATGAACAAAATAAGCTTTCAGATACCATTGTTTTTACCATCACCGAGGGACATTGGTCACTCTGATAGAGAAAGTTGACATGATTGCTGCAAGCTTGATTGAATAAACAATTGCACATTGATAAATGTGTTATTAGTTTGTACTTTTCTTTAAAAAAAATGTTATAAAAAAAATCCTACCTACCTACCCTAAATTTCAAAGAGGTGTAATCGGAACCACAACATTTTTTATTTTATTTTGCCTATCAGAAATCAAACCCAGGTCTTGGATGTAATGAGTGAAAGCTGTAACCACTAGGCTACCCCACCACCCTCAACCTCTGTGGTGATTCCATCAGATACAGACTCATGGTGACATGGTGTACAAGATTATGTAAAACTGGTTGTGGAATATTGGACCACATAGGCTACCTCTTGGCTCATCTTCCTAATATCTGTTACTGAGGAAAGCAAGGCCACATGGTAGAACTTTTCTATTCACCATGTTGACGACAAGAATGATGTCTGATCCATAGAAATCCATTCTAAATGCTGATGCAGCTCCAAGTTACATGTGTCACTCTTGTCTCAAACATCACAGGGGGCGATGGGATAGCCTGGTGGTCAAAGCGTTTGCTCATCATGCCGAAGACCTGGGTTCGATTCCGGACATAAATACAATGTGTGACGCCCATTTTTGAGTCACCCGCTGTGATATTGATGGAATATTGCTAAAAGCAGCGTAAAACCCAACTCACTCACTCACTCAAACGTCACAGAGCAACATAAAAAATATATAGGATTGCTATATTTCTTTTTTTCGTCTTTGTTGTTGTTGTTGTTGTTGATGACAGTCAACTAGGGGTGTCGCGATACGCGAATGTATCGATGCATCGATACATTTTTACTGACGATACGATACGCGATACATGCTTGAGTGTATCGATTCCTATTTTAAAACTTTATCGATTCAAATTTTTATGCTATATCCATCTCCTTTAAAGTCTTGATAGTAAAATTATACGAGACCGCCTCGATAAATAGATGTAGCTAGCTTTACTTTAAAAATAGGTTGGAAACTAACAGCTTTTGTGATTGCCTAGACTATTTTGATGGACCAATCAGCGCACGCGTACGTTGCCGGTAAGGTAATGCTATGAAAAGGCGCGAAAATTATGTATCGCGATACGCATCGTATCGTGACCTTAAAATCGTGATACGTATCGTATCGTGAGATTGGTGTATCGTGACACCCCTACAGTCAACCATATTCCAGTAATGTGAAGACAAATCAATGACTGACATATTGAGCAACAACCCCTTGTGTCAGGGCACAAGAGCTATCCACCCTGCTACCAAGCCTGTCCAGCCTATTCACTCAGTTCAGCATGTGTTGCTTGGGTTTAGAATCCCTATTCTGCTGCTGACTTAAAAACAAACAACAAAAAACAGTAGGCTGTTATACTCACCCTAGCTTCCCAGTCCATACCAATAATAGCAATGGCTAGGAGCAGAGATATTGTGATGAACCCAATTATTCGGATATCATTGGTTTCATCTATCATCAAGGCATTATTGTTCTGTAAACAAACATATATTGAATGGTATTTTGTCATTTTCAAAAATGGAAATATTTATGTTACTGATGATTACAAACCTATTAAAATGTAGAAACAACACTTTTGAACTATTATTTTAATACAGTGAATATATTTGAAGTTATTGCTTGCCCAACTAATAGAACGGTTAAAGTGAGTGAGTTTAGTTTTACACCGCACTCAGCAATATTCCAGCTATATGGCGGTTCAAACAGTTAAAGAAATATGCACATGTAACATAATATGCATTAATCCAAGCAGAATTTTATCAATCTAAATGTTAAATGAACCAAGATTCTCACCTTTAATACATCTCTAACAGTTTCTGCAAAGCCCACAACATACATTGCAATAGCAACAGCATTGGCTACTGAAAAGATGAGCCCAATAGCACCACCAAACTCGGCTCCCAAACTACGGGATATCATATAATATGCACCACCTGAAAAAAAAAAAAAGTTGACATTTTACTCCTGGAGTCACCAATATATTACAGTCAACATGATTTCTAATGCACTCTGAGAATACAACACAAATATAATTTGTGTAAAGAAGAAATTGCAACTTGTTTAAAATGACATGTGCCCTAACCAAGGGCTATCTTTGGGCACAATGAACTTATATTCATATCTAACACAATATTCCAACTATATATACTAAACGTCATTGAAAACGCACCACCTGTATTAGTTTGGATTTCGAAGAGCATAAATGAGCAATCGGTGTAAATTTTACATACTTTTGTAGTCCAATGATTGGTAAAAAAAAGAAACAAGAACCAATCCAGCAAAACAGTGAAGTTTTAATTCAGCTGACCATGAAAGATAGATGGAGTGAAATTGGAAAGTCAGTAACGTGTATGACCACCGTTAGCAGCAACACAAGCTGTGCAACATCTCCTCTCTGAATAATGTTTTGAGGCAATGCATTCCACTCTTGTTGCAAGTCATTCTCAAGTTCCACAAGGTTGTTGATCTGTGGGCGACGTGAGAGGCATTGGTCGATGTAATCCCACAAGTGTTCAATGGGAGACAAATCTGGTGACAATGCAGGCCATAGAAGTAGAGGAATGTTGTTGTTTGCCAGAAACTGTGTTGCAACACGTGCAGTGTGCGCTCAAGCATTGTCCTGCTTGAATGTGTGCAGATCTTGATATTGGTTAAAGAAAGAAGGGAACGACGTTGTTCTGAAGAATGGTGTCACAGTAGTAAAGGGCATTCACTCTGCCACGACAAACTACCAGAGCGGTTTTGTGATGATAACTGATCTCTCCCCACACCATAATGCTTCCTCCACCCCGCCGATCTGTTTGCACAACACAGTCCTGATGGTAACGTTGTCCCCCGTCAACGCCATACCCGTAGACGCCCGTCAGCATTTCGCAAGTGAAATCATGCCTTGTCGGAGAACACAACACCATGCCAACTTCGTACCAACCACAAACGATGCTGTTCAGCCCATCATCGGCGTTCACGGCGATGTCTATCAGTCAGGATGGGTCCACCATAAGGGCGTCGACACCGTAATTCTGCCACATGGAGACGGCGTCGGACGGTGTAAGCACTGGTCAAACCACATCGGCCTTGGACAGCGTTGGCGGTTCTGGCAGCTGGCAACGTGCGATCCCGAATATGGCGCCAAACAATGTCTCGATCTTGGCGAGGGGTGGTAACACGTGCCTGGCCAGGACGTTGGCGGTCCCTGGTGGTTCCTGTTTGTTGGTACCTGTTGGCAAGTCCTATGATGGTGGAATGATGGCAACCAAATCAGACTGCTCTTATGACAAACACAGGCCATCATGTGCATAACAGAATCACCTTCTACTCCAGCCAGTTCACACTGCTCTTATGACAAACACAGGCCATCATGTACATAACAGAATCACTTTCTACTCCAGCCATTTCAGACTGCTCTTATGACAAACACAGGCCATCATGTACATAACAGAATCACCTTCTACTCCAGCCAGTTCACACTGCTCTTATGACAAACCCAGGCCACCATGTGCATAACAGAATCACCTTCTACTCCAGCCAGTTCACACTGCTCTTATGACAAACCCAGGCCAACATGCATATGTGCATAACAGAATCACCTTCTACTCCAGCCAGTTCACACTGCTCTTGTGCATAACACAGGCCATCATCACCTTCTACTCCAGCCAGTTCACACTGCTCTTATGACAAACACAGGCCATCATGTGAATCACCTTCTACTCCAGCCAGTTTCACAGACAGAATCACCTTCTACTCCAGCCACACTGCTCTTATGACAAAACCCAGGCCATCATGTGCATAACAGAATCACCTTCTACTCCAGCCAGTTCACACTGCTCTTATGACAAACACAGGCCATCATGTGCATAACAGAATCACCTTCTACTCCAGTCATTTCACACTGCTCTTATGACAAACCCAGGCCAACATGTGCATAACAGAATCACCTTCTACTCCAGCCAGTTCACACTGCTCTTATGACAAACACAGGCCAACATGCATATGTGCATAACAGAATCACCTTCTACTCCAGCCAGTTCACACTGCTCTTATGACAAACACAGGCCATCATGTGCATAACAGAATCACCTTCTACTCCAGCCAGTTCACACTGCTCTTATGACAAACCCAGGCCAACATGTGCATAACAGAATCACCTTCTACTCCAGCCAGTTCACACTGCTCTTATGACAAACACAGGCCATCATGTGCATAACAGAATCACCTTCTACTCCAGCCAGTTCACACTGCTCTTATGACAAACACAGGCCACCATGTACATAACAGAATCACCTTCTACTCCAGCCAGTTCACACTGCTCTTATGACAAACACAAACCATCATGTGCATAACAGAATCACCTTCTACTCCAGCCAGTTCAGACTGCTCTTATGACAAACACAGGCCATCATGTGCATAACAGAATCACCTTCTACTCCAGCCAGTTCACACTGCTCTTATGACAAACCCAGGCCAACATGTGCATAACAGAATCACCTTCTACTCCAGCCAGTTCACACTGCTCTTATGACAAACCCAGGCCACCATGTGCATAACAGAATCACCTTCTACTCCAGCCAGTTCACACTGCTCTTATGACAAACACAGGCCATCATGTGCATAACAGAATCACCTTCTACTCCAGTCATTTCACACTGCTCTTATGACAAACCCAGGCCAACATGTGCATAACAGAATCACCTTCTACTCCAGCCAGTTCACACTGCTCTTATGACAAACACAGGCCATCATGTACATAACAAAATCACCTTCTACTCCAGACGTTTCAGACTGCTCTTATGACAAACACAGGCCATCATGTGCATAACAGAATCACCTTCTACTCCAGCCAGTTCACACTGCTCTTATGACAAACCCAGGCCAACATGCATATGTGCATAACAGAATCACCTTCTACTCCAGCCAGTTCACACTGCTCTTATGACAAACACAGGCCATCATGTGCATAACAGAATCACCTTCTACTCCAGCCAGTTCACACTGCTCTTATGACAAACACAGGCCAACATGTGCATAACAGAATCACCTTCTACTCCAGCCAGTTCACACTGCTCTTATGACAAACACAGGCCATCATGTGCATAACAGAATCACCTTCTACTCCAGCCAGTTCACACTGCTCTTATGACAAACACAGGCCACCATGTACATAACAGAATCACCTTCTACTCCAGCCAGTTCACACTGCTCTTATGACAAACACAAACCATCATGTGCATAACAGAATCACCTTCTACTCCAGCCATTTCAGACTGCTCTTATGACAAACACAGGCCATCATGTACATAACAGAATCACTTTCTACTCCCGCCATTTCAGACTGCTCTTATGACAAACACAGGCCATCATGTACATAACAGAATTACCTTCTACTCCAGCCAGTTCACACTGCTCTTATGACAAACCCAGGTCACTGGGAACCAACTCTACCCTGTGGATCCAATCCGGGCGTACCCAGGAATCTTATCATGAGTTTGCTAAAGTTTACCTTGCTTAAACTATCTTATACCATTTTAGCTTCAGCCAACTGTAACCAATATTAACAATGACCAGTAGGTTCCAGGGGTAATAATAATAACAAGTGTAGAAGTGAGCACAGCTCACATACCCCCAGCTTTCCACTTTGGGACATGGAAATGACTGATATTGATATATATATAATGTGACAAGGAGAACAGCAGCTCACAAGACTTTCTCCTTCACTCTACTAAACTTTATATACATGTTAGATAATAGTTTTGCCATGTACTGCTTACAGTAATAATTTATGGAAACATTATTTTTTTGTGTTTTCCGTGGAAAACCTGACATACAACTGAACTTGACTGTCTCATGTTGCACACAATGAAGTGGACGTAGATGAAGAATGTCACTGACTCTCATGTTGCACACAATGAGGTGGACATAGATGAAGAATGTCACTGACTCATGTTGCACACAATGAAGTGGACGTTGGTGAAGAATGTCACTGACATAGATGAAGAATGTCACTGACTCATGTTGCATGAGGTGGACGTAGATGAAGAATGTCACTGACTCATGTTGCACACAATAAGTGGACATAGATGAAGAATGTCACTGACTCATGTTGCACACAATAAGGTGGACATAGATGAAGAATGTCACTGACTCATGTTGCACACAATGAGGTGGACGTAGATGAAGAATGTCACTGACTCATGTTGCACACAATGAGGTGGACATAGATGAAGAATGTTGACTCATGTTGCACTCTCACTGTTGCACACATTTAAAAAATGTCACTTACTCATGTTGCACACAATGAGGTTGACGTTGGTGAAGAATGTTACGGACTCTCATGTTGCACACATTTAAAAAAAATAAAATAGCAAAAGCCACATCGATGGGTAATGATTAACATGTGTGTGAAGTTTGGTGAACATAGCATGTAAACTTTAAGAGATATGCTCCGGACAAAGTTTGGTGAACCTAGCATGTAAACTTTAAGAGATATGCTCCGGACAAAGTTTCGGGACAGAAGGACGGACGGACTTAGTAGCGGGGGGGTATAATAAGAGCATTTGTATAACGCTGACTTAAACCACAAGGGTAATGCTCAAAGCGCTGACAAGTCACACTTCATATGTACAAGAAAATGCATGTACAAAGATTTATGTACAAAGCCTTGAAAGAGGTGTGTTCCAAAGGGTAGCAGCTGCATGCTGAAAGATTTTCTGCAACATTGATTGCATGTAATTCAATCCCTTAAATTTTCAACTTTTAACACTGGTTATAACAAGAAGGCCTTGGAATTGATGGTTAGTTTCAAACACTGATAACTGATCTATCACCTGACATTTGAAGAATCTAAAGACAAAATTGAAATAAAACAGGTAATATCAAGTTTCATGGTCCTAGCTGCTGTTCTTATCCCAGCTTAAAAACTGATTGAAGTGCTTGTAGAGTTTGATGAAAACATTCAAAATGAATACTATTTGAAAAACTAGACAGGATTTGTAAATACCTTCCATCTTACCCAAAAAGGATATATATGTCATATTTCACATGGTGTAATGTGATAAGACTTCTGGCAATGTGAACAAAAGCTTTAAAGTAGTAAAATGACTTTTTGAATCATTGGAGACATGTTTGGTTTAGTGATGAATGACTTTTTCCTTCTTTGTACAGACGGAAGGCCTTTGTTTGGAACAACGTTATGGTCGAAACAGGAACTTGACAGGTTGGGTGGTGAGGTGGTAATGATGTGGGACGTCATCACCCATACCAGGCAATTAACGGTGGAATGTCACACCATGGCCATATGTCCTTCCCATTATGCAATAATTAAACATTAATTTTCAACACAACACCATATCAAAGTACTGCCATGGCCTTCAAGTGCTCCAGATCTAAACCCCATGGAACATTTATGAGATGCCCTTGACCAACAATTGCTATCATGTCAGCAACAGCCACAGAACCTCCAACTGCTGGCACAAGCCCAACAGGAAGAACATTCCCCAGACCACAATTCCCAATATGACTGGTTCCCTAGGGACAATGCCAAGCAGTTCTGGACTCTCATGGGGGCCATACAATATATTGACAACAGATGATTTTCACTCTGACATTCGATTGCTTCATGTGTGCCATGATGAACCTCAGTTAGTGATAATGACTTGTGCCAGATTTGAACAAATTTAAATGATCTCTTGATTATTTATATAATAGATAAGGTGTACATCTGAAAAACACTTTTGTGTTTCTGCATTTAGTATAGTATATTCAGTAAAGTTGAAACAAAGATGAATTATCTAGTCTTTAACATGTTTAGAAGTAAAATATCATATTTGTGATGACTGTGTTGTGTGTTCAAAGACTGATGTTGTATGGACAAATAGGGGTTAATCAGACTGAAATCTTATTTTTACATTAAAAAAGCACATGCATAAGTGCATGCTTTATCTAGCTTATTTGAGCTACAAATAGATTCATAAACTTTTTTTTTGATTAGAACCCTACATGTCTCTACAAGCATAGTGTATATTTTACCAAATAAACTGATTCTTATCATAGTCATGTGAAAGCAAAACCAAGATTTCAAACGCACACAAATTTCCAAGGTTACCTACTGAATACTTCATTATAATACATTTATTATCATACAGAAACAAGAGTCATGAGAAGATGATCAATCCCCTGGCCCCAATCAAGTCAAAAGAACAAATCATCTGATTGTTACTGTTAGTCCAGTTACAGTGATCTATCTAACTTGAGAGCATCCCGCTCTAATCTGTCTGTATGTATTCAAGAGTAGTAACTGAGCTATCAAACCAATATCATGGAATTGGTATTCCGACCTTTCAGTTTGCATGTCAGGTCTATTATAGCAAAGTGAGTAAGTGGATGTCACACAATAATTGAAATTCTACCAAGAATCAAGAGCTCCAGTTAAACATTTGATTGTGCATATCAAGGAAAACCAGTATTTCGGACAACATGCTCTGGAACACATCCCTGCGAGTTGAGTCAAATTTGTTGCCATATAAGAAACAAAGCTTATTAGCCCTTAACAGCAAAATGAACTACTTGACAACATGGTCTTTGTGTGTGCAAAGTTTGATGAAAGATAATACCTATATAGAGATAAGCTCCAGACCAACACATCACTTTACATCAACTCAATCTCCAACTTGCTGCCACAGAAATGAAAAAGGTAAAATTCTAAAAAGCCCTAAATCATGTAAATAGGAAAAGGCAACACTTGACAACCTGGACAACCAATTACTATACCAAACATAAATCTTGAATGCTCTTAGTAAACCATGAACTGGCAATTATTATTTCATCACAAGCAACTAAATATATTAAACCTTTCACTGTGGTTAGACAGGGTGATCCATTATAATCAATGGGATTCACTTAATCAATAGAGCGTTCAATGGTGAAGCTGGCTGGGGGTCTCTTAGCTCTTCCCTTCAGGCAAGTGACACTGCACCTAACCGCAACACTGAACACGTCAACAGACCATATTGTACTACATGAACTGCAAACATTAATAATCTCGTCTTATTACAGCATTTCGAAAGACAACATTCATAAATGAGTGTCTCTTCTTGCAGTAAAACATACTTGTAAAACGTTGACTTCATATTTTTAACAACACAGAACATACTTCATTATGAATAACTGAATACCTCCCTAAACTGTTTTGCATAATGGCAGCATAAATATTTGAAGGCTTTACACCAGGACAGTATATACAGTTCCTAGCTACAGAATGGATGTCTACAATGGATGCCCCAGAGGAATAGCTGTTTTTCTGCTCTTTCAACAGGAGCTGCACTAAGCAATATCTACAATGTTTCACAATGAGAACGTTTATCTTCTGTTCCAAGCTGTTGACTGATGATCACAATGTTTCACAATACACAGTTGATGCTTCTCAGGATCATCAAAATGTTTCACAATTGGACAGTTGACATTCTGTTCATAGCTGCTGATTGTGATGGCTACAATATTTCACATTTTGGCAATTAATCCTTTAAACTGGAATAAAGGTCTATTGTTCAATGATAGAAATCATTTAACAAGGGATGCGAGTAATGGTGAAGATATTAAGTGAGTAAGGTTTTACACTGCTTGTAGAGCAATATCATGGCAGGGGACACCTAAAATGCGCTTCATACAGTGTACCCATGTGGGGAATCAAACCTGGATCGTCGGCGTGACAAGCAAACACTTTAACCACTAGGCTTCTTCTCTCTCTCTCTCCCCCTACTAAAGGACCAGCAATAAAACAATGCCAAAGTATAGCTAGTCTCAAAACCAGCCAAGCAGGCTCCAGTGGCCAGAGCAGGCATCTGGTGATGTAGATAATGAAAATGACACCAGGTTTTTTAAGAATTGGGATAGCATGTCCAACACTACTGGTAGCTTCCACTACCGACACAGTTTGCTAATAAAATACAGCAGTGAGTGAGTGAGTGAGAGAGTGAGTGAGCTCTTACGCGGCTTTTAGCAATATTCAGGGTTCGATCTTTACGCTCGCCCGCAAGCCCGAGGTGAGTAAAAATTTAGTCAGGCGAATGGAAACAAACTTGCACTAGTCCAGCGGACTACTAGTTTTTTTTCACTGATTATTGATCAAGTACTGCAGTTGAGATCATCCATTTTCAACTCTCTCCACCAGACTAGTGAAGCCCGAGGTGAGTAAAAATTTAGTCAGGCGAATGGAAACAAACTTGCACTAGTCCGGTGGACTACTAGTTTTTTTTCAGTGATTATTCATCAAGTACTGCAGTTGAGATCATCCATTTTCGACTCTCTCCACCAGACTAGTGAATCCAATGTTGCAGAACTCAAAGATAACATCTACATCGTGTCAATTTATTCAAAACATCTTAGTGGTGCCTCGCTATACCTCTCGTTTTAGGTTGGAAAGAGCGTGCAAAACTGACAATTTTAGATATCCATTTCCGGAACCTTCCGTTCATTACAACTGGCCCCGATAGAGCATAACTATCTGATAAAGTACAGCCTCGCATTTCCCTGACTTATCCCTGACCAATTTGATTTTTCACTGATCAAAATTAGAAGAAAACAAGTAAAATTCGGCCTCCAAACTCCCCTACAGCCGACCTTTCCACCCATTTTACTTAAAGATCACATATACTCTAGGGGGGTACAAATACATAAATCACTAACTGGCATCGCTATAAATGAAACCCCGTCATTAAAACTACTCACTTCGGTCTTTAATTAACTTAAATCGACCTTTTTGACAACAGTGCACAATTCTCACCCGCAAACGATATGCCAACCAATCAGAGGGGGGCGTCTCTGTGACGTCATATGAGGACTGACTGACTGACTGAGTTTAGTTTTACGCCGCTTTTAGCAATATTCCAGCAATATCACGGCAGGGGACACCAGAAATGGGCTTAACACATTGTGCCCATGTGGGGAATCGAACCCAGGTCTTCGGCGTGACTGAGCCAACGCTTTAACCGCTAGGCTACCCCACCGCCCCGTCATATGAGGAATAGATATGAGGGCCGATGCAGAATTCATCTACATTTCAGGGGGTAAATTATCTTGTTTACAGGTTTGTATAAACCTGAAATCGTGACAATTGTTATGGAAAATGAAAGCTATATGTTCTCACAATCTACTGTCATTTAATTTTGTCTCCTGCTTTGCCTAGTTTCCGAGTTACAACTTGTTTTCATAGACGATTCTGTCAAAATCGCTTGGTGTCGTTAGGCCTTATTTGTATAATGACTGATCCAAATTGATCCTATTTCTGTGTTTTTTTACCTCAATATTTAATCATGTCATGTAAAACTCTGTTTGTATTCTCAAAACAGTGTCGGCCCATAAGTTTTCACATGCAATACAGCAATTAATACTCCCTTGTTGTAACCCGTGTTAGGTGGTATAAACCTACACATGTTATTTGTCATCATTCACTTGATGGTCAGTTATTGAATTTATAACAGGTATAATTAGTGGTAACACACTTAGATTACCCGACAAAGGTTCCCATTTGGCATTTCTTGTGTCTGGAGTAAATATTCAACATTATAAACATCGATCAAAGGATTAACCGATAACACGCTGATTAATTACTTTTATCTTACACAGCGGATTTGTCAAAAGGTAGTGTTTATGTATGTAGATTTACTAATCTATACTGAATACACTCTGTCGTAATGCGGTGTCTCGCGTAAAACAACGTCCTTCTTTCAAAGGATTAACCGGCAATACATTGATTGATTGCCCATTATTGGCTAACTAAATTACTGTTTTTAAAGAAAGGCGGACATTATGCAATTAGTTGCCAGGTGTGCTATCTTGGGTGACCAATGAGAATATACACCAATGTGAAATACCTGAAAAGATTGATCACTTTTTCGTATATTAAACTGTTAAAAGACAGACACATCACTTGGAACAGCTGCAGATGAATGGCATATCACTCGTTTTTGTGGATATTGATGGATACATTCCTCGAACAAGGTAATAGCCTGACATTGTTCCTATAACTTTAATCTGTTTTAATTTTAATATTTGCATTTTGTTTTTATTCATTTGTCGTAGCATTCAACAGAATCATTGTTTTTGCCGTGAAGAGAATTGTTTCTGTTTAGCGTAAACTTAGGAATGAAAGTCAAGGCATCTTCGTCACAAGTCTGACGTTACAATTTACAGATTAAGGGGTTCCACAGATTACTGGCATAAGGACACAGGAGTCTCTTTGATATTGAATGGTATAATACATTTTAATCTTGGGACACTTAACTCTGCAACTTTTGTCACAAGGGCAATGACAGGGCCAGCTTGACATTATGTTGCTATGACACTGGAGATGCATGATTTTGACATAACCAAACTCAAGAATCATGTTTTGAAGTTTTTACATCTCATAATATAATAGGTATGCCTTAAAGATATAACAAGCTTTCCACAAGTTTGAAAAAGGTCACTGTTTGATAATAATGCTAAAACAACACTATGTGAGGCTAAATCTCTATATCTCTCTCTACAGGGGCTGCTGGACAATATGGCACCACAGGAACCATGTGGAGACTTCCAGGGAACTTGGCGCCGCCCACACAGCATCTCTTGCATCATTATACACTGTTTCCAGAGATTACTACACATCAATAATTTACAGTGTAACTTCACCTCATAGCAGTAGAAACTCAATCTGGCACACTACCATACTACTTGCTTAATGAAATGTGATGTTGGATTCTCTTGGTCGGATCTCATCTTTCATGAAAATTCGCACTGATAAGAGACACCAGGGTTTTGTTAATTACATTTTTTATGCTGTTTGGGAAATCCTGGTCAAATCATGACACTTCTGGGATGAACTCAGTGTCAATATTGAGAAGAACTAAAGACTTTCACACTTCACAGAATAAATCGAATTGAGACAATAAAGTATTGGGATGTGATTCAAAGCACACAGTAGGTTCTGAGAGGAATGTCTTTCATGGGATTACACTATAGTACCGGAGAGAAGAGGCTCTACATCAATGGTGTCTTCCAACTGCTTCAAATAAGCATCTGTGAAACCATCTTGCAATCAGTAATTATTTTTAAGCCTACAAAACCTATTTAACATCAACCAAAACATAAAAGATGCCTGTTCATTTGTTTCTTTTTTCAAATTTCCTTAGACAATATACCCGTGAAGGTCTGGGATAGAATTGATCTTCAGTAAACCATGCTTGTCATAAGAGGCGAATAAGGGGATTGGGTGATCAGGCTCGCTGACTGGGTTGACACATGTCATCGTATCCCAATTGCGTAGATCGATGTTATATAGCTGGAATTTTGCTGAGTGCAGCGTAAAACTAAACTCACTCACTCCTTAGACAATATTCATAAATTGACCATACAAACATATATACATATACACAACAAAATAGATCAGAATATGTTTATTACCACGAAGACATCATCTCCATAGTCTATAGTAACCATGAATTCATTAAGCAAATGAAATTTGAAGTTGAAAAAAAAAACACACACAAATTTCCATTTCTGAGCAGTATTCGATGACTTGACCAACATGTCTGAACCTGTACGATCATTTTCAAAGGTTATTACAAGCCATTCTGAAGTTCTGCACTTTACAAGAACACATTGTATTATACCATTCAATATCACAGGAAAGAGTTTTAAAAAATTGAGAATATCTATGATGTTATCATGGTTGAGTCAGTAGAGCCTCAAATTATAAATGTCTCAATATGGTCTATCCAGCTGAGCTACAAATTGGAAATATACATGATGTCAACCTGGCCCCGATTTCTCGAAACAAACTTACGTCTGAGTTGACTTAAGCTAGAGTTTTTAACTCAAATTTGAGAAAATGCATTTTGCAGAATGAACTAAAATCGATATTAAACTCAAACATAGTAGACAATTTGAATTTGGTGGATAGATTACTTACGTTGTTTGGGCTCTTTTATTAAAAAAATGCAGTTGAGTTAAAAATTCAGCTGTTTCAATTGTCCAACTCAGTTTGAAATCTGAGTAAAGACTTAAGTTTGTTTTGAGAATTTTACAGGTGTCAACATCTGTTTTATTAGAAACATAAAGTTTCACAGTAAAACTATACTCTTAAATGTTGTGTTCCTCATTATACAGAAGTTGACATCAATAAATGTCCTCCCCTTCTGATGTTAAAAGGTACCAATATAGAGAGACCATAGATAAAAATACTATAGGTGGGAAACCTAGGAAATCCAGGATCCTCTTCAATTCGGATTACCAATAACCCTATCATAAATCTGGGTTACAATATTTGATCTTATCAGTTTACCTTGATCATAATGATGCATGGTTTAATCATGGGTTTGTCTGGTCCAGAGTGCCATGTGATAACTATAATATGGGTGACAGCAGCAGTAATATCATGAACCTGCTCACTGACTGTATGTCCAGTTTAAACTTGAAACAAACAATATCGGATCATTACAGAAATTTATGGATGTCAACTGCTGTAATACATGTATAAGGATCATGGGATTTCAGAGTATATTCTTCTGTCCATCATGTGGAAGCTAGCAAGCAGAAATCTTATATCAAACATGGCAGAAACAACAAAATAAATAAGATAATAAAGGTGGACACTGAACGAGGGAAGTCATTATTCAATTGCTGCTGATTGGTAGTAGCAATGAGTGAGTGAGTGAGTGAGTGAGTGAGTGAGTGAGTGAGTGAGTTGGGTTTTACGCCGCGTCTAGCAATATTCAAGCAATATCATGGAAGGGGGACACCAGAAATGGGTTTCACACATTGTGCCCATATGAGGAATCAAACCCGGGCCTTTGGCATGACGACCTAACGCTTTAACCACTAGACTGTACCACCGTAGGTATGAACAAATGCAAGGCAGTGACTCCTTATATCTCTAAATAGATAGTTAACCGTAATACTTCATAATACGATAAACTACGGTACACTTTTCGAGAACCGGTTCACCCGATACGATCAGCAATTTCCGTGACCATGATCGGTAATTTCCGTGATGTAGTAAAAAATACTAATAACATTTGTACTTCCTGTATATTATTATACATTAATTAGTTTTGAGAATGTTTATTGGTCATATAATTTCATATGCGTGACTTATAAACCATATAAATAAAACAAAATAGAATTGGTACCGGCATTCGTTGTAGGGGTGAACACACCAAAATGGCCGACGCCACCACAGAAGCTTTTTCTGTGGTTCCAAAGCGAAGTCTTCAGTTTGGAAACCTTTTCAATTGATCTCTTGTACAATCACATCTAAGCCCTGACAGTGGTCAGTGCCATTGTTTCAAAAGAAAGGAAACAGTAATTTCATTACCTTAAACCATGTGTTACACTTTCACAATATATTGCAATACATATTGCAATACGACAACACATATCATAATATATCGCAATACGAAAATTTAGGCAATACCCGACCTATCTCTAAATCAGATGTTTATAAACTGTGACTGTTAGTTAAGTAGTGCATTCAAGAGGTCCACTTGTATTCAAACATAAATGAACGTTAACATGTGTCAATTACAGTTACAAACTTCAGTTATTACCAAATGTGTAATGTGAGAAAAATGTCATTTCAATGCGTTAACAAAATCCTGTTGGCACGGGATGTAATTGGGAACATGTGTCAATGATCAACAGCCTACAGTCCAGTATCGATCCTATCTTTGTATCACTTCCAATGCTATCACCGGCCAAATAACATGATCTCCAGCTTAATTACTTTCTGATGGCCCTTGCCTGTGCCCATCTCCCGTCTAGCACATTTACTTGTCACTGAAGCTTTTAACACCACCAGGACGAATCTGGTAATCAATCTTGCCTATACATCATAGATGTCTCTTTTAACATGAAAACATATCCCCTCAAATACTGGAAACGTTTTATACTTTATGGATAAACGTATAATACTTTATGGATAAATACTGCTAATACTACACACCAAATCTGCTCGTAGTGCCAATTATCACGAACTTTGATTCCAAATATCTGGTCAGTATGTTTTCATGACATATACATACATGATCACCAAGATGTTATATGTATGACAGCTGCCAGCCAGCGAAGAGAAATTGAATATTAGTCTGCTGTGCTTAGAACATAAATTAAATCCTAAATTTTCTGAAAAGTGTTCATTCAAAGTCATTAACCAATCTTAACTAGTCAAGTTTCACTTCAAAATGTGCATAATAATAATAACTATTTCAAATCATCTATAGCAAGTCACAGTTCCAAGTTCCCATCCTTACAAATAGTTCCTGATCAATTCAATGCAAATTGAATGCTTCTATACCACATCTTCATGAATATCATTTTCGTGAAGACAGTAAGCTTACATGAACAAATGATATCATTATATACCTTGATCCAATATTCAATATAAGACAAATACTGAATCAGCAGGAAAGTTCAATGCTAAGCAACTCCCAAACCAGCTGACAGCATCTCTGGTGCTTTCCCAATGCAAGCAATTTCTGCATTGCTGTGACCCACTATAGACAGATTCAGAGAACTTGAAATCTCATACGTAGTATGTCTATCAACAATAGCAATATAATTAGTCATCAGCATATGACAGTCAAATTAACACAAACAAAACAATAAATGGTTCATTAATCAGTTTGATGAGGTAGGCTACTGTGACCAGACATAACCAGCGTATCGGTTTACAAACTACACCTAATCTCTACTGGTGTGCTTCAGTGAAGAAGGAAGTGTAGCATCACAATCATTTCTTGTTTTCCAGAATTAATGTCAGGGACAATATTTCATGTATGTCACAATGTTGAACTAAAATCCATAGGGACATTGGCTGCAGATCTTCATATTGATTAACCCATGAATGTGGGTACAGAACTTAGATATCAGTGATTATACCTGTAATCAGAATAATGTCATAAAAAAGGTCCTAAAGATTATTTTTCAAATGTTGTCGAAGAATGTCTAATCAAAATTTGAGAAAATCATGGAAATGTATCAAAGCCATTGTCTCAAGCAAAATCAGTGGGTAAATATGAGATTCAAACACATGACCAGCGGATCCTGCAAGGGGAGTAACTTTGAACAACTGAACATATAGACATCCACACACATCCCACACATGACTTTCACAAGAACCTGTGTCTGCTTCTGTAGTGTGAACAGTGAAATGAAATATGTATTACAGGCTAAAACATAATTTTCATGTGCAATTTTAAAGAATTATTTTGTGATCATTATCATCATTATTACAAGGTATGCATTGTCATGCCCTGCATCTGAATTTCAACCTTGTCAAGTGCATATGGTTCTAAACTACCTACATGGGTTCGCTTAACTGCACCTGTCAGGAAAAGACCCAGCCTTGTACACAATGTCACCTCGTAAGCAATGAACCCACTTAACAGAATTATTTCATGATTACAAAATACCATACAAAACATATAAACAACGCATTTTGGTTGTAATTTATAGACTTAATAATAGTCACAAACTGTAACCAAGGTAACAGCAACACATGCGGAAAGAGATTTCATTGGTGAAATAATGTGTTTACTTAACATCTGGCAAACATATGCACATTTATCACAACAACAAATACTTATTGTGGGTCAAATCTTAGCTAATGTGAAAACCATGTCCCAACTATTTGGCAAGGTGAGGCAACACAAACCAGTTCACATCCTACAATGTCTTATAGATTTTTGCTGAGACAGAGGGGCCTGCTCTGAACAATCTGTGTAGGTCAATGAGCAGCTGAGTAACCTCAACACAATAAAAGTCAACTGTCCTTGGCGCTGGGCTAGCCTCACAATTACAACTGAAACTGATCATAGTGAGACCCTACAATTGTTGGATAATGACCATACCAGTCTTTCACAGGAGCAAATAGGATTTGTCTTCCAACGTTAGAGACCGACTAACGAGCTCATTCCCCTCCTTGGTGGTAATTTCACTGTCAGAAGGAGCAAGGTCTCTTTGACCTCTCAATCCAGCAGGTTGTTTCCATATTGCAATTTTTTTACGAAATAAATTCAATTTATGCTGGCAATTCCAAACATACTGTCCATTAAAACTCTGTCCTATCTAAAGCTCGGTTTTTGTATCATAGGGAGAGGAAACAAAACTGCCCTCTTTCATTTGTTGCTGTTCATGAAATACTGCACTTCCTTGTGATAATCAAACTTATAACACAAGGAAATGAGTGTATATCATGCACTTTGGAAAAACATCCTGGTTACAAACAAAGATCCAGTGAGTTCATAGGGTTTTCCTTAATGTACTAACCATGCATGACTTTTAACGAATATCAAAGCATTCATACAGAACATATCAATAAGAAAGCATCCAATATATCCTTGAGTAACACTATCTACTATATTATTTTGCAAGTCAAATATCTTTCATTCATTCCGAAGATTCCAAACAGATCAGACAGGGCCAGTCTATATTTAGTTTCTGTTCATACCTTATAGCCCAGAGGAGAGTAAGCAAACTCCAACTGAAGCTTTAGAGTAATCAACAAGATAAAAAAATGTAATTTCATGTGAAAAAGTGTAATGTTAACGGTAAAAAGAGCTTTTTTGCTTTTCATTAGACCTTGCTTGACAACAGTGATGTATATGGACAAAGCTCCACATGTTCATAAAATTCATTATGTGAACGAAATTAACAGGGTTTGTTTCTTTTGTCAGAAAGACCATGTGGTGTTTCGAATTCCAAAGTAATACGGTGCAGAGGCAATTAGTTCCCTATCTGAAGTCGAAAATTCTGATCAATGAAATTACTTGAGTGTGCCTTAATATCACAATCAATGACACTTTGTGTCACAAGGTAACTATGTTCAAACTGTGAACTGAAAGCATGAATCTCGTTGGTCAGTGTTGTCTTGATGTAGAATGCTTCATGTGTCTTGTATAGAGCTATGTTTAATCAAAGTAGACACTAACACCGTTGTCAACCTAAAAGTGACTACAACCAGGTGAGGAGAGTTAATCAAGCAACAGACTCAATCAATCAACTTTTCAATTGGCTTCCAATCAGCTTGTTTATGATTTAATCCTTATTTTACACTGGCTTCAAGACTTGTGCTATTTTGTTGTTACACCTCTCCCCCTCTAGTTATGACTTACTTCTTGTCAATTACCAGTTCTTGTTGTTAATCGGCTGCTTGTCACTACACGCTATGCATACATACTTTTCATCACCTGGCTGAAGTCACTTTTAGGTAGATAACAGTGTAAGAATCTACATTGGAACATAACTCTATACAAAAATGAAGACATTGTTATCCTTAAAGTTGTATGCTATGTTATTTACTCTCCAACGTTAAGAATACTGATCGAACAATGATCACAGGACATTTGTCATTTATTTCACTTAATGATGAAGACATTTTCCATATTCAGAACGAACAGTTGAGCAAATTGAGTTTGCTCAAATAATCTGCCTAAATAATGAAGATCTCCAAAAGTGTCCATCACTTACCTCCCTTTACTTCTCCATTTGTACAAATGGCCGACATGGACAATGCAGTAAGTGTGGTGACAACGCCAGACAGGAGGATGATGACCGAAGTGAGGCCCATGCCAGCCTGCCCTACTACCCATGACAGGCGGATGAACAGCATCACACCCCAGATGTTTAGCAGACATCGTACCTGGACACACAAGAAATACACGGCTGAAACTAACATGCTCATCTCGAAACCATCTTGAAACTAGCAAAAGAAATTGCAGTCTGGGACCTTTCATCTTAAATCAACAATACATGCATTAATTTTTTGTTTATAACACAATAATGACAGATTATTTTCTGGTCCAACACTGATCTTGTAGCCAAACCGCGAGCTGGCTAAGGTGCCAGGCTAGTGATCCAGCGAGCTTGAGGTGTTGGGATCGAGCCCACCTGTGACCGGGTGTAACAACCTCGGAGTCAACTTTGTGTGCAGACTCTTTCAGTGTTGTCACAACCCGTAGTGTACGGTACACAACCCTGTCCAATAAAAGAACCCACGAATCCGTTGGTATATGACCAGATGGTGGCCACATGAATACGTGCAAACACCAAGTTGCGGGTACAGCAACGTGCAGTGAACTTGGACAAAGTACTGTGACTATGTGTCCCAGTCCACCCAGCTGTGAATGGGTACCTCGTTAGGATGAGAAGGCCACAGTAACTAGGTGCGCCTAGTGGCTGCAAGAGTTGTATGCTCCCCAGGGAGTTGAGATTGATAACACGATGTGCCGTTGAGACTGACATCCAATGAAAAAATACCAGCGCCTTGAGCAAGCACTAGTTGCCTGGATATGTGCACTATATAAATATCATATAATAAACCAAACGCAAATTCTATAAATGTTTCAAATGCGGAGCTATCAATGAATGTTGGTTAAGTCAAAGGCACACAAAATGTATCCCAAACGATATTTTCAGGAGAATAAGATAGAAAGTTTTTAACTAAAGTAAGGTAGGTACACTCACCAGATTATCTTGTCTTGAGGTTTCGAATGTCAAAAACTGTCTCCAGACTAACCTAGTCCATACCTATCAATAGCCAACACTCACCAGAACGCCTTTGATCCAGCCAAATTTCAAAGCCCCTTGCTGTGGCTTCTTGTCAGTGGTGATCGCCACAGTACTGTCACTGACCAATCTCTCTTCCCCGACCAGGAGGGGATCTTTGTGTCTACCCCGAATTTCTTCATCATCCTGCAACAGAACATTAGATCATTATGCTCAAAAGTAATGTCTAAAGTCAATGATATGGACATTATTGACACGTTCAGGGGTGGAAATAACCCATTGTCCGATGCCCGAGTCCAGTGTTTTTTTCTGTCGGGCAAGCAGATTTGTATATCACACTGTACCGGTGTCCAGTTGATATTCCAATGTTAATTATGTTGTTTATTTAAAAAATCAACAAGTAAATGGCCGGTATAGTGGAAAAATTATCAGGGCAAGTGATTTTACATGTGCCACTGTACCGGAGTACACTAGCAATTTTAAAGTTATTTCCACCCCTGACGTTAACTTAATGAGCATTATCTTTACTCATTAGGTTTACTGATCGTATACTGTGTTTACAGGAGTTTAAAAATAACATTTTTAGTTGAGCAACTGTACATGATGGAATTCACTTTAATCTGGAGTTCAATGCGGAAAAAAATATTACTTAAGCTTAAGGTTCAATACACCACACCACTTTATTACATAACTGGGCCCTCCTATTACCTGCAAGGTTCCTTACTAATTAGTCGTGTGGATTTACAGTTCAGTAGGACAAAGTAAAACTCTGTATGACAACAACCAAAAAGATTTACTGCCACCTAATGGTTTTGTAATATCAAACTATATCGATGGACACCATATCATCATGGGAATTTACCATTGGGGTGAATGGTAATCCAATGACTTCATATTGGTGTCTAGACCACTACTTTCATCCATACATATTCAAATAACATAATGCTATGTGTATCAAATATTCAAAACAATGCCAATACAACTACTGGGACCAACAAACATCCAACTTTCATCCATGCATCACAGAATCAGACCAATGTTGCTACATTATGCAGCTCTCACAGAAAATAATTGGGTTGTTCAAACAGGCAGTATTCAGTCAAAACACAGCTACCAGTGCAATGCAAAATAACAGGTATCACATATAGAGTTATTCACAGTATACCTTGATACTGCCAAAAACAAACGTATCTCTTGAAGCACATCCTACAATTGTTATATATTCTTCAAAGCTCTAAATTCACAGGCTTCTGAAACCACTTAAGGGATGGACACAATGCATGGTTATGGTTCAAGAAAATGAAAAACACATTTCATTATAATTAAAAAAAATATTCAAATTCAAATTCATGTGAACGTTTCGCAGCCACTAAGTATGAAAGTTTAAACAGCACTTAGAAGTGATACACATAAAGGGGAGAAGTTTTGGATATCAACTGCTTTATTTTGAGTCACGACATTTCGGAATATATTTATATTCCTTCATCAGTTCATAATCTTTCGCCAGATTTGACTTATTAAATTGGTTGTCCATTTGACATTGCTATTTTAGTAGCATAAAGGTTCCTAACTCAGCCAGCAGATCAAACGTATCAGAATACCATAGCAGCAACCCATGAAAACCTCAAGACTCTTCATTCTATATTACACTGATATGTGCGGTTTCTTATCAGTTCACTTTTTATTACTAATAAAACCTTTAAAGTACATAAACTCTGGGGAAATGATCAGATCTTTAAACTGTTCTTTTGACAGAGCTGGTGCGATCGATTGAGCAAGGGTCTGCAGTAGAGGGCACCATGAACATCACTTCAGTGATTGATTATTCCAGAAATAAGGTTTCAAGAATAAATCGCAAAAATTCAAATGTCTTTCTCAAGAAAACATGCTTTGTGGTCTGGTGCCAACTTCATGCCTAGGTCTAGATATTGTGACTTATACCATGCATGAAGCTTAGAAATTATCTTTGATGTAATCATCATCAATAACTAAATAACTCTTTTTAACAGTGCTGATTAACAATCACCTCAAACTGCCAATTATGTATACCATAAGAAAAAAAACAAAGTAATTAACAGGAGTAAGTTCCTAAGTTCATATTGCACCACTTTCCTCTATGCTCCTGTATAGTGTATTATTTACATGCAAGGTGCAGAGGGTAATTAATGACTGTATATGAGCTACCACTGAACATGCTGAAGACAGCAGCACAAGGTCTTCACCTGGAGCTCCTTTCCCGAAGCAACCTTTACTAAGGTTAGCCTTAACTCCTATTCTTTAACATTGCACTAAGGTTACCTTAGTGACTTACGATCACCTTAGCGCTTTGTGAAAGGAGACCCTGGTTGGTTACTTTATATGAAAATATTCAGCATGTTCAGGAACCATGCTGCATCCAACTTGCTGTCATTCATTGAACAGGACAACTGATTACCCAAGTTTGTCATTATTAGGTGCAATGGGATACCACCTGTTTACTGCAATACATGATTGCTATAGTACTGTCGGAAATAGAAAAAAACTGTTTTTAGGCTGTTACTCTGTATCCCTAAAATGTACACAATTGCAAATAATATATGTCGAAATAACCCACATCGGCCTAACTGGGCGTTCAGTGGGATGCGTAATACGATATCCAGAAAAGCATGTTTACTCGTAAAATCGGGCAAAACTTAGAGAGAAAAACGATGGCTGCTGAAGACAAGAGACTGACTGAGTTTGGTTTTACGCCGCTTTTAGCAATATTTAACCAACGCTTTAACCATTAGGCTACCCCACCGCCCCTGAAAACAATAGATCAGACTATAGATGGCAATTAGGTCGCTCAGCCAGGTATGACAATGGACCGTCGACTCACCTGGCATGAAATGCACGTGCTGCCTACAGCCAC
This sequence comes from Haliotis rubra, assembly GCF_003918875.1. Lineage (NCBI taxonomy): Eukaryota > Metazoa > Mollusca > Gastropoda > Lepetellida > Haliotidae > Haliotis > Haliotis rubra. The sequence goes on along the minus strand of NW_025767171.1, from coordinate 534,767 downwards.
AAGGGGTCATCTCAAAGATATTTTTGTGCTTTTTCATGTGTGTTGACTATGTCTCATCTATTGATTAACATCTAACGTGTCTTTCTGTCATATAGTTTCATATAGTTTATGTCGAGATATGTAAAAGAGTATGATACCCGAAAACCATAGAAACGCATCGTAGTTTATCGGTGGCATGAACACCCGAAGATCGACAGGACTGGATATTATTTGTAAATTGTTATGACGTGCCGTGTACCTCCCCAGCATAATTGCCCTAAAGGATTATCTTATCTTAGCTGATATCTGTATCCCCAAGCCCGACCCCATGTTTTGCTTTTGAGACGACCCCTCCTATCTGTTTCTTTTTTTAGTGACAGTGAGACTGCATGGTAGCTACATCCTTAATAGTTTCGGCATAAAAGTTATTATTTTTTACGTCAGCTATCGTTTATAAAGAATCTACGTCTAATTTCAAATTGTCGAACACTAATTTGCATAAAGCCATGGTCTGTTCCAAATAAGTCTTTTTGGACTTAGAAAAAAAACACATTGCTCATTTCTACACTAATTTCCCATCAGTAAAGTCCCTTATCTCCGTTTCCTATCTCTCTACCACTGAGACTGTAGTTAGGCCGAACTTAGATTAACGGATATTTCACACTTTCACATATCAACTACATAAATTGTAAAGATAAATGAGTAAATACAGTGTTTTTCTATTTCCGACAGTACTTTAATACATACACCATAGTATATTCATTAAATGGTGATCAGTATACAAATCACCAATCTCACAATTCCTTCACAGGCTGTGTGTTAATTATTGGAAACCCGACTGTATACTTGTTAGACACCACTGGACCAGCATTACTCTTTTAAGTCCTAATTCAACTTGCAGCTACCATTATTATCACATGTATCAGTTGTGCAGTAACACAAAGTGTCATATAAGCATCTTTTGGCACTAAACATGCTAAATAGTGGCATGTTCACTCGCCTTTGTCATAGTAGGGGAAGAATACTGGTGTCCTAAAGAGTTAGGAACAAGCACATATCCAGGTTTTTGGTCAGTATGATTCACACTACATAGATGAAACTAAAACTTACCTTGACATTAGATACTGAGCAAGTATATACCTTTTCTACACAACTCTGATTTCTGAACAATAAAAGTTTTATCATAGTAATATACAAAAAAAACACACAAGCAGTTGTCACTAAGGTGACATAATCATCCGCCGTCAATTGTCAAATCAAACTTAAAGAGTAATGAAAGTGAAGGTCATAGTTTAAGATGAAGTTAAATGCCAACAAAAACATGACCAGTCAACCTTTCTTGATATCTTGCTCTGCTCTGTAGCTGTTCAAACACACAAATAGTTTCAAGACTCACTTTGACCTTGACATGAATGTCATGGTGTATGAAATATGCAAAAAATAGTAATAGAGAAATTGCTTATCAAAAAACATTCAAGAAAAGTCTTGAAAGTCTATGAAGAAATTCCAGTGAACCATTCTTGAGATATCTTGCTGACAATCTTAACATGCTAAAATCTTCAAAGTGTCGCTGTGACCTTGAAAATTACGTGATGGTTACCAAACTTGACTGGGCCCTGCACCTTCCCTATATGAAGCCTGGTGTCTAATATGATGAAAATCCAGTGAATGGTTCTTGAGGTATCTTGCTGACAAGCTTAACATGCAGGTTAGCATGCTGAAATCTTCAAAGTGTCGCCGTGACCTTGAAAATTATGTGAAGGTCACCAAAATTGTCTGGGCCCTGCGCCTTCCATATATGAAGCTTGGTGTCAAATATGAAGAAAATCCAGTGAACGGTTCTTGAGATATCTTGCTGACAAGGGTAAAACGTTCAAGTCCCATCAAGGTCACAAAACCTGACTGGGACCTTTCTTATACTGTGATGAACCTAGGTACCAAGTATAAAAGAATCCAGTCAATGGTTCTTAAGATATTCCAATTCGTACGTACGCACGGCCGGAGCCTAATACTATATCCCCCGACTGTCCCTTTCATCCTTAATTTGGGCAATTATTAAGAGTGCTACCAGAATTGTTTTGAAGTTGACCAGATGGCACTATCACTGCTTACTGAACCATGGTACTTAATGACAATACAGTGAATACAACATCGGCAGTCTGCCACTTCAGCCAAAAGTAACAAAAAACATATTTTGCTCTTCCAAGCTCACAATAATCCATACAACAAAACTGTTTAAATGAAGAGCCTGTAAGAATAGTTCAGGCTTGTAGACACAAGAGTAGTTTCTACTTACAGCATGTATCGTATCTGACAAGTGTTACGTTTTACTGATTAAAGCAAGGAACTCAGCTCGGAAATCACGTAATAAAGGCGCTATATATATTTAGAAAAAATGGCTTTGCCTATATATCCAAATTTGTAGTTTTAGTACATTAGCGCACTACTGTTGTCTTGTTTCCTAACTAGCTGATAACATAGTGGACATGTTTTCTCTGAAGGTCAAGTCCTGTTTAGGATACTCAAACAGAACACATGATATGAGAAGGAGAATACCGGCTAACCTATTTCATACATGTGTGGATTATCCGAATACTGAGATTAGTGGTATGAACCAAAAAGAGATTGTGATGCAACCAATAACGATTTTCCGTATTAATGGGAATGAAGACGAATTCTAACATCATGTACATACTTCAAGGGGAAAATTCTTGTCCCAAAATACAACCGACAATAGAGATTGATGGCTTATTTTTTATAGCCGTGTATCAGGTGTACAAACAGATACAAAATCAATGGAGGCCCAACCACAGCCACATAAATTCTATTGGCTGATCATGGCTCTATCAAGGTAGTATTATGAGCCATCATAATCTAATGAGGTAGCTACAATCCAGAATGCCAAGTGGTCTATCTATGACTACCTTGCAGGATGGAAGGAATTCAATGAAGAGATCCACAAGTTGTCAGATAATGGAGTTACCGCAGAAGCCTAAGCTGGTCAAGTAGGTATGGCTGGAAGGGGATATGTGTGCTGCTGCTGCTGGTTTATGGGAAGGTGTGATCTTCTGCGTATCCCCATCTTACCTGTCCTTTTGACTTGTAAAGCCAGAGCTGGAAGAACTAAAATGACCAAGAATCGCCATACATTACTACAATAATGATGCACCTTTCTACAGACATTGCATTAGGACTACCACAATACACCAAGTGTACACCCTCAGCAGCATGATAATGTGATCAGCCACACTGCTGTAAAGCAGGGAAGGGAAATGATGTCATTACATTGTTCTAGAAATTACAGGATCCAGTGCCTGAACATTACAATTGATTACTGTCTACCTTATACCGATGTTGTCTGCAACAAGATGGAATTAGTTGTCATCTGTGGAGTAGTTTCCATTACCCTTTCTATCATCTTCTCCTGGAATGAATTATTGAATCTGAATAATAACCTTATAATTGAATGTGGAAGGATGGATTAATGGTGAAAATACTTAATTGATCTACAGGGTTTACCACACCTACTGTTAATTACTAAGGGGGCACAGGGCTCTCAATAATTAATTGAAATTGAAATTACAGGAAATCTGACCATCCAGTAAAGTAATGAAAAGATGTATTCTGTAGTGCAAGATTAAGTAACTACAATAACAATAGGACTTTTGTATTTCCTGTAAATACCCAGGACAAATATGGTATTATGCAACATATATATATATATATGGCACATATTTCTGAGTTATGAAGCCCTGATTTGAAGTACTATTTCCTCAAAATCTGACATGTTCATTGCAACAGGAACCAGGACATGTCTAACTTCCTTTTCTCTGCCACTGACATGTCACAACTAAAGAATGTAGTGTTGAACCTCAATTGATAATCATAATAATATGTTTTATGACATGTTTCATAATACTAATACACACTCTCTCGATATTACGGCAACAGCAGCTAAACTGAGTCACAGCACACAAAAAATGTTAATGAGTATATGAACTAAAGAGTAGGTATACCATGAACGTAATTGCAATAGCATGACCATTAATTTGCCACACATAAAAAAACATTCATAAATGTTTTGCAGTTTCAAATGTGAAGGAATGAAAACTCAAAATACATGACATTAACACATGATGAAATTTGGTTCAAAATAGGTCATATATTATATATATTCACTGTACAATGACAAACAGCAGAGTAGCGAGCCAGTAAAACTGACCAGCTGCAGTGACCTCTTACTTGTGTAATTTTCAATTTATAAACATTATCACAATCTACAATGTCTGCTCACATATAATTCAATCATCTTAATCAAAATGACTAAGTGACTACAGGTTATTCATGGACGACGATATATGGCAGTGAGGTTGAATTATGATTGATCACACCTTTCCATATCCCAAAGAAATAACAACTATCAACAAGACACACTATTTATTCAAAAACAAAAACACTTTATTTCAACATGTCAGATCAGTGTTATACAGCATTTACCCCCAGCAACATAAATTGCAGACATCGGTTAATCTATTCCGTGGAACGTAAAAGCACTATGACCATGGTAACTTCATCATATTTTTTGGACAGCAATTGGAACACAAGCTGTTACCATCACAAGACCTAATAATTCACATGTTTTACAAATTATTATATTAAACCTGGCGACCTAAAGTGCTGAACTGATGGAATCATAGTGTGCCTGCTTCAGTCATCCAGAAGTTTAAATCAGGACTGTGTGGTATTACCCTGTACTTCAAAATGCATACCAAGGAAACAGTGCAATAGTTCCTGTGTTTAATGTATATTGGGCAAAGACACATAACAAGTTTTGTTACACTTTGTATCATTTATCCATGACAATAGAACATTGTTAACATTCATCATTGCCCTTTGAAATTAGAGGGCTCGAAAAAATTTATAATCTGCACTCGTCCTGCAGGGCAAGTAATATGAAATTTCCACTCGTCCTTCTAAAATTGTACTTGCCCTATGCAACATACTGAAAGTAAATTTAAATTATTTTATTTCAAAATGTTTGCTTGGAATAAAACTACAATAAACATTATTTACTTTGTCTGCTAATTTGGTCACCATTTAAGATAGCTGAACTTCAAAGAAAAAGAAAAATGTTACTTCCCATGGCTTTGTAAGACGATACGCAGTTCAGATTTGAAATATTTGAAAAAACTAGCGGATTACAAATCAACGTAGTGGATATTGTAAACCCAACAAAGCATGAAATAGTGAACTATATTACTTTGTTGAAAATATCAATGACACCTGGCAAGTGCGTTTAATAAATGACAGGATTTTTAAAACATTAGACTAAATTAAAATTTCCACCTCATCTGTTTAACTCTTTCAACATCAATCAACCAGAGGCATTTACTGCCATGACACAGAGTTCCCAGAGACCCTGAGATCTTAGAGGAAGCCTGTGTTTACCAAGGAAAATATCAGCTTAAAAACATTACTGCTACTACATATTATACACCATTTGAAAGGTCTAATACTTCTGTTTATAAATATGAAATATATTTTTTATCATATTATTCAAATAATACAATTACAACGTAATTAAGTTAATATCTAATGAAAATGCAAGCTTACTTTCCAGATAAACCACGAAGGGAGCAAAAAATGCGACGATTTTTTCCATTTGTAACATGTCATAATATCCCCTTACCTTTTCTTTTAAATTTTCATTTTTACGTGATCAGAAAATTATTATAAAGAGATTTCTCAAATAATATGTATGGTCGTGTTTTCCTGATATCAGTTGCTTTCCGCAGCGTGAAATACCTCCGTTTTGGAAGCTTCGTACGGATAACATGTGAGGCAATTCGTTTGATGGCAGGTTTGACGGCAGGCTCTGAACATCAACACTATCACTGCACCCTTGCCAAGAGTATTTTCGCAGTTGTAAGAAGCGTGATTTTATTGGATAAAGATTGGTTTCTAATGACGTTTTTCTCCAACAGTCTGCAATGAGGATGGTGATTGGACAAAATTATGCATGTGACCTAAGGCAGCCAATCATATTGCAGCAATGGATAGTATCCTCGTAAACGAAAACTTTTAGATTCAGACGAAAGTTGTGGGTAAAAAGCATGCTATTCTGAACGTGTTACGCAAAAAATCACCATCTATACGTATATTATGGAACTTAGTGGACGTATCATGCTAGGCTATGACTATTGACAAAAATGCTTCATGCATATATTTTAGCATTAAACATCGTGTCCGAGTGCGAAGTTCGAGGCGACAAAAGCCGAGATGTCAATTGATATAATTAAATTACACGATCGCACAAAAAAAGATGGAAATAGTAAGTTATAATGTACATTTGACAACTTTTATGAGTACTGTTATTGATTTTATTCTTCGGTTTATTAAATTTGTTTAATTATTATCTCGAAACATCGTTACTTTGATTACAATCGGTAATAACAAGTAAGGAATTCCCAATTTTCAAGCTGATCCGACAACATGCATGTTGTGACGATTTTTCTCATTGGTCAGTTTATTAATTATAGCCAATCAGGATATTCGAAGCACTTAGGTTACAAAACCACGCTGTGTGATATCTGTTAAAAAGGATACCAAACGAACATCAAGACTTAAACTTTGCGGTTAGATTTCGGGGAATTTGAAAATACTGCTAATCAGGAATGACGATGTTAAAACTTAAACTTCTGGTTTTGAAAAATAGTTAGGTCAGAAAACATACTCGTCCTCTAGGACAATCAAGATTATGTTTTTCACTTGCCCCAAAAACAAATTTTACTCGTCAATACGAGCATGACAAGGATAGAAATGCAATATTTTCACTAGGTGTCATTATCTGCAGCCATTGGGCACCAGCCAGATAATGTGGGTGTGCCTTTGTGGAATAAGTGTGCCCATACCTTTTGATGATATCCAGCTTGACTTAAAACATCACAAGAATAATGTCATTTCATTTTATTGCTTAATAAATCAGGAAAGATCATATAAACCTGTAAACTTCAGAACAGGATATCCTAAACACTATCATGGCTGCAAGAACAGTTCAGCTTCATTTGTCCTGGAACCGTAAACTAACCCACAAACTATGCTACCAGCCAAAACTGGCATTCAAAATGACCACACCCATGTCAAGCTGTGAGACCGATAAACAGTTTGATGGGGTGCAAATTTATCACATTTTCCAATAATGAATCATGGCAAACACTATCTTTATAATATTAATTGTGCCACCAGGGCACATTGAAAATATTTCATCCATGCCATTTCAATAATTACCTTGCCATGGCATGCAAGATAAGTACTATTTAAATCCCTGCAGCAGTTACATGACACCATTTTCTTGGTCATCATGTTTATACTACTGCAATGAAACTCCTGTATGTGGATATAAACCACACTTATCATCTGTGTCAGTGAACACTGGCTAGGTCCACGGAGCAATGCACAGATTCAGTCATGGTCAATGATTTTGCAGGTGTATGAACTACTGACATACATAGACTGTTTTGCTTCACTTGACAACATTATGCAAATGTACTTTTCCATATCTTCAAAGCAAAATGATGATTGAAGTTGTACAATTAAATGTTATTGTTGGAAACAATGATAACCTTGGCACTAATGAGATAGATGATATTCCATACCTGATGGATACAAATACAGCCCCTTTCAAATGCTGAATGCCTTCAATACTCAAACGTAAACCAAAAAGAAAAGAAAAGTAAAGAAAATTGAAATAGGAATGGCTAAAAAGGTATCCTTTGCTAAAATAGGAATCCAAGATTAATGCTACAATTTGCATTGTTCTGCACAATCTTTCCTCATTTAAACACAGGGACAGCAACAGGAAAATCTATTTTCAGCTGAAAATGTAATATTGTGTCATCGGAGGGGGAAGGGTTGTTAAAGGGTTTCTCAATGGATTTAGACGATTCACAGAATTGATCAGTTTGAAATAAAATCTGCGGAAATCCGTGAATCAGTGGAAAATTGCCATCCCTGAAAACAGGTGCCTAAATGGGTCAGGTAATCACACTCAGTGACTTCAGTAATTGCACGTCATCATATACAAACTGCATGCATCGATGGACATGAAGTCAATCTTTGGTTGAATAATGTTGAGTGTGCCAAAACCACAAACATATCCAATGCATATGAAATGTGCACGAAACACTATCTTATTACACATACAGTAAACACTATCAGTACATGATAAACTGAGTACAGTATATTTGGTAATCACATGGACACTCCTGTGTTGGTATTGAATACATTATCATTACAGCTGTGAACAACAGAAACATCCTGAATATCAGTTTCTCATGTTTGAGGAAGTAGATACACAACTATACATACGTAACATAGCCTGATAAATGTTTAAATTGTGGAAGGGAAATACCATATGATCATAAATGTTGATATTTTACATATTCAGCATATATTAAGCCTTCATTAAGCATGGTGAGAGAAAATGTGTCTTAAACGGTTAGCTTCTGATGATGAACAGTCTGTTATGCAGCAAACCTAGTCTTTTAGAACATCATTCATATACTATTATTACTATTAGCCACCTCCACTAACTTTTACTAGACTCTAGTTAAGTACACTGTAAATATAAATAACACTGTTATCTTAATTACTATGCTTTACACTGATCATGCTGATGAACTGAAAGGTATTTTCCAAACGTACTTGATCAGGACAAAATGGAAGGCACCTCTTTGAGATAGGCATTTAACTATGTTGACATGTTGCTTAAGCCAGTTGCATTTGTAACTGTGGTTAACTTGTGTCTTGCAAATCACAAAATATGACATAATCATTCAAAAAACTGAACTTGCATTGCAATGGGTGCAATGTTTTGGTGTAGATCCTAACACCGTTATCAAGCAAGTGACTTTGCCAGAACACGCTGAACACAAGATTAACATAGATGCATACTTTCCTTAAGCTACATCTCAAAGACTGAATCTGACAAACCCTTAGAGAAACAAACACCTCCCTTAAACTGAAAAGGAGCACCAAAAGGATGGAAGCCTGAACCTGAAGAAATCTAGACTTGCTTCATTCAGAGTGTTCGCATTACAGGCAATCCCAGTCGAGAGGAAAATAAAATCGTTCAGGGACTATGAGACACAAGCCTCAGAGAACACATAACCAGACATTGTAACTGTCTATTTTGTTTTCCAATAGGACATCATGACATTCCAAAGCAAGCATCTGATCGCTTCAACAGTATGTCATTCATGAGTTTATTACTCTGAATACTGTATCATGCTGTACCAATTAGTTATATTCACATGATTTAGAAAATACACACCAATCATAAGGTGACGGTTCTGCTAATCATTTGAGACAAACTTAGGGTAAGTGGCCACATACATACAAAATTATATAAAACAGGAAAGACAGATCCAATTCAGCAAAAAACCAGAGCTGAAAAACCATAAGGATCACTATTAGGGAAACTTTTGATTCAGGCTAACAATGAAATGGAAATCAACATTCCCAATGGCAAACAATCACATGGCAACTTGAAAGCAGCAATACTTAGCAGATGACAAATGACCCTTTATATTACAAAGCCCTATCAGTGTAAATGGCCACAGGCAGGAGCGCAGACAATCGAGTATAAACACAAACACTCCAAACCTTAACACCCCAAACCCTAAGGAAAGCATCTTTTTTTTCTCAACATGTGTTTGCCTTTATTGTCAAAAGCAACACTCTGCAATACTCCAGTTATTTGACAACAGCCTCTAAATAATGAAATCTGGACCAGACAATCCAGTGACAGATACTTTCAGCAGCTATCACTGTTATCAACAAAGTCACTGGGCTTGAACATGCAAACCAGCCGATCCATCAATCCTGTACCCAGCATAGGTTACCTGACAAAATTCTATCCAAGAATCACTAAGAAACTTCTTCTTTTTTCATCTTTCAATAAAAAGACATGATTTAAAGGAAGTCAAGTTGCTCTCTTGTTTAGGTTCTGCTGTGATAAGTATAAGGTCTAAAGATGAGTGTTGTTATACATTCAACCACTAGTGTTTTGAAATTGATACCATAAATACTGCCCAGATTGGTATTCTTGAATGATGCACTAGACATTTTCTGTATGAAGACAGGTTTTATTTGTTTGAAACACAACAAACATAATGCAGTCTATGTTCAATCTAATGGCAGTTCCAGACAGAAAGAGTTGTCAAGAAAGAGACAATTAAGTCTTAAAACCTCCGAAGCAGTCAAATGATCCACAAGCAGCCTGAAAACACTGTGTAAGCAAACACCAAGTTGAGGACACGATCAATGTCATGGACGCAGATGGTTACTCAGACTATTTTCCACAGAAATATCCAGTCCAACTGGGTCACACTCCCTCAGTAATAAGTGTGGTAGGCTGTAACCAATTAAGTCCCATGGTAATGATGGCAATTCAAGCATCCTTGAGAACTGACTGTACCCTATAAAATAACTGTAGCACTTGAGAGACAGCATGGAAGCATTGCTAGGGACACACCTAATGGGTAACAATTTGAGATAAGCTTATAACCTTGTAGTAACCAATTTGGAGCTATTGGCTGTGTGCTATAATTATGACAAGCTTTCACAGTTTGAGTAATCTCTGTCACTTCATGAAACAGGAGTGCTGTCATGAGTCACTGAGTATAAGCATACAGTTACATGTTGGCCCAGGTCATAAGGTGCAAACATGATTACTAACAGTTAGAACTCTCAGCCTTACCACAGGACATATGTTGATAATGTCTTTTTTCTTTTCATTTTTTATATTTTCAGTCACTCTGCATACAGAAAATGAAATACTGTTCATCCTGTTGATAGCATGCCAATTTATTTGCAGTGTTCTGACAATACAAGGGGTCACCATGTTACTAGTGTGTCATACACACCCTGAAACAAACATATCCACGAAAGCCCATGCAAGTCTAGATTGTGTGGCAAGTCTAGATTTCCAGAGTTTCCGAAAATGAAGGAAATCTCAGAGCTCCTTTTCATTTTATCCTATTTTATTTATTATTAACTGTTTTTTTCTGTAAAATATGTTCATTTCAGAGACTAGCTGTTAGTCTACCAGGTTACATGAGCCCTTCAATGACATGATGTTTCAACCATGCTGCAACAAAGAAGTCAACGTACCTGGAAACCAGGATTACAACATACAATAAAATAGGCCTAAAATGAACCGACTTGTAATGATCTTATGGATACAAGAAACTGAATGGTATAAGGAACTGGTATATTTTGGTTCCATCCACTTACTTGATATTAGAGTCCAAAAACATATACAAACTAAGTTTATAACAAGCCATAATTAGTGGTCCCTTTAAGTTGTTATAACCATAAAATACTGTACTTCAAATAAACACTGCTATTTTCATCGTCATCACGATAAAGTCATTCAAAGGCCACAACCAAGTGATCTAAATTATAAAATATAATAAAATAAGCTACACAATAAGACCAAAAACAATGTCCCCTATCAGCTATCTTTCTAAAAATAGTTGGAAATTAGAAGCACATAAAAAATATTTATGGCCTCTCAGTCTCACGATCTTCATATTAAAAGATGTATCTTATCGTATACTTCTATTCTAAGAAGTAGGAAAAACAAACAGCTGGTGTTCACAATTAAATGACGAACCCTCCTTACAACTTATGGACTAAGCACGCTACAATTAGTATGTCTCCTACCATGTCTATAATTATGCTATATTACCTGACATAATGACGATCAGTCATTGACAAACCTGTTCTGCTCTACATACAAATTGCCACACAGATGGTACAACACATCGATTTGTTCCAGCAGATATCTATGATATCTTGCTTCACCTTGGGCAGCAGGAAGCCAGAACATGTACATTAAAGGTCCAGTTACAAATACTGCTAATGGACATACAAGGAAGTATCACGGTCTTGTCTGAAATCTGTGACATTGAGGTCTCTCTTCTTACCAGCTAGTTACTGACAGGTTGTAAAAAAAGTCCTGTTCATGACGACATAATCATTATTATGTACACTCATATTTCACTTCAGATGCTCTTTAGTTTGCAACTTGATCATGCTCATAAATCGTAAATGAGAACCTACATGTCATGATAAACATTAATGAATAAAAAAGTAGGCTTATCAACCCAGTCTACCCAGTTTGCCTCCACAATCGACTGTCATGTCATAGTAACATAAGCTTGAGTGAGGTGAGGTGAAATTGGGTTTTACGTCGTGCTTGAGAATATTTCGCTCATATGACGATGTGCATGCGTGTGTATGTGTATGTGTGGCTGCTTGTACTAGCCCAGACTTCAGCTGGTTTTATAGTGCTAGCCCACTGAGATACCATGCCGCAGTGAAGCATGAATACCCCACTCAGACACAGTATACTGACTCCGAGCCGACCAGTCCTTGTTGTACCCATTAATGCCGAGCGCCAGGCAGGGACCAACAAGTACCATATTTTAACGTCTTTTGGTATGACGCGGTTGGGGATCGAACCCGCAACCTTGCGCTCTCCAGGCGGACGCTCTAACCACTACACCACGGAGACGGTCCACATAAGCTTGAGTGAGTGGGTGAGTTAAGATTTAACGTCACATCGGCAATATCTCAGCCATATCGTGACGAGAACAATGTAATTCATATCAATATAAAAAAACAATAAATTGAGAAAATAGAAACCTGTCATCAAAGGACAGTAAAACTACTGGAATATCACAGCTCTTAATTTAAAACTAGTATGCTTTCCTAAACATATATCACTATAGATAACAATACAATATAAAACCGGGCTATAGATCACAAGCAACTGAAGGCTGATCACCGTACTAGGGACCATGGGGACTTACAGTACCTTTGCTACCTGCATGGACCCCAGCAGGATTTACATCATCCCTTCAGCAGCTGGCGATTGTAGGAAAAATTAGCCAGAATTAAAATCACAAAAATATGTTTTGAAAAAGATATAAGCTTGAAATTAACATGATTATATTATACTGATTAAGGTCGGTTTTTTATTTAATGAAGATGTCCTTACTGAGTGAAGTAAAAAAGATGACACTAGTCTTAACAATACGACCATGTTCTTAGTTAAATCATTGTGAACACATGTAACGCCACTGTCATCTGATGACCTGTCAGCCATGATGAACAATAGACATGCCTCAGTCTCCAATCACTATCAGCAGGTTCATGGTTTCATTTTTCTTATTTTGAGAAAACCTAAAAAGATCATAGAATATATCATTTTCATAGAAACACAAAACTCCATTTACATTAAAAAGCAGCTCTAGTGAGGTGAGAGATTCAGAAGAAATTGAGAAATCTGGCCTTGCTTCATTAAAGCTTCTTCTGCATTACAGAAAGAGCTGAGAGGAGGGAGAAATGGGATGATATTAAGGGACTGTGAGACAGACTACTCAAGACCAAATGCTGTCCAATAAGGACTCCAGTTCAACCATGTGGCACAGCATGTGACCACGAGAGGGTTACCACAGATGATGTAACATCAGTTACTCTTATAATGGATGTCCTGTGATGCAGACACAATCAATAATTTTCAAAACATTGATCACTCAACAAGGTCTCAAAATTAGTGGTAGCAAATAGCAAAGAGCAGCCTCTGAAACTGTTTGAACACCTGCGAACTATCCAGTTGAAAATTCCTACAACAGACACATACCTGACTGAACTGAGAGGTATAGTGATAGTTTGTCATTAATCTGTCACAAGTTGATAAATGAAAACATTACATTGACAAGGTACAGTTTTGGACGAAAAGTCAAGAAAGGTGATACGCGCATGATGAGTCAATAGGTTCATCATCTGAATTTACTCAGGCTTTAACATGATTCGTAGAACTCTGCAAAACATATACTATTTGGTCTTTTCTATTTAAAAGTGTTTATGTTAGTGGGACATGACAACAACATACATCTTTGTGCAAGCAGCAACCCAATAACTGTAATACAGACTACAAATGCATGATAAGACACAAATTAGAGGCATTTTCTACAGGCTGTTACCAATTAATTAACATGATTAACATATATAAATGCAGTGGCCATGTTTGCAAATCATTCACTATGTTCATAGCCTTCAGTTGGTCTGCTGGAAGAAATTTGTCTCGTAGCATGTTCAGCCTTATTTTAGGGAGAGTTTACTATTATGAGATTTAAAGGTCACATGCAACGTAAAACACAACTTTGCAGATTCTGATACCTTTCGGTATGGACTTACCGAAACAAATCATCAAAAATGCAAATTCAACTTATAAAGTTGAAAAATAATGCGATGAATAAAACCGCGCGAAATCGGAGTTCAAACGATTCACTAATTTTCATAATTGTTATGACAGTAAATAAATTGTTTATATAATTTCATTTGTCTATTTCACCACACATTCTTCTTACCGAGTCATTTTCTCAGTTCGATACTTAAAAGCAATGTCATTATTTAGCGTTGACAGAATTTCTAACTGTGATATAGATATGTCGTTGTCACAGACAAAACTCAATGTCTTGTTTTAATGACACCTGTGTGTCTGCCTGCCTGTCTGCTAATGACAATATTCAATACACAACTGCGATCACTGACCACATGCAATTTGAACTTAACACCAATCAGGTTATACACCATAAACAAAATGCATTGATTTATGGCCCGAGTTCGGTCTCTGTCACATTATGTAATTACACAGACAGGCAGGTGTGATACCCTGAACACATGACATGTTATGATGTCTGTTGATTGCAAAATGTTATACACAAAAAATGAGCATGTATTTACAAAACCCAACATATCTATATATACACACACAATGAGCCGTGAGGGCATCTGCAAATGAACCAGCCGTTACACTTGAGTGCACACCCACCTGCTCTGACTGGGTTCGGTATCCCGGTTGCTTCGTTTCTTGGGATGTAAACCCAAGTACACAATATTGCACTTTTGATATGCGATTGTACGCTTATAATTTTGTTTATATGTTTTTTTCATAACCAGCAATGTACATTATATGTCATGAATAAGTGATAATTGTGTTTTAATTATGTTTGATTTTTTGGTTGCATGTGACCTTTAAGGGTGAAATGGTATACCACAGTATTAGTAGAACTGTGGTATTTTGCCTTTGATTCGGTATACCGAATGCAATGGCAACATTTGGCATTTTCGGTTTTCGTACCGTCATTTTGTTAACCTTTTAAAACCTTTTCTAAAATGTCTAGAAATCGAATCATTTTGTCAAAATCTATGCATTTCTTTGCTAGACAGTCACTGTTTTCCCGGAAGTAAATTCTCACGGACTGAACAGAAGGCCTTGTACCGCAATATGTGCCATACCATGTTAAGAGCGTACCGTTTCACCCCTAATGAGATTACCGTATATTACTGTCTATAAAAGTATAAGCCGAATTTTGAGGACCCAAAAAAAGCAGTCTGGGGTTGGCAGAATGGGGGTCGGCTTATCTATGGGTTAAGCTTTCGCCAAACTTTTTTCTAGGGGTAAGAAAACAACATCGTATCACTTCGCGTGAACAAACAACAGAAGACGACTTTGTCAGTAAAGACGTCAAATTTGCAATTAAACATCACTAGACAAGATTATTTACCTTTCAGTTCTAAGTTGTTTTTGCTGGACATTGTATTATTTGCAGGGATTAAGGTTACCGTGTGTATTTGAGCCGGAAATAGCAATCAGCTGTGCACATGTTTCCCAGCAATCAAGTTCAAACATGCAAAATAATATAACGGGATGAATTCTGATGCAGTCATCAGTCAAATATAATACAGAATACTATTATTTAACCCAAAGAAATATATCCTAGCATTGTATAATTTTAATTACATTTTTTGCTCTATCAATTAATTAAGAATAAGATTACTGTGTGTTTTTGAGCCGGAAAAACAATCAGCTGTGCACATGTTTCCCGGCGATCAAGTTCAAACATGCACAATAATATAACGGGATGAATTCTGATGCAGTCATCAGTAAAATATAATACAGAACACTATTATCATGATTATTTAACCCATTAAGAAATATATCCTAGCATTGCATAATTTTAATTACAGTTTTTGTTCTATAAATGTAAAATATATATAATCAACACTAAGGTTTTGGGGGTTTTTTTTACGGACCCTCATGAACGTGGTAAGCGGAAGTTGTACGCACATGGAATGGGGTAAAATAAGCAAGCCATTTAAATTCACACATTTTTACCGATGTTACTGTAAACTAGCAGTCCAAGGAAAATGAGGCGGTAATCAGTTCATGATTGTTGATAATATGATGTGAAATTGGCACAAGGAAGTTGTACACACATGGAATGGGATAAAATAAGCAAGTCAGTTTGTTGACATGTGATCGTCCAGCTTCAATAAGTATGATATTTAGCGAAACAAAATATATTATCCATTTTCTGTCAACTACACTTCATATCGATGCGTGAGTAGACGCAATATGATTGTGAATTCTTTGAATAATGTGGACCAAAGTTATAATTATTTGTAACTGCCAGTTGTCTGTGGTCTGTGTTTGCCAGGATTAGGACCCCATCACGGGGGATCGGCTTATGTACGAAACATACCATTTTGACACTGATTTTAAGGGTCAAGTTTGGGTGTTGGCTTATCTATGGGGTCGGCTTATAGACGGTAATATACGGTATACTGAACAGAAGTAGTTAAGTCGGATTTAGGCCTGAGGGCAGCCATAGCCATGGTAGCCAAATGCAGAGTTTCACAAGTCATAGCAAACATCTAAATGTGATGTATCTTAAAAGGCTAGTAATAATTTTGAGAAAACTAGACCATGAAAACCTTCAAGAATGTTTTGGTTCTCTGGCTATTCAACATGTTTGAGTGCACAACTATTAACAATGATTAAAATTGTTTAATATCACAAATGTGTGGGGATTTTTTGAGCATGTTGAATATCATCTTAAACATGTTAATATGCTTTAGGTTGGTACTGAGAATCAGAAGCTTAAATATTGGTCAGGTTGTTTGGTATTGACATTAAAAAAAATGATAAAAACTACAACCAGGTGACTGGAACATCATTGGAACAGAGTTCTAAATATTCATCAACATTTGGTTCTTGACAATTTTCACGAGTCTGTGGCTAATTGATGATTTAGGAAGCGATTGCTGTCCTAGGACCCCTACACTTAAAATCAGAACTGCCCAGGATGCTCTTTGATGCTAACCTAATCATTGCAAACTGTTACCATGGCTTTGAATCTGAATAACTTCCATCTCTGGCATCCTGGTTTCAGCTAAACAGTGATCCATCAATGTGTCTATCAATAAGAGTTGCTAAAATAGGAATATGGTTCAGCATTCCTGCTTGTTCAAGACTTAACAAAGCCGATTTCACGTACATTTTGTAATCATGACTCTTTCCAGATAAGAACAAAAAGTAAACAGCTGAATAAAACCATAACCTTGATTTTGAAACAGTAATAAGCAATGTGCATAAGTCCAGATATATTATCAAAGCTAGCATTGCCAGCTACCCTATAGAAAACACACCTCAACGTCTTGGCAGCAGAGCTATTTCTGCAGTTCGCAACCAGAGGCAGAACTATTTTGAGTTGAATGTGAGGAAAGACTCCACTTCAAGACAGCAGATAGATTATCGACCAGCAAATAGCTGAAATCAATAGCATGTGACTTCCTGTCATTAACCATATGTCTAAACCTACATCATGCCTTTACAGACTCATTTGGTGACAATAATCCAAGACATTCAGCAGTGAAGGGAGCAAAGTGGACTTGGAGCTGATGCATAAGGACCTCTATACCTTTCTGCCTGTCAGACCCTTCATTCTCAAAAACTGGCCATGTCCTCTGTTCATCTTGACATTTCTGTGTTCTCTTTCCCCTGTAGGCTGATCTTGCAAGTTCAAACATAGAAGTAGCAATTGAGTGAGTGGAATTTCACGCAGTGATCAGAAGTATGAGTTATGTGGAGAGAAAACAAAAAATCACCAGTGTTGACAGCATGATTGATTGATATTGATGGTCAAATCTGGAAACTTTGCTTTGGAAAAGTATACTAAAATACTTCAACAGCATGTTCAGGATGAGAATTTAATTGTGTTTTATTGAGTGGTTTATTGGAAACACTTAGTCCACAAGGAATGTCACTACCCTTGAATTTTGACACCCGACTACCAGATGTATATTAATTTCAAACTGTCTTCAGCAATGCTTAGCAATGCACGCTACTGGTACTAGTCTCCTTGAAGTCTGTAGAAATAAACCTAGAACATGAAAGAAAGCACTGCCTTGCCTAACTTAACAAAAGTGCCATCATGAATGCCATGACCAGACACAAAACTAGAATTACTTTCCACTAAACAATGCATTTGGTTTTCAAGATATTGACATTAGGCACTAGGCGAAGGCAAGAAACAGCCTGAAGACAGATCATTTACTAACAATAATCATGACAACAGCAGATCAATACAGCTGACCTATTGTCCTTCTCCCAGGATCATCTGTCACAGCAATCAGGTCACAGATCGATACCTGTAGGTTGAAGCTCACATTCAGTCATACTCGCTGTTTGGTTCAGCTTTTCAATTATTTAGAAATATATTGCTGCTTCACCTATGACTGAGTGTGTTCATGTGATGTTATGAGTAAATGATTTCATTCCAGGTGAAGCAAAGGTAAGACATGTGAGATGTCATGCTGGGACTTAATTAATTTACGTTAACAATGACATGAATGTGGAGGAATCCTGAGGTATTCTGTGTTTGACCTGAAAGATCTTCAAATTTAAACTAAGACATCAATCATGTTAATGTCACAGTGACCCTTCTGGAATGTTTAAAGAGCAAAACCATGCTAAATATCCATGTTCCTGGCTTTTTAAAACATATCATTATGACGATGCCAAAACATGAAAACAAATTAACACAACGTGACATGGAAAGCAAGGACTTTTCATGTCACAACATATGTAGGCTGTGTCTACATGTTTCTACAAATAGACTACATTCTTAGCTTGCCTTAGTAGGCAGTTCTATGGCCAGAGGCACTTCTGTATACAGCACAAACCCATGTGTGTCAGCACCGATCAGACAACTGTTTGGTACAAAATCCATGCACATCATGCATGAAACTCAAGGAGTCACCAAATTCAAATACACTTTATAATAGGAACACACCAAGATCTCCTTAATTTCTAACAGTGCAGAATAGGTGTGCTTGATTTCTAGTGACAATTGAATAATTCATGACAACACAAACAAGCTCAATTTTGAGTTTTTACTAAATTGAAATGTTTAAGCTGCTAATTCTTCTCTTGTTTAACAAAATATCAATTTACAAAACGGGAACATTGTATTTCTTTTATTACTTACCTTTCATAACTTTTTAAGACCTCATTGGATTGACCCAGGGGGCTTTCTGTCATAATGTGGGTTAATATTTTGAATACAATAGCATAATTTACGCGGTATTCATATAAGTTTATGCTTGTTTACCAATCCAGTTCTTTTCATTGGGAATATGTTTAAATCAAATTATTAATAGAACTCAGGGATTTACAAGGCGCAAATTCCTGCGTCCTATACGCATAAAAATTGACAATGGACGCAACAAAATTTATTAACGCGTCCATAGGGACTACATTTTGTAAAACTTTCAATCAAGTGACAAGAAGTTATCACTGAGTTTGCTACTAGCTGGGTTATGGTATTTTGAATTTCATTACTGTAACAATGTGATGATCATGATACACAATACAATAAGAGTATTAATAATAACATTTAAGTGTCTGGGATCCCCATTTTGTTGTCCAGGACCCCCTGAAAATTAAGAGTATGAGTCCAATGGGACCCTCAAATAACTGAATTATTTATACAACACAAATGCCAAACCTTCGAATTCAGCACCATAAAGTTAACAAACATTTCACAATATTCTATGATGCAAATTATGAAAATTTGGAGCCAGGTAATCCTGCGAAACAATGCACTATGATGTCAGTCAAGCAACAGGGATGCTGGGGTCAATGAATCTGCGTAAGCTGCTCTCAATCTCAGTGATCTATCATCTCCTTGAATAAGCCTAGAGATCTTAAGACTTTTCAGAAGATCTTAGTGAAACTACTTCCCATCCACATACACCCACAAATATAAAAAAAAACTAGGTTGTGATTTGTGACCTTAAACACTGTTAAAGACGCAATCTACACAAATACATTATTCTTCTGCATGTTTCAGTGTTCTAAGAAACTGGTGCACAATACCATCGCACTATTATTCACATTACGTTGTAGTACACCAGTAGAGTCCATCACATGATCCCCTCTGGTAATAGCTGAGAACTGATCTTTCCAGATGGTCAACCAATTACCATTCACGCCCCACAGATGTTCTAACAACCCATTCACACTTTCAGTCACACATTGCACCATATAGGATATTGAACTGGGGGGCAACCTATTCTCCCCAAGAATGGGACTGGGGACACCACAGTGAAACAAAATGAGCACGATAATGAGTAAGGAACAAGGGTACTGAACGTCTTTGACAGGGTTTGTGATTGGTTCAATTCCGAGAATATTCAGACCACAGTTGATTTCATCCAAAATGTCCTTAAGAATTTTTTTCAAATTTGGATAAAAAAATAAGAGCAAAATATCCCTTCAAAACTAAATAAAATCATACTAATGTCCTGATGGGGTTTTTTCCAGTAAAATCACTGCATTAATCTACCAGTGTGACGAATTTAAGATATCAGATTATAATGATGATTTGTCATGTTGAAAAACTTCAACATTTCTAGCTTCTACTCATGTCTACCATGCATACTGTGAGTTGAAACAATGACACTATGACAACTGTGAACAATTACCCTGGCTGCATGTGATGTCATGCCAGTACCAGTTTCTAATGCTGTTGCTATATATGATTAAGTAACAATAATATATATAGATGAACTTCTTTATTACAATGAGCAATGGTTCAGTGTAGATTCTAACACTGTTATCAGTGAGGGACGTACAAGGTGTGTAGGGAAGCATATATTATACAGTCATTTACTAGTGTTTTTTACAATTACAACGCAATTAAGCCTGTTAAGTATACATTGTACAAAATCTAAGATAAATAAGGTCCTTTTGAAGAGAATATAACAGGCTTAGATCCTTTGCACATGATCTATTTACAACTCAAACTTAAACTTGACTTGACTTAAAATGCTGTATTGACAACAGTATTAAAGTTGTTAAACATACATGTTAAAAGGTCTTTCTTATATTTTCTACAGTGGAAATGTTCCCTATCATTTAAACTTTTAATCTGGATTACTGGCTATTGATCGAGGTGGCTACTGTTCTCTTTAAGTCAGTTCCAGTTGTAACTGTACCTGTGACTGAGAATTAAACATTCACATATCTGAATATTTAACTGCAAATTTTAACATGTTATCAGTTATGACATATTGTTTTCCATAAACTATCCAAATGACACACCTTAAGTTTATAATCTGTTTGTGAAAGAAAATCATACGCCCCCAAGACTTCTCATTCTAATCTAGTTACAGGCCATGGGCTACAATAGTTGTACAAGTATGCAAATGTGCTGGAGTACTGAATCACCGAGTAATTATCAGTTATCTGTATCAATGTTATAAATACCGTACCTACAAGGGGATTTTGTTTCTGTAAAAAACGTGTCTATACGACCAAGTTTCTTAAACCCAGTTATTCCTACGATGTACAACTAGTAACTTTCTAAGCATGAAGTGCATTGCAAACCGGAAGAGCAGACGCCACCCTCGCCGGAAACACGTGAAATGACAGTACACGGCACATTGTAAACAATCGAACAACGGAGGTGTTTCTCAACTCTATTGTTATTACACGCATACCCCACAACACTGAACACTAAATGGCACATCTTCAGTCGCATGTTAAACCTAAAAACTGTCAAACTTGCTTTTAAGTTGGTTGTCAACAAAACAATCTAACCACGAGGATAGCGCGAGGAGTGACTCACCATTTCCTCGTGCAACTGGGCTAGAGTTGGTCGCGATTTCATTCCTCCTGTCGCCGACAGTATGTTTCTGTAATGGTCAACACATGGCAGAGCCTCATGAGTATTCATCGCAAAAGTTTTCAAATTATTGGTATCTGAATAACTCCGGAAGGAATCGCCACTAAGAGAGAAGGTGGCTGATGGCGATTCCGGTCCCTTATCATGCACATTGCTTTTAGTATCCTTTGGTGGTTCTTCAAATTTTGTTTCATTTACACAGTCCACACGGGCCACCTGAAACCGGGAGCCGCTTTTCTTCATTTCTTCTCCTATTTCGTCACCTTCACCGCTACCAGGCAGAAGTAGCTCTGCTTTCTTCATTTCACCCGGCTCGGTAGACTCCATGTGCGCCATTTTTTGATTTATCCAAGAAGGTCACTTGCCTCGCTCTGATTGGTCTGTCTTTGGTCACATGGTCATTGTAAACAAAGGTTTGACGCAGCCCACGTGCGTGACCAAAATTTCTCCACTTACAGGAATTTCACCAGAACGACACTGTGCCACGAATGATTCACCACACGGGGCGTTTATTGGTCACGGATGACATGGCGACACGTTTCAAGGGAAGCATTTCACGGGAGCGGTCTGGTAATGTAGACGCCGTGTGGTGAATGGCGTACAGTGGGGATGCCTCTGTCCGGAGTACGTACGCTTCGTTACAGATAGTGTGGGGCAGAGATGAAGAGCTTTTCTGCCGAGTCAATCGGTTTCCCTTTAAAAGCATATCTTCGTCGCTTATATATATGACACAGTCTAATGTACCGGGACTGTGTTTCACACTAATTTCAGTAAGTAAAGAAGTATGTTGTGGAAATCGGGATACCGAATGGCGCGTTAGGATTTACCTGCCGTACCTCAACATATTGTTTTCTCTTCGAACCAACAATGCCAATAATACAAACGCTCTAAATAAAGTAAGTCAAGATTTCCTCAGGTTCACGGTCTATTATTATCTTCAAGGGTCAGTTTACAGGGTAAACATATCAAACTGTCATGGCTGACTGGACCAACGTCGTATCCCAGTTCTGGTCGCTACAAACGCTACCTCAATGGTCAGACGCTTTGTAACATCAGCATCTGCCAACGCTTAATTACCGAGCAGAGGGTGAGACGAGGCCTGTGAGCCGATGGCCTATTCTTCAAACATCTGTGCGAACTTTTTTTTAATAAAGTATATATTTTCTGAGACTAAGCGTTAGTCTAGTGACCTGTTTATAACCAGGGAGAATAGAAGACGTTTGTCCATGTTACAATATGCGCCTATCAGTCCTGCTGCAGTCAGTTTTAACTTGATTGTTCTATTCACGTGCAAGACAGGTCTTCATGGCCATGAAGATATTCTTTGATTATACGTGTAAATTGATTCAGACTCATTAAGTGTAATATATATGAGACGTGGTATGAAATCGTTGCAAATGGTATATTTGCTTTTGTAACTTCAAGAGTATAGGTCTAGATGCTACTCGGGTTCATCTAACTAGGGCTCCTTTCGATTGGTTTCTGTTGCTGGCGATCTATAACCCATTTTTACAATGTTTTGTTGTTTATTATCTATTCTTTTAAATGCTATCAACTAGTTTTAACTTATACCTGTGATAATCTAGTTATCATACTGTCCATCGATGAGAGGTTTCAATATATTCAAATTCTCGTCATGATATGGCTGAAATATTGCCGAGATGGCGTTAATTTTAACTCACTCTTTCCATTGTATATATAGTCAAAGTGATATATTATAAGAGACTCAACGTTAATCAAGGGTAGCGGAGGATTTGTTGTTTTGTAATGTTCATGTCGGTATGCGGAGTTGTGATTGTAGTTTTCAATGTTCAGTACACATGTTCAGAACAACTTGTCTATGCTCATCCCAACAACTGGCTCCGCGACATGATTGTGTGAGCAGCACGCTGACATTTAGCATGCATTGATTTACGACGTAATGAGGACATAAAGGTTATGAAAGGGACTCTGGAATGAGGCAAATGTTTATACTCTGTTCATCTGTCGTACTGGTTATCAAGCCCTGCAATTTTAATGACGAATACGGCAGTCGATATCGACCGAAACAGTGTTGAAAATGTGGCCAAATGTGTTTCATGTAACAATATCATGTAGGCAAAACTCCAAAATAGAATAATTTCTGCCTACACTGTTGTACGTGTGGATATACTTTAGGTTTTCTTACACAAGGACGGCTTTGTTGATGATCAGTTGTGTATTCGTAACATATTCGTGTTAACACCTACCCACTTGAAGACAAGTATATTTAGATTTCATTTTCACCTCACACACTCTGCGATGACGTAGTTTACACGTATGGTGTGAAAACGTAAACTCATTTAAATTGTATTTTTGTTGTTCTCAGAGATCCATGGACCTCTGGACTATTTACCACCGCCGTTGTTTCCACGCCCATATGTTATCCCATAGTCAGCTGATAACCCTTGTTGATAACAGATGGTCCCGGTTGCACGCTGAGGGATCATCTCAAACTCCTTACGTCACAGGCTGTATCTAGGGTCCATATATTCACATCCTTTGTCTTCTGTTCGTTTGTTTTATTATTAGGAGAGTTTCGGCGCGATAATTTATCTTCAGCATACTATGATGTTGATAAAACAATATCCCAGTCCCTCTGAAGAGTTATCAGTTATCTTCCTTGTCTTACTATGTGGCACTGTTCCAGAATAAAAGAGTAAAGTGCGAGACGTGACGCACGAAAAATTAAACTTTGGACTTCATTTCTTACAACGTGAAGCTGTAAATACACCGTGGTGCTAATTGCAGCTTGAAGATAACCATGAATGTGTTTCCTTAAAAAAAACAGGAGGTTGACTGAACCACTTCTGTGTGGAACAGACATCCAGTATATTTCAGACATCCGGCTAGAATATATCTCAAAGAAACGTCTAGTAAGATGTGAGTTTGTTAATGGGGTGGTCCGACTTGTTATATTGCAGACATACAGACAGTGTGTTAAATTCACACCGCGTGTTAAATAGATTAGTAAAGAATATGCAAGTAAATTATAAAATGTCATGAAATCAGAAAATTACACACAATCTGTTAATGAGACATTGTTCTCCACTTGAGACTATCGAGGGTGTTACATAACCTGTTTACGAAATATCGTGTCCATATTGTTTTATGAACACTAGTGGAGATTTATCGGAACGTATACCCTGGAGATTATCGAGATGTTATATCAATTGTATACGAAATATTTTGTCCATATTGTTTTATGAACACAAGTGGAGATTTATCGGAACGTATACCCTGGAGATGATCGAGGATGTTGATGTAAGAGTGAACAAGGATAGGAGTAATAAGTCAAAGAAACGGGCATGATAAAACCACATGTTTTTCCTCTCAGTCTTCGTTGTTAGTGTAGGCTGGTTAGACTCGTAAACTACCCGTATGTTGAATCTCCCGGTCTCCAGTCAAGACGTCACATCTAAACGTGATCAAATTGGCACTACAGTACTAATCATAATATGTGTCTGTTTCAGATATTCTGTACCGTATATACTATTGAAAAGGCAATAAGTTCTCAGTTTAGCAGTGTTGTTGTGTTGGTGGTCTGTCTCACAGTCCCTGAACCTAATTATTTTCCCTACTGCCTGCCACTCTCTGCAATGCATAAAGCTCTAAATGAAGCAAGCTAGATTTCCTATTTCTGG
This sequence comes from Haliotis rubra, assembly GCF_003918875.1. Classification (NCBI taxonomy): domain Eukaryota; kingdom Metazoa; phylum Mollusca; class Gastropoda; order Lepetellida; family Haliotidae; genus Haliotis; species Haliotis rubra. The sequence goes on along the minus strand of NW_025767171.1, from coordinate 509,020 downwards.
TCTCCCTAGGGCTCCTTTTCAATTTAAACTAGTTTGTTTGTTTGTTACTATCATAATTATATATATTCAGGGACTAAGCATTAGTCTATTGCGCTGGTTGCAGATGGCCTCTTACTGCTCGAACATTGGAATTGTCCCAGGTGTGCTACACACATTGTCCCAGGTGTGCTACACACATTGTCACACATGTTCTCTAAATTGTTTGTTTTCTATGCCCTCGTACCCCGACAGTGTGTCGTGGTGCTCATAAAACTATAGTCCTGCAAGCATCGAAATCTGTGGCCGCATCTAGACATCAGCGTAATTATGTTGAAAAATGTTTGGAACACAGCTACGCAAGTTTTTGGATTGCGACGTACTTTTCATACAGCGTTAACACAATGTGTGATATAATTCATCTTACATTTCTTGGAGAAATACAGCCACTTAAAGTACGCACATGACGCAAGCCATACATTCAGTTGAAATATTCTCAAACCATAGACCATATAAATATATGCTCTCTGCTTAGACTAACATATAGTCTCTGAAATGAGCATATTTCACAGAAAAAAACGGTTCCTAAATTATAATCATAAACTATGATGAACTACGGTAATGTAGACTTGCCACATATGCTAGACTTGCATGGGCTTTCTTGGATATATTTGTTTCAGGGTCTGTATGACAGACTGTCTCTGCCAGGGAAGCACAACAACCATTGTCAGTTCCAGAATAGCTGAAGGCCTCACTTGGTCGGTTGTTTGACGTATATAGTGTGAAAACACTGAACAGTTTATTGGCTTTATGTTTGGGTAGCGAACTCAACCCACATTTGAACAAAGTCCAACTGTATTGGTTAAAACGAAAAGTTGACATTTACGCAAATTTCACATAATATATTGATGAGTGAATGGGTTACGCCCCGGAGATGAACCTTTCTCTCATTTGAACATAATGTCCGGCATGCCTCTTAGAGAAGCAAACATTCACTTGTTTCATTTACTGTATAACATCATCATTTGAGCTGGTCTGATGTGTGTACAAAATTTAATATATATAATGAATTGTATCGTTATAAATGTTCAGGAAATATACCTAACCCTTATTTCCAAATAAGTCCGACTTGCTGAAACGCAGGAAACACTAAAAAATCCCAATAATAAAATTAAAGTTTAACATTTTAACAAAGTATATCGTTATGTTCATGATTGGAATCGCGTCCGCGTCATTTTTAAACCTAACGTAAATCAGACACCGAGGATAGACATTTCAGACGTTAGTGAAAATGAACTTGAGTGATACAAAACAACACCTGCCTCAGATATACGACAGGATCGAGGATTTCGACTCATTTCCGAGAATATATCATGAATATGCTGCAAAAAAACACTGAAAACATCATGTGAGTGGAAGACTATGTAAAGCGAAAGAAGTGTCCAAGGTGTTCAATAGTCACTGAAGCGTACGTAAATTTGAGTTACCACGACGTATATAAAAATATAGCAAGAAATGTCTCCGTCTCATTATTCATATCGTTTAAGGGGATAAAAAAAGAAGAAAAGAAGACCATATTTTGAACAATTGACATTGCACATGTATCTTCATTTGAGTTGCCCATAGGTCCCATAGTTCAAACCTATCATCGCCAAAGGCCTTTTTCAGGCGGCCAGAGAATCGATATTCCTGCTTAAATATGATGGCGGTTTGTAAATAATTTAGTTTATAACAGACAGTCCTGTCATTGACATCATAAGCATCGAACTTCGCAAACGTCTAATTGCGAGTGACTTGTTTTGCTGGCTGAATGAGCGTAACGATGGACAGGGCGAGCACTCGGGATGACATCAGTCTGGTCATTTCACACTCAGTACTATATGACGTTCATTCTGCTGACAGACAAGCGCACTCAAAATTGTTTATTTTGACGTACCCACAGCAACCTTTGTCAGCTTGAACAGTTATATATCAGCATGGATACCACACCTGCCACATGCTAATACATGGTCAATGACAAACCTTGGTTTTTGAGACGGTCCCTCGCCAGCGAAGGCGCATGTCATTGCCAGACTGTGTCTACCAGACTGTCATGGCCGAAACCTGTTACTTATTACCTCAAGGTTTCTCGGTGGTCGCCACGTAATTAACAACCGGTTTGACACCAGAGCATGTATATAATTACACCGGAAATATACCACAAAGAGGAAAACTAATTATCAGGAAGCTATAACACGTGCAATGATAGTCCAGGACTCCACCACATCTGTTATTTCCTGAACTTGGAAACAGATAAATGACGCTGTCCTGGATGGCCGGGTGATTGGTTGGTTGGTTGTTTAACGCTGCACTCAGCAATATTCCAGCTAAATGACGGCGGTCTGTAAATAATGTACTAGACAATCCAGTGATCATCAGCATGATGAGTGGCGATATACGAGAAGTGTCCTAGGTCTCAATGAGCGATGGGTTAAAGCTGTTTTACGCCGCACACTGGTATTTCCAAATGATGGCGTCTCGGTACTGAAGACTGCGGGTGGGGGTTGTTAGCTACGATCCTACTGCATGAGTGGTGTCAACAACGTCGGCTAAGCTGTGGTCGTAGTCAACGTTTTCCAGCAGCAGCGACCCCGATACAATCTACGATTGGTTTTAGCATGGGCAACGTTGCTATCAAGTCCAATTAGTATCCAATCAACACTGTTGGCATTGGATACGATGACATGCATGAGCCGAGTCAGTGAGCCAGACCACCAGGTTCTGTTAGCCGCCTCTTTCAAGCATGGGTTGCTATGACCTGATATACTGACAGAGTGAGTGAGTATTACGCCTCTTTTAGCAATATCACGACGAGGACACCAAAAATGGGCTTCACACATGAATCTATTGGGTAATGTGTATAAGGTCACATGTCTTGTGTAATGGGTCTTGTGTATTGTGCGATATGTAATGAGTAAGTGAGTATGGTTTTACGCCGCTTTTAGCAATATTCCAGCAATATCACAGCGGGGGACACCATAACTGGTCTTCACACATCGTACACATTGAACCCAGGTCATCAACATGACGAGCGGACGGTTTAACAATGAAGCTACCCCACCGCCCCTATGACGAAGTCCCATGGAGCATCAGCAATTGTCATCGAGTGGCACACAGTCAGGGGTTCATTGTTGATAATATATCGTACAACAGAACTACTATAGACGACTTCATCGAGTGTACACAAGATGGTCTACATGATGTTGAGTAAGATTAAGATGTATGGATGAACAATTCTGTATTTACAATCAGGAACGACATTTCGATGTCGATTCTAACACCGTGATCAAGCAAGTGGCGTATGGAGGCATAAATACAGATACGAAGAAGTGTTTAAATAGAGCAGAGAAGCATGTTAAGTATCAGGTGCTTACAGATGAAGCCTGACTTGTAAACACGGAAGGACTATGTCTGATTGGAGTTGATGGTGAGCTCGGGGGTATGTAATACCCGGTCACGGTTATTGGATGGTTGAATTGGTTAAGAAGTCCTTTGGCGATGTTACGTTTGAACTGTGGGACTCGTAGACAACCGTTTGTTGAGGGTTGTTTCTTGAAGTTTCTAATTTTGAAGCTTTGCCGTTGTTAAAGTAAGGCCAGTAATGCTTGGAAAATGCTTTTTGGCAATTATTTGATAATGGTTGATATTTCAGATTCAAAACTCATATATAATCATTCATACCACCTCGACCTAATATGGCATATGAGTAATCACGATGTACCATTCCCTAATCATAATGATTACTCGTAAAATATCGAAAAACTTCCATGGTAGAAACACTTCAAAGAAACATACTGTGACCCACCTGGCAGGCAGACAGGGTGACAGCGTTATGTAACGCATGGGCAATACATGTCAGGGACCGTCTCAAAATATCAAGTGTCAGTATCACTGCTGGTCGAGGACTCCAGCGGAATTACAACAGGTGCAACTCGGCTGACGTTAACGCCGTCCCGCAGACGGTATTCGTCCTCGATTTTGAGAACACGGTCTTCAGCCTTTTGCCACACTTCTGGGGTAATTCTCGCAAAAGAAGCATACACAAGCTCTTTAACGTCTGAAAACATGCGAGCAATAAAATTCTTACAGTTACCCCAGATCAGCTCGATGGGACTGAGCTCACAGTGCCGTACTGGTGTACGCAGAACTACGTGGCCTTGTTTTGCAGCTAGTTCGTCAGTGATGTACTGGATTGCCTTTTTGTGCTGTCGGATTTTTTCCATGAGCTGGGGCTTTGTTTCTGATTGCCTGTAAGGCACGTTACAGGAAGTGAGAAAATCCTGCAACTGAGCCTTGAGATTGCTCATGGTGGGTGTGATGGTACCAGGGACACGCAGGTTATTGTAACGTTATCCAAAATGATAAGGCTTGGTTCGTCCAGCTGCGGTAAAAGCTGATGCTCAAACCAGGGATACTCTACAACTTATAGAGTCTCCCTGCTCAAACCAATCCAAAAATACCTGCTCGATTATCAGGCCTATCAAAGAAAACTTTCCCACTGTGCAGAAAAACGCAGAAAAGCCCACATTAATCGTAGAAATAGCAACATTAACACATTACCTCGCTACTGAAACAGTCAAAACGGCAACGCAAAACTATGAAACTGCAACATTTTTATATCAGCGAACTTTGACCTTTACTGCGCATGCGCATTACGATCCGGGCTGCTTTCCAATTTCCGAGCAACCGTGAATCGCCTCGCGTAGAAAAAGTACTAAATATGTCGAAATAATTGCTGTCATTCGTTTCATACGAATGGAAAGTAAACTAAACAAGTGTGCACACAAGTATCATGATGATAAATGCCAAATAACACAACAGAAATACTTAAAAAGGATTGTAACTTTTGTCCAAGCTGGAAAATGTCAACATGCGGTCGAGACTTCCTCTTCCATGTGCGCATGCGCAAAATCGAATTTGCGGGCTCCTCGTTTTATGATGCAATGTTGGCGATTTAAAGTTGCTGTTTTTACTGTTTCAGTAGCGAGGTATTATGTTTATGTTGCTATTTCCACGATTAATGTGAGCTTTTCTACGTTTTTCTGCACAGTGGGAAAGTTTTCTTTGGTAGGCCTGATCATTTCGCTATGGTAATCACCATCAGACTTCTTGGCCTCAAAAACAAAGTCACAACCCCCAATCAGTCCCTTGCTACGGGTACCAGCATGCAAGATGATCAGGCGTCTACATTTGCCTGATGGTAGCACTGGTGCCTAAGAACAATCTGAAGGAAGCCACTTCCGATCGGTTGAGTGATTTTTGTTACACCAGGTTCCATCAAGGTATATAATCTGAAACCCCAAATTGCGGTATTCTTCAACTGTTCTGAGATAAGCTGATCGCATGGACAGGATTGAGTACTTTTCTCTAAACACAGCTCTGTCATCTCCCCTTTTGGTGTACCCGAACCCCATTTCTAACAGAGCTACAATAAGTGTTGTTTTCGAGACATTCATTGTATCTTTCATCTCACCTGGTATTTTAGCACAAGTCGATGGGATTTTGCGTTCATACAGTTTATAAACTGCACGGCGTATGACACCCTTATCAAAGCTATCCAGTTTGTGTTTCCTACCTGGTTTTGATTTTGACACGACCCCTGAGGTAACTGATTTGTTTACAACTTTGTAAACCTGACTATATGTCAAATTAAGGGTTTTACACTATAGTAAACCTTGTCATCGCTGACGAGAGGTTTCCCCCTTTGTTTCTCCAGTATGAAATACTGGTATAAAATTAAAATAATTGTTCTGCAGAGATATCAAGTCACATGTTGCCAGTTCAATGCTCATACACGAAGTGAAACTTCTAAGGGTGAACAAGATTATTTATGCGATTTGAATTAAGACTTTTTTACGTAATTATTTTGAATATAACTACTACTAGAGTTCCACCTTTTTCACATATAGATGTTCAAAAAGACAAACCTTTTTACAATCATTTATGTAATTCAATTAGCTGAGGCTATATGAATAATTATAGTCTGTATTTCAGTTTACGAATGAACAGATGTTACAGATTAAAATGTTTATGTGTCTTGCTTCCTTCGACCGGGTGTTTAAAGATGGGTGTGGCAAGTAAACACAAGTATCGGACACCAGTAGGATGGACATTTCTTTCATTTTCTGATGTATCATTGATAGTCCGATGTTTGGTAACACAGTTATATTTTGCAGATGTCATTACATAAAACACAGCAAAACAACGCTTGTGTAATGAAAACATTTTCTGCCAGACACGGGTACATTTTACATTTGACTTTAAGTTCTGATCGAGGGTACATCACATTGAATGTTGTCACTGCAGATCTGACGCTGCTGGGTATTCTGTGTACAACGTACAGTTGGGTGTATAATACACATTTGATAATCGAAGACGGGATGTTTTCTGTTCGTAACGACCTTGGCGACATTCTCTTTTCTGAGGATTTGTCCTATTGTCAGCAAACTGACAAACTCACATTCTTTCCATTACAAGATTCTCATGAACCACACCAGGTGCTCACGTTGAACACATTTCCCTTGTTGCAAAGCTTCTTCCCTATTCTAAAATTACATTTTTTCACTTTCGTTTGTTTGTATTTGTCAGCCAGTATATATGCAATGCCATTCATCTTATGGACCATACTATGAAAACGACGCAATTACCTTGCAAACCTTTTCACAATCTGAGATACAAATACAATATTAGATCGTTTTCAACTAAAAGACAGATGTAATAACCATGATGTAATAACCATGATGTAATAACCATGGTGTAATAACCATGGTGTAATAACCATGGTGTAATAACCATGATGTAATAACCATGGTGTTAATCGGAATACTAAGTTAAATATACGATGTCTATCTACACGGTTTTATGAGTGTGGAATGGGTGCTGTGTGAGAAGTATGTCAGTTGTACAGAGTAGTGGAGAGTTAAAAGGGAACTACGAGGTAGCATTGGGCCGATTTCCAATCAAGGTCTTTTTTAAGCAGCCCTCTGTCTGACATATATACTATTCCAATCTGTATGTGTGACGTTCCCAGCCCGCGCTGTAGTTTTAACGACCTAGTTTTAGTATGTAATACCAGCCACAGCCGCGCTATCATGTTAACAACTTAGTTTCAGTATGTACTACGACCCAAGCTCGAGCTATCATGTTAACAACTTAGTTTTAGTATGTACTACGACCCAAGCTCGAGCTATCATGTTAACAACTTAGTTTAAGTATGTACTACGACCCAAGCTCGAGCTATCATGTTAACAACTTAGTTTTAGTATGTACTACGACCCAAGCCCGCGCTATCATGTTAACAACTTAGTTTCAGTATGTACTACGACCCAAGTCCGCGCTATCATGTTAACAACTTAGTTTTAGTATGTACTACGACCCAAGCTTGCCCTATTATGTTAACAACTTGGTTTTAGTATGTACTACGACCCAAGCCCGCGCTATTATGTTAACAAGTTAGTTTTAGTATGCAATACCACCCATTTAATTTAGCAAAATTTCACAGTTAGAAGCTTAAGCTTGAGCTTTCTGGTCCACGGAAGTGCATTTCTGTGAGGGCAACCTGACCTCTGATTACATGAGTCAGCTGTCATGGTAGAACTCCAGAAGATGTCCTCCCATTATTATGGATGCCATTTGTCGCACCTTGTGTGTGGATGGCATTACCTGTCTGGATTCGAAAATGTGAATTGACACAAAGAAGTAGTTGGTAGCATCTGTTACGAAGCTCTCACTAAAACCAACATATTAACTCCTTCACACAGGCCAAAGATCGAGTTCACATTAAACTCCATTACATACAGTACAACCAGAAATTATTGAGAATTTAAGATTGTAATTTTGTAAAAACATTTCACTCATTACTCACGTATTAAATGTGAATATTAGCAGAACATAATTCCAGATTCAAAGACAGGTGAACAGTTAGTATTTTGTCAAGTCACCATGGGCAGCAATGCAGGCTTCAATGCGGCGGGGCATACTACTGATCAAAGAAGTTAGAAAATCGTGGTCCATGCTGTCCCAATATCGGACCACCTCTTCTTTCATTTCAGCAATATTTGTCAGATTTTTCTTATTGACACTTTCCTTCATAAGTCCCCAAACATTTTCTATTGGATTTAGGTCAGGGCTAATGCTTGGCCAATCTAATAATGTCACATTTGGGGTCCTAAACCAGGCATGTGAATGCTTTGAACGATGTTTTGGGTCGTTGTCCTGCTGGAAAATCAAAAAATTTCCATAGAACACGTGAGCAGATGGAAGTAAATGTCCCTCGAGAATATCTATGTACCGCTCACTGTTCATATTCCCTTCAAATACACAGAGGGGCGTTGCCCCTAACACAGATATGCCACCTCACTCGTTAAATTTCGGACTGTACTTTGGGCGCTGATACAAAGGATTTTCAGTTTGTTTGGTCCAGAATTTCAGTGTATTAGGAAACAGCCACACACTTTCATCTGAGGAAATCACATTGTCCCAGTTAAAATTTCTATGCTGTAAGCACCAGTTCAACCTTCGCTTCTTTTGTTCAGGTTTCATGATCGGTGATGGAATTCCTCGACTTTTCTGCCAACCCATTGCATGCAGCTCAGTTCTAATTGTCTCCTTACAGACAGCCACAGTTCCTCTATCAATCATATCCAGCCTTAAGTTTTCTAAACTCCTTCGTTTGTTTTTAGAATCAAGAATACCAAGCTGCCTCCTGTCACCGACAGTCAATTTTCTGGGCCTCCCTGAGCCTCCCTGGTGCTCAGTGTCATATCCATTTGCAATATTTTTCAAAACACGATAAACAGTGGACAAAGGGATGCCTGCTCTACTTGAAATCACTTTAGCTGATCTGATGTCCTTGTTATAATACTCTAAACTCAACTTCCTTTTCTCTAAATCATCCATACTGAGGATCACTGAAAATGTCGTCTGCTAGCAAGTAAACAAAGGGGGGTAACTCTTCACAAACTAATGAAAAAGCATTAACGGAGTTGTCTCTCTTGAATGAAACCAAGCACTTGATAGCTGGTCAAGGTTGTTTATACTAGAAATCCAATTAAACATATTCCTAAAATTCTCAATAATTTCTGGTCATACTATAAAAGTAAGTTATTAACTCATTACATAAAAGTAAGGTTATTAACTCCAGCACATAAAAATAAGTTATTAACACCATTACACAGGCCAAAGACCGAGCTCACCCTAAAAATAAGTTATTAACTCCATAACACAGGCCAGAGACCGAGCTCACGCTTAAAGTAAGTTATTAACTCCATAACATAAAAGTAAGTTATTAACTCCATAACATAAAAATAAAGTTATTAAGCCAGAGACCGAGCTCACGCTAAACAAAATCCTACAGTGACAAATGTTAACAGTTGTACGTGAACAAATTCGTATTCATATTATTGCTATAAAACGATTGGTGATGTTGTTTAGAACTGGCGGCATTTGTCCGAAGCCATCTTAGCTGAAATTTCAACTGACATCTTCGTGAAATCAGCGGCAGAAGTAAAATGTGCTATTCCTCATTTTATTGATGTGTACATTTGATCAGAGCAGGATAACATGCTACTCAAAGATAGCTAAGGATAACCACTTTAAGAGTTGAAAAAGCAAAAAACGAACGTCCATTAAACCACGAAAACTGGCCCAACCCTATATCATGATTGAGTACTCTCCATAGCGCTCATGTTCGGCTCCGTTGGAATCCTGAAATCGCTGAAGTCTATGCTGGATCCCAATTGTATTCTGTCCAATGGACATGATATTCAGCCCAAACCAAATGCAAGCAGGGAGCGAATGCATGTTTTTGTTACGGAGACAAATACGCACTGTTTGATTAGAAGCTTCACGTCACTGGCGACCCGGGAAGATCCGGATTAAATTGATCTTCAGTAACCCATGCTTGTCGTAAGAGGCGACTAACGGGATCGGGTGGTCAGGTTCGCTGACTTGGTTGACACATGTCATCGGTTCCCATTTGTAGATCGATTCTCATGCTGTTTGAGCACTGGATTGTCTGGTCCATACTCGATTATTTACAGACCGCCGACATATATCTGGAATATTGCTGAGTGCGGCGTAAAACTAAACTCACTCATTCACGTCACTGACGTTCCGCAGGATATTCTTTAGTGTGGTGACATTCAGGAATTGATTTCGTCCTGCTGCATTCAAACGAAATATGTCTTCCCGCTGTGTGGCTGAACGCTGTCGACCACCTGCAAATCGCTGTCCAAACGTCTGGTATCGATACCATGCCCCGTTGATCACGCTAAGACGTTTGCAACCTTACCTTTACCGACCCACCTTCAAGTATCTGCCTAATTTTTCAGTCATCAAACGACATCTTTGATAACGAGAGGACCATAAGTGCATTCGTGTGTTGCATTCCCAAGGAAGAAATGTTGTTCTACTTTCTCATATATGCTTCGGACTCCGATGTTTACGATGTTCACAATCACAGGTTTCTAGCGGACCTATCTCCACAGCGAATGATGGCTTCTTTGTCATGTAGCGGTTCAAGCGTTCGCTTGTCACGCCGAAGACCCGGGTTTAATGTGTGAAGCCCATTTCTGGTGTCCCCCGCCATGATATTGCTGGATTTTTGCATAAAGCGGCGTAAAACCAAACTCGCTCACTCACTCATATTGCCTGGGCGTTTCTGTTGTATGCACTGTTTTGTGAACACATAAGGTAGCATTCGGCTTCACAGTCACATAATCCAATCCCACCTTTAGGGTTTAGGGTTGGAAGTATCTGTAAACCCATGGTAGAGTTAGAAGAATCGTCAGAAGCCAGGATAGTCACAAATATATTCATGCCAATAATGGTTGTCACCCCCTTCAATTTTTTTTTATTGGAGAGTGTGTGTGTGTGTGTGTGTGTGTGTGTGTGTGTGTGTGTGTGTGTGTGTGTGTGTGTGTGTGTGTGTGTGTGTGTGTGTGTGTGTGTGTGTGTGTGTGTGTGTGTGTGTGTGTGTGTGTGTGTGTGTGTGTGTGTTTTACAACCATTATTGGCATGCATATACATGACTGCATACAATCAGAATATAGAATAATGAAATCTATTCATATCGACCCTGTCTTTAAAAAATATCACCGGTAAAACATCATAAACTACTTTTGACAGATTGAAATGACAACGGGTTTTGGCACCTCTGAGGGTTCCGTGGCCTGGGGATATCGAGACATCTAAATTCAGCTGATGTCTGACGGGAGTCTATAAATCTTATGTGTTTTGCATAACCGCAAGGACAACAGAACGAAAGCTAACTCATAAATATAGGCGACCATAATCCGTGACAAAGCGATGGTGGTGGTGGTGTGTGTCCATGCGTGCGTGCGTGCGCGTGTGTGTTGAGGAGTTGGGGCGGGGTGTGTTGTCCAGGAATAGTTAAATGACAAACTGATGGGAAACGATGAACATCTTACATTCAACAATATACTCCATACAACCCCACTCACATATGTATTACATACCACCACATTCACATATGTAATACATATATCAACATTCACATATGTATTACATACAGTCACTTTCACATATGTATTACATACAGCCATATTCACATATGTATTACATATACAGACACATTCACATATGTATTATATATAGTTACATACATTCACATATGTATTACATACATCCACATTCACATATGTATTACATACAGCCACATTCACATATGTATTCAATACAGTCACATTCACATATGTATTACACATACAGCTACATTCACATATGTATTACATACAGTTACATACATTCACATATGTAATACATATATCTACATTCACATATGTATTACATACAGCTACATTCACATATGTATTACATACAGCTACATTCACATATGTATTGCATATACAGCCACATTCACATATGTATTACATACAGCTACATTCACATATGTATTACATACAGCCACATTCAGATATGTATTACATACAGCCACATTCACATATGTTTTTACATACAGCTACATTCACATATGTATTACATACAGCTACATTCACATATGTATTACATACAGCTACATTCACATATGTATTACACATACAGTTACATTCACATATGTATTACATACAGCTACATTCACATATGTATTACATATACAGCCACATTCAAATATGTATTACACATACAGCTACATTCACATATGTATTACATACAGCTACATTCACATATGTATTACATACAGCTACATTCACATATGTATTACATATACAGCCACATTCACATATGTATTACACATACAGCTACATTCACATATGTATTACATACAGCTACATTCACATATGTATTACATACAGCTACATCTCATATTTACATACATACAGCCACATTCAGATATGTATTACATACAGCTACATTCACATATGTATTACATATACAGCTACATTCACATATGTATTACATACAGCCACATTCACATATGTATTACACATACAGCTACATTCACATATGTATTACATACAGCTACATTCACATATGTATTACATACAGCTACATTCACATATGTATTACACATACAGCCACATTCACATATGTATTACATACAGCTACGTTCACATATGTATTACATACAGTCACATTCACATATGTATTACATACAGCCACATTCACATATGTACTACATGCAGTTACATACATTCACATATGAATTACATACAGCCACATTCACATATGAATTACATACAGCCACATTCACATATGTATTTCACATACAGCTACATTCACATATGTATTACATACAGCTACATTCACATATGTATTACATACAGCTACATTCACATATGTATTACATACAGCCACATTCACATATGTATCACATACAGCTACATTCACATATGCTACATTCACATATGTATTACATATACAGCTACATTCACATATGTATTATATACAGTTACATACATTCACATATGTATTACATATACAGCCATATTCACAAATGTATTACATACAGCTACATTCACATATGTATTACATACAGCCACATTCACATATGTATTACACATACAGTCACATTCACATGTGTATTACATACAGCTACATTCACATATGTATTACATACAGCTACATTCACATATGTATTACACACACAGCCACATTCACATATGTATTACATACAGTCACATTCACATATGTATTACATACAGTTACATACATTCACATATGTATTACATATACAGCTACATTCACATATGTATTACATATACTGCCACATTCACATATGTATTACATACAGCTACATTCACATATGTATTACATACAGCTACATTCACATATGTATTACATACAGCCACATTCACATATGTATTACATACAGCCACATTCACATATGTATTACATACAGTTACATACATTCACATATGTATTACATACAGTCACATTCACATATGTATTACATACAGTCACATTCACATATGTATTACATACAGCTACATTCACATATGTATTACATACAGCCACATTCACATATGTATTACATACAGCCACATTCACATATGTATTACATACAGCCACATTCACATATGTATTATATACAGTTACATACATTCACATATGTATTACATATACAGCCACATTCACATATGTATTATATACAGTTACATACATTCACATATGTATTACATATACAGCTACATTCACATATGTATTACATATACAGCCACATTCACATATGTATTGCATATACAGCCACATTCAACATTACCATTAACTGCTCTAGGCTGCTCATATCTAAAGCCGCCTAAGGAGGAGCGTTTATCAAGAAATGACAGGGAAAATACCCAACAACTCCTTTCTTCGCTGTTGAGTAATATTTCATCTTAAAATAACCATCTATAGGAATAAATAACAGCGATTGTCTCCGAGGGCCCCGAGGGGGATTTAAACTTGGTAAGGCGGCCCACCTCTCCACCCAAACACATTCCCTTCCGTCACGAAACGGAGGCGTGGAGAGTGCGTGTTTCTCAAGACTCACGTGACCTTGGGTGGTAAGTGAATGCAATTTGCCCTGAGATAGTGAATACATTAAGTGTCAGCAGAAACTCTAGAGCTTGAATTATATTTACGACGTATGAGAACAATAATCCCCTCGCTAGGGTTTCAGATACTGAGTAGCTTGTACGACAATCTCATCATGGGTCTGATGACCAGCCAGTAGACATGTTGGTAAACTTGCCAGTCATTGATATACGATTAACTCCAATAAAAACTAGTATTTAGTGGTCATAATTATATTACGCGGTACGGGTAGGTGATGGGGATTGATTGTTTATGCTTCTGTTTTTGGTTGTTGTTTCACTCAAATATGTGAATGAATGAACAAAAAGTAGTTTAAGATACATTTCGTTCTTTTATATTCAGGCGGATGTTCTTGGCAACTGAGTGAATAAATTCTCCGATACTTTTTTCACCGTTCGCATATGAAGCACTTAGTCTGCTTGTGACCTACTGTCGCAAGTTTCAATCGTTTGGTGGGTGGCGGGCTTTCACTAATTAACTAATTTTGGGAGGTGTTTTCAAAGAGGTACGGGAAATGACCAGGCAATACGATTCTTGGGTGGGCAAATGAAAGATGGGGTAATGACCTCCGTGGTGTTGTGGTTAGAACGTCCGCCCGGAGAGCTGAAGATCGCGGGTTCGATCCTCGGCCGTGTCATACCAAAAGACATTAAAATATGGTACTTGTTGGTCCCTGCCTGGCGCTCGGCATTAATGGGTACAACAAGGACTGGTCGGCTCGGAGTCAGTATACTGTGTCTGAGTGGGATGCGCTACACCTGAGTTGGGTATTCATGCTTAACTGCGGCAAGGTATAACATATGTTATATGTGGGATTACACTTTCTTTGTAAAGTACAAATTCTTATACTGTTGTTGGGTTGAGTCCCATCCGGGATTCGAACTCACACCCTCAGAGTCAGGCACCTAATCGCAAGCACACAAAGTCAGCCGTCTAACCCGCTCAGCAACCGCGACTTCCACAAATCTTTAGTACGACGTTAAACCTCATTTCACCTCACCTCACCCTACACCCGGTCATTATTGATGGGGTGACAATTAAACGAAACTCTTATGAATTTAAAGTAATCGTTCACGGTGACGTACTTTGCTGTGAAGAGGTCGTAAGGTACACTTACTTGCCAAGAGTCTCAGTCTGTATTAAACAGACATGTGTCTGAAACCGGGTATACTTTGTATTGCGAAGTTAAAATGGTTATTATGACATGCTCAAGTATATATTTATCTTAATGTCACACCCAGTCATGGGTAGAACGAGTGTTGCTGCAAACACGTTTCGCTCATTAAGGGCCCATTTCTCGGCGAAAATGTGGACTAGTTTTAAACGCTTGTTTTTGTAAAGAAATATGTCATCCTGAATGCAGGAGGTATGCGACAAAATGTATTCATTCTTTCAAATGGAGCACTTGTTTACGTCTGTTTGTTTAATTCACATGATATTTAAGTGTGTTTCTGTATTAGAAACGGTGAATCGTTTTAGCTCAAGGTTGTACTTAATGTTAAGTAGCTGTGCATGAGTCACGAAATACTCCTGAAGAAACAGTCGTCACAATGTTAGTTTAATGCAGCTAGAATTCTAGGCATGCCTATCTGAAAATATGTACATCTTTAACACAAAACGCTGATAACCATATGAAGATATATATACTGAGTCAAAAAAGCAACTTCACATTCTTTCTTCAGGGCACTATAAAAGAACAAGAGATGGTAAGATGGTTAAATTGTTATTATTTCATTGCTGAGATCTGTGTGATGTACTCGACACACTGACTGTGCCATAATCAGTTCCATTAGGCTACACCGCCGTTCCAAAACATGGGTATACAGAATGTCAAGTCACAAGAATAAAAATGCGAAATTTCTCAGTTCAATATCGTGTATGGCCGCCCCGCGCATTCACCACTGCCAAACATCGTCTCCTCATCGACTGCCTGATGCTTGTGAACACGTGGTTGGGGATTCTGCGCCATTGCTCTTGCAACGCAGCGCCAAGTTCCTGCAAAGTCTGAGGTTGGTTCCTAAGACCACGAAGCCTTCTCCCAAGTGCATCCCAAACGTGCTCTATTGGATTAAGGTCAGGGGACCTCGATGGCCAGTCCATGACGTTGATTCCAGCGTTTTGAAGGAAATTTCGTGTCAACATCGCGGTATGCGGCCGAGCATTATCATGCTGGAACTGTAGACCTGGGCCATGAGCCGCCATGAAAGGAACGAGTTCAGAGAGTGAGCACCTGGTCGCGGTAAGCAGCAGCTGTGAGGTTTCCACGGATGACCAGAAGTCGGGAACGGTTGTTCCCACAGAAAGCACCCCACACCATGCAACTTCCGCCCCCGAATCTGTCGACTTCCTGTACACAACATTGGGCATACCGTTCACGACGTCGTCTCCAGACTCTATGCCTGCCGTCCGCGAATCTGAGGGTAAACCTGGATTCATCGCTAAAGACGACTCGATTCCAGTCTCTCTGGGTCCATCGGAGGTGACGTTGGGCCCACAGCAGACGTTGACGTTGATGAAACGGCGTCAATATTGGCCCACGATATGGACGTCGAGAATGGAGATTGGTAGCCCGCAACCGATTTCAAATGGTCTGTGAGGACAGTCGACCTCTAAACCTCTCAGCCCTGGTTCGTGTAGCCGGCAGAAATCTGTCACGTAGGTGACGTAGGACGATTTGACGGTCTTCTGCTCGTGACGTCACACGTGGACGACCCGACCTTGGGCGATCAGAAGTGGTGCCAGTTTGTTGTAGACGACCTCGCAAGTCATACACAGTACGACGGCTGCATCCCATTGCTCTTGCGACGTCAATAACTGATCTTCCCGCTTGCAACATGCCAACGGCACGTTCACGTTGCACATTTGACAATCGTGGCATTTCAAGTACCGTTAGAACTGTGGTTTAAAAGTGTTTTTTCAATTCTTGAGGCCAATGCAAACACGTGCATATGAAGAAAACTTCGATGCGAAGATCACGTGATCGACTGCACGTGCAAAACCTGATTTGGCACTACCGTCATTTGCACGAGGAATGGGTGGGTTTGAGTGGGTTTATCTAACGTTTTTCTAGAGTCGAAAGATAGGGATCCCATTTCGGATACATAGATGTATCATCAGAGAAAAATTATTCATTATTTTTCAAATTACATTTTGTGAAGTTTCTTTTTTGACTCAGTATATATGTTATCTTGTCCATGAGAAGGCTGCGTCACAGGCGTGGATGTACGATCTAAATGCCACGTCCTCAGCGCTGTAAACGTAGTGTGATCGAGATGTGATCAGCACGTTTTGTAACAATGCTGCTGTTTAAACAACAGTCTCCAGCCAGTAACTAATATTTTTGGAGGGCGAACAGGGGCTCGAAATAACGCACGCACGCACGCACGCACACACACCGTACACACACCACACATATGCATGTTCTTTAGTTGTGGCTTAAGCAATGATCCCCGTTGTTTCACAATGTTACTCAGCGAGTCAGGTCACACGGTGTAATCGCCAGATCTTCATTATAACAGCTACGACACAGAATCTAATCTGTAGCCCGTGTAGCAGCTGTAGTGGCGGGTGTCTGCTGTATAGAAACGTAAACATGCAGTAGCGGATCCTGCGGTACACAGGCGAGCTAAACTATCTCCAGCAGAACAGAGTTACAGAATGAAGTGAAAACTAGAATACCTCGGGGCTACTTTTACAAGACATACATAATAACATCTTATTTACTTCACGCAAATACCAGCCAAGTTACATTCCTCTGTTGATATCCCTCTAACATTCTCTACCAGATTCATTTTGTAATAACATACAAAAAGTTGTGTTATGTATCTTACATACTCAAGTCAAGTCAAGTCAAGTCAAAAGGTTTATTGTACAAAAGGCCTCCGTCCCATATACAAGAGAGTATGTACATAATATCATGCTGTTACACACAGGAAGTAACACGTTCTTTAAACAGTTCATTTCTTTTAACTAGTGCATGTTTAATATATCGTGAAAGGTTTAATATATGGGATTCGTTTTTAGTCGTTAAAATATATACGAAAGCTTTCAATGGCGGCTTCCCTATCAAATAATAGTTAATGTATTTCTTTCGAAGGTCACTTTAAAACGGACAGACGAACACAAAGTGAATTTCATTTTCTATTTCTATATCGCATAATTGACAGATTCGTTTCGATTTTGCAATGGAAAGTTTTCTTCCTTCATTTACAAAAAGGTCTAACAAACCTAGCCGATATTTAATAAAATGTTTCCTTAATTTTCCGTCGTGAGTATTGATAAATTTCTAAATTAAAGTAAGGTCTTGAAAGTTCTGTAATAAGCATATCGTGAACTATCTTCTAAAGTGGAATGCCATTCCTGGTAAAACATATTAACATACCGAGTTCTACATTCTTTAAGAAACATGTCTACACTTCCAACTGACTGACATAACCATATAAAAACCATAACCAGGGGAAACAAGAAGATTCCTATATGCGATACCCATGTAACGCATGTTCGCCCATTTAGAAATTCTATTATTTAGTATTGTTGTAACTTCAACATTTCAATAATAATGTCACCTGGGCCTTCTGTTTTTCCCTTTTTTAGGTGATTAGATCTATTGCACCAAATATTTCGCTTTCAACAATGGGTGAATCTAGCACAAGTTCATCAACATCAGTATAGCATTAAGTAAAATCATTTTGCATGTCATCAATTTCCGTGTCTAATATTGATTCATCTGAAAAAAATCTCAAAATGACTAAGCCACTGTGTTTTTGATATGTTATCTTTAGCATGGGACCGATATTTGAGCGATCGAATTTATTTCCAGAATGAGGAAGCGTTGTGCGCAGAATTTACCAGTTTGTCTTGTCTACGCCTACGCAGATCAACTTTGAATTTCCGACAACAAATCTTATATTTATTCCTACTTTCACAAAGTTTCTTTCGGTCAAGACTAGTACGAGTTATTGTAAATCTTGTTGTGCCTTGCGGGTGTTCCGTCCTGCAGTTCAGCATTAAGTGAGGTCTTTTTTATCTATGTTAAGTTTTAAAGGTCACATAAACCCTAGGGGGTACAAATACATAAATCACTAACTGGCATCGTTATAAATGAAACCCCGTCATTAAAACTACTCATTTCGACCTTTAATTGACTTAAATCGACCTTTTTGACAACAGTGCACAATTCTCACCCGCGAACGAAATTTCAACCAATCAGAGCGGCGCGCCTCTGTGACGTCATATGAGGAATAGCTTTGAGAGCCGATGCAGAATTCATCTACATTTTAGGGGGTAAATTATCGTGATTACAGGCTTGTATAAACCTGAAATCGTGACAATTGTTGTGGAAAATGAAAGCTATATGTTCTCACAATCTACTGTCATTTAATTTGGTCTCCTGCTTTGCCTAGTTTCCGAGTTACAACTTGTTTTCATAGACGATTCTGTCAAAATCGATTGGTGTCGTTAGGCCCTATTTGTATAATGACTGATCCAAATTGATCCCATTTCTGTGTTGTTTTACCTCGATATTTAATCATGTCATGTAAAAATCTGTTTGTATTCTCAAAACAGTGTCGGCCCATAAGTTTTCACATGCAATTCAGCAATTAATGAATTTATAACAGGTATAATTAGTGGTAACACACTTAGATTACCCGACAAAGGTTCCCATTTGGCATTTCTTGTGTCTGGAGTAAATATTCAACATTATAAACATCGATCAAAGGATTAACCGATAACACGCTGATTGATTAATTACTTTTATCTTACACAGCGGAATTGTCAAAAGGTAGTGTTTATGTATGTAGATTTACTAATCTATACTGAATACACTCTGTCGTGTCGGTGTCTGCGTAAAAACAACGTCCTTCTTTCAAAGGATTAACCGGCAATACATTGATTGATTGCCCATTATTGGCTAACTAAATTACTGTTTTAAAGAAAGGCGGACATTATGCAATTAGTTGCCAGGTGTGCTATCTTGGGTGACCAATGAGACTATACACCAATACCTGAAAAGATTTATCACTTTTTCGTATATTAAACTGTTAAAAGACACATCATTTGGAACAGTTTTGTGGATATTGATGGATACATTCCTCGAACAAGGTAATGGCCTGATATTGTTCCTATGACTTTAATCTGTTTTAATTTTAATACTTGCATTTTGTTTTATTCATTTGTCGTAGCATTCAACAGAATCATTGTTTTCGCCGTGAAGTGTAATGAGACAGACAACATGCACTAGGGTGTGTGCGAATTATGATTCACATTGGCAAACTATAAAATGTCTAGATATTACAGTTCTGTTATAAATTCACTATAAGTATCAGCAGATCGTCTGCTTTTTATTTAGTTTCAAAATGCATACTAGTGTGATAATAAACTAATTAGGATTATAAGACCAAATATAAAGACGCACATTGACTAGTATCTACATACTGGTGAGTGGACATTAACCATGGGAATGTAGCAAGAAATTTATCGCACAGTATTGTGACTTCGACCCCCACCTCGCTTCCGTGGAAGAAATCGTTATGTTACAAGTTGTGTCATAGAAAATCTTTATGGTCATCAATCATATGCATATTTTACTACAACTAGTAAGTAGTTTTGATTCTTTAACTTCCGTGAAGCGATCTGAACACAAGTAAGATATCGTTTCAGGCTTCCACAACGCTCGCTTCGCACTCACAAACATAACCCATTTAGCACGAACTGCGGGGTCCTGTGGAAATCTGTGCATGGGGACACTATCGCCCGACCCTAGGGCAATTGACGACAAAGCAACGATACGGCATGTCGTCGTTGATGTCGAGAAATCATCAAAATGATGAGCGTGCTACACATTTCTATACAACTAACTAAAAATCGTTCCTCATATGACGTCACTGCAGTGCTCTGGCGACAGAGTTACGTAACCTGTCTGTGGTTTCGTTGGCGGGCGAGAGGGAAGCAGGCGACTTTTTGGCCACTTTTAATCGCTCGGTATTAATTAACCACAAGTTTTTAAAGAATAAATTTGGTGTTCCGCATAAGACTAACCACAAATCTTTCATATGTAATGGTTAAAAGAGTAACAAAAAACAAAGTTTAGTGGTTCTTTAATTCTTTTCTCATACAAGATGATGAATCCAGCATTATTTGAACAAAATCATCAATTGCCCCCACAATATTATTATCAATGTTATTATATACTCAGGGTGTCTCAGGATTGACCCTGCATAGTCTGCTCTGTTGGGATTTGGAGCAATATACAGGAACGTCTTGTTCCACGCGGTTATTCTGCGATCGTCAAATATCCTTAACATTTGTTATTTCCCTCTGAGGTGTAGTGCACAATACATCTTGTTATTTCTCTCTGAGGTGTAGTGCACAATACGTCTTGTTATTTCTCTCTGAGGTGTAGTGCACAATACGTCTTGTTATTTCTCTCTGAGGTGTAGTGCACAATGCATCTTGTTATTTCTCTCTGAGGTGTAGTGTACAATACGTCTTTGTATTTCTCTCTGAGGTGTAGTGCACAATACGTCTTGTTATTTCTCTCTGAGGTGTAGTGCACAATACGTCTTGTTATTTCTCTCTGAGGTGTAGTGCACAATACGTCTTGTTATTTCTCTCTGAGGTGTAGTGCACAATACATCTTGGTATTTCTCTCTGAGGTGTAGTGTACAATACGTCTTGGTATTTCTCTCTGAGGTGTAGTGCACAATACGTCTTGTTATTTCTCTCTGAGGTGTAGTGCACAATGCATCTTGTTATTTCTCTCTGAGGTGTAGTGCACAATACGTCTTGTTATTTCTCTCTGAGGTGCAGTGCACAATACGTCTTGGTATTTCTCTCTGAGGTGTAGTGCACAATACGTCTTGTTATTTCTCTCTGAGGTGCAGTGCACAATACATCTTGGTATTTCTCTCTGAGGTGTAGTGCACAATACGTCTTGGTATTTCTCTCTGAGGTGTAGTGCACAATACGTCTTGTTATTTCTCTCTGAGGTGCAGTGCACAATGCATCTTGTTATTTCTCTCTGAGGTGTAGTGCACAATACGTCTTGTTATTTCTCTCTGAGGTGTAGTGCACAATACATCTTGTTATTTCTCTCAGAGGTGTAGTGCACAATACATCTTGTTATTTCTCTCTGAGGTGCAGTGCACAATACATCTTGTTATTTCTCTCTGAGGTGCAGTGCACAATACGTCTTGTTATTTCTCTCTGAGGTGTAGTGCACAATACGTCTTGTTATTTCTCTCAGAGGTGTAGTGCACAATACGTCTTGTTATTTCCCTCTGAGGTGCAGTGCACAATACGTCTTGTTATCTCTCTCTGAGGTGAAGTGCACAATACGTCTTGGTATTTCTCTCAGAGGTGTAGTGCACAATACGTCTTGTTATTTTTCTCTGAGGTGTAGTGCACAATACATCTTGTTATTTCCCTCTGAGGTGTAGTGCACAATACGTCTTGTTATCTCTCTCTGAGGTGTAAGTGCACAATACGTCTTGGTATTTCTCTCAGAGGTGTAGTGCACAATACGTCTTGTTATTTCTCTCTGAGGTGTAGTGCACAATACATCTTGTTATTTCTCTCAGAGGTGTAGTGCACAATACATCTTGTTATTTCTCTCTGAGGTGTAGTGCACAATACGTCTTGTTATTTCTCTCTGAGGTGCAGTGCACAATACGTCTTGGTATTTCTCTCTGAGGTGTAGTGCACAATACGTCTTGTTATTTCTCTCAGAGGTGTAGTGCACAATACATCTTGTTATTTCTCTCTGAGGTGCAGTGCACAATACGTCTTGTTATTTCTCTCTGAGGTGTAGTGCACAATACGTCTTGTTATTTCTCTCTGAGGTGTAGTGCACAATACGTCTTGTTATTTCTCTCTGAGGTGTAGTGCACAATACGTCTTGTTATTTCTCTCTCTGAGGTGTAGTGCACAATACGTCTTGTTATTTCTCTCTGAGGTGTAGTGCACAATACATCTTGTTATTTCTCTCTGAGGTGTAGTGCACAATACGTCTTGTTATTTCTCTCTGAGGTGTAGTGCACAATACGTCTTGTTATTTCTCTCTGAGGTGTAGTGCACAATACGTCTTGTTATTTCTCTCTGAGGTGTAGTGCACAATACATCTTGTTATTTCTCTCTGAGGTGTAGTGCACAATACGTCTTGTTATTTCTCTCTGAGGTGTAGTGCACAATACGTCTTGTTATTTCTCTCAGAGGTGTAGTGCACAATACGTCTTGTTATTTCTCTCTGAGGTGTAGTGCACAATACATCTTGTTATTTCTCTCTGAGGTGTAGTGCACAATACGTCTTGTTATTTCTCTCTGAGGTGTAGTGCACAATACGTCTTGTTATTTCCCTCTGAGGTGTAGTGCACAATACGTCTTGTTATTTCTCCTCTCTGAGGTGTAGTGCACAATACGTCTTGTTATTTCTCTCTGAGGTGTAGTGCACAATACATCTTGTTATTTCTCTCTGAGGTGTAGTGCACAATACGTCTTGTTATTTCTCTCTGAGGTGTAGTGCACAATACGTCTTGTTATTTCTCTCTGAGGTGTAGTGCACAATACGTCTTGTTATTTCTCTCTGAGGTGTAGTGCACAATACGTCTTGTTATTTCTCTCTGAGGTGCAGTGCACAATACATCTTGTTATTTCTCTCTGAGGTGTAGTGCACAATACGTCTTGTTATTTCTCTCTGAGGTGTAGTGCACAATACGTCTTGTTATTTCTCTCTGAGGTGTAGTGCACAATACATCTTGTTATTTCTCTCTGAGGTGTAGTGCACAATACGTCTTGTTATTTCTCTCTGAGGTGTAGTGCACAATACATCTTGTCTTGTTATTTCTCTCTGAGGTGCAGTGCACAATACGTCTTGGTATTTCTCTCTGAGGTGTAGTGCACAATACATCTTGTTATTTCTCTCTGAGGTGTAGTGCACAATACGTCTTGTTATTTCTCTCTCTGAGGTGTAGTGCACAATACGTCTTGTTATTTCTCTCTCTGAGGTGTAGTGCACAATACATCTTGTTATCTCTCTCTGAGGTGTAGTGCACAATACATCTTGTTATTTCTCTCTGAGGTGTAGTGCACAATACATCTTGTTATTTCTCTCTGAGGTGTAGTGCACAATACGTCTTGTTATTTCTCTCAGAGGTGTAGTGCACAATACATCTTGTTATTTCTCTCTGAGGTGTAGTGCACAATACATCTTGTTATTTCTCTCTGAGGTGTAGTGCACAATACATCTTGTTATTTCTCTCTGAGGTGTAGTGCACAATACATCTTGTTATTTCTCTCTGAGGTGTAGTGCACAATACATCTTGTTATTTCTCTCTGAGGGTGTAGTGCACAATACATCTTGTTATTTCTCTCTGAGGTGTAGTGCACAATACATCTTGTTATTTCTCTCTGAGGTGTAGTGCACAATACATCTTGTTATTTCTCTCTGAGGTGTAGTGCACAATACATCTTGTTATTTCTCTCTGAGGTGTAGTGCACAATACATCTTGTTATTTCTCTCTGAGGGTGTAGTGCACAATACATCTTGTTATTTCTCTCTGAGGTGTAGTGCACAATACATCTTGTTATTTCTCTGAGGTGTAGTGCACAATACGTCTTGTTATTTCTCTCTGAGGTGTAGTGCACAATACATCTTGTTATTTCTCTCTGAGGTGCAGTGCACAATACATCTTGTTATTTCTCTCTGAGGTGTAGTGCACAATACATCTTGGTATTTCTCTCTCTGAGGTGTAGTGCACAATACATCTTGGTATTTCTCTCTGAGGTGTAGTGCACAATACATCTTGTTATTTCTCTCTGAGGTGTAGTGCACAATACATCTTGGTATTTCTCTCTGAGGTGTAGTGCACAATACATCTTGTTATTTCTCTCTGAGGTGTAGTGCACAATACATCTTGTTATTTCTCTCTGAGGTGTAGTGCACAATACATCTTGTTATTTCTCTCTGAGGTGTAGTGCACAATACATCTTGTTATTTCTCTCTGAGGTGTAGTGCACAATACATCTTGTTATTTCTCTCTGAGGTGTAGTGCACAATACATCTTGTTATTTCTCTCTGAGGTGTAGTGCACAATACATCTTGTTATTTCTCTCTGAGGTGTGAGTGCACAATACATCTTGTTATTTCTCTCTGAGGTGTAGTGCACAATACGTCTTGTTATTTCTCTCTGAGGTGTAGTGCACAATACATCTTGTTATTTCTCTCTGAGGTGTAGTGCACAATACATCTTGTTATTTCTCTCTGAGGTGTAGTGCACAATACATCTTGTTATTTCTCTCTGAGGTGTAGTGCACAATACATCTTGTTATTTCTCTCTGAGGTGTAGTGCACAATACATCTTGTTATTTCTCTCTGAGGTGTAGTGCACAATGCATCTTGTTATTTCTCTCTGAGGTGTAGTGCACAATACGTCTTGTTATTTCTCTCTGAGGTGTAGTGCACAATACATCTTGTTATTTCTCTCTGAGGTGTGTAGTGCACAATACATCTTGGTATTTCTCTCTGAGGTGTAGTGCACAATGCATCTTGTTATTTCTCTCTGAGGTGTAGTGCACAATACATCTTGTTATTTCTCTCTGAGGTGTAGTGCACAATACATCTTGTTATTTCTCTCTGAGGTGTAGTGCACAATACATCTTGGTATTTCTCTCAGAGGTGTAGTGCACAATACATCTTGTTATTTCTCTCTGAGGTGTAGTGCACAATACATCTTGTTATTTCTCTCTGAGGTGTAGTGCACAATACATCTTGTTATTTCTCCTCTGAGGTGTAGTGCACAATACATCTTGTTATCTCTCTCTGAGGTGTAGTGCACAATACGTCTTGTTATTTCTCTCTGAGGTGTAGTGCACAATACATCTTGTTATTTCTCTCTGAGGTGCAGTGCACAATACATCTTGTTATTTCTCTCTGAGGTGTAGTGCACAATACATCTTGTTATTTCTCTCTCTGAGGTGTAGTGCACAATACATCTTGTTATTTCTCTCTGAGGTGTAGTGCACAATACATCTTGTTATTTCTCTCTGAGGTGTAGTGCACAATACATCTTGTTATTTCTCTCTGAGGTGTAGTGCACAATACATCTTGTTATTTCTCTCTGAGGTGTAGTGCACAATACATCTTGTTATTTCTCTCTGAGGTGTGTAGTGCACAATACGTCTTGTTATTTCTCTCTGAGGTGTAGTGCACAATACATCTTGTTATTTCTCTCTGGGTGTAGTGCACAATACGTCTTGTTATTTCTCTCTGAGGTGTAGTGCACAATACATCTTGTTATCTCTCTCTCTGAGGTGTAGTGCACAATACGTCTTGTTATTTCTCTCTGAGGTGTAGTGCACAATACATCTTGTTATTTCTCTCTGAGGTGTAGTGCACAATACATCTTGTTATTTCTCTCTGAGGTGTAGTGCACAATACATCTTGTTATCTCTCTCTGAGGTGTAGTGCACAATACATCTTGTTATTTCTCTCTGAGGTGTAGTGCACAATACATCTTGTTATTTCTCTCTGAGGTGTAGTGCACAATACATCTTGTTATTTCTCTCTGAGGTGTAGTGCACAATACGTCTTGTTATTTCTCTCTGAGGTGCAGTGCACAATACGTCTTGTTATTTCTCTCTGAGGTGTAGTGCACAATACATCTTGTTATTTCTCTCTGAGGTGTAGTGCACAATACGTCTTGTTATTTCTCTCTGAGGTGTAGTGCACAATACGTCTTGTTATTTCTCTCTGAGGTGTAGTGCACAATACGTCTTGTTATTTCTCTCTGAGGAGGTGTAGTGCACAATACGTCTTGTTATTTCTCTCTGAGGTGTGTAGTGCACAATACATCTTGTCTTGTTATTTCTCTCTCTCTGAGGTGTAGTGCACAATACGTCTTGTTATTTCTCTCTGAGGTGTAGTGCACAATACATCTTGTTATTTCTCTCTGAGGTGTAGTGCACAATACATCTTGTTATTTCTCTCTGAGGTGTAGTGCACAATACGTCTTGTTATTTCTCTCTGAGGTGTAGTGCACAATACATCTTGTTATTTCTCTCTGAGGTGTAGTGCACAATACATCTTGTTATTTCTCTCTGAGGTGTAGTGCACAATACGTCTTGTTATTTCTCTCTGAGGTGTAGTGCACAATACGTCTTGTTATTTCTCTCTGAGGTGTAGTGCACAATACATCTTGTTATTTCTCTCTGAGGTGTAGTGCACAATACGTCTTGTTATTTCTCTCTGAGGTGCAGTGCACAATACATCTTGTTATTTCTCTCTGAGGTGTAGTGCACAATACATCTTGTTATTTCTCTCTGAGGTGTAGTGCACAATACGTCTTGTTATTTCTCTCTGAGGTGTAGTGCACAATGCATCTTGTTATTTCTCTCTGAGGTGTAGTGCACAATACGTCTTGTTATTTCTCTCTGAGGTGCAGTGCACAATACGTCTTGTTATTTCTCTCAGAGGTGTAGTGCACAATACGTCTTGTTATTTCTCTCTGAGGTGTAGTGCACAATACATCTTGTTATTTCTCTCTGAGGTGTAGTGCACAATGCATCTTGTTATTTCTCTCTGAGGTGTAGTGCACAATACGTCTTGTTATTTCTCTCTGAGGTGTAGTGCACAATACGTCTTGTTATTTCTCTCTGAGGTGTAGTGCACAATACGTCTTGTTATTTCCCTCTGAGGTGTAGTGCACAATACATCTTGTTATTTCTCTCTGAGGTGTAGTGCACAATACGTCTTGTTATTTCTCTCTGAGGTGTAGTGCACAATACGTCTTGTTATTTCTCTCTGAGGTGTAGTGCACAATGCATCTTGTTATTTCTCTCTGAGGTGTAGTGCACAATACGTCTTGTTATTTCTCTCTCTGAGGTGTAGTGCACAATACGTCTTGTTATTTCTCTCTGAGGTGTAGTGCACAATACATCTTGTTATTTCTCTCTGAGGTGTAGTGCACAATACGTCTTGTTATTTCTCTCTGAGGTGTAGTGCACAATACGTCTTGTTATTTCTCTCTGAGGTGTAGTGCACAATACGTCTTGGTATTTCTCTCTGAGGTGTAGTGCACAATACGTCTTGTTATTTCTCTCTGAGGTGTAGTGCACAATACGTCTTGTTATTTCTCTCTTTCTGGTGTAGTGCACAATACATCTTGTTATTTCTCTCTGAGGTGTAGTGCACAATACATCTTGTTATTTCTCTCTGAGGTGTGTAGTGCACAATACATCTTGTTATTTCTCTCTGAGGTGTAGTGCACAATACATCTTGTTATTTCTCTCTGAGGTGTAGTGCACAATACATCTTGTTATTTCTCTCTGAGGTGTAGTGCACAATACGTCTTGTTATTTCTCTCTCTGAGGGTGTAGTGCACAATACGTCTTGTATATTCTCTTTCTGAGGTGTAGTGCACAATACGTCTTGTTATTTCTCTCTGAGGTGTAGTGCACAATACGTCTTGTTATTTCTCTCTGAGGGTGTAGTGCACAATACATCTTGTTATTTCTCTCTGAGGTGTAGTGCACAATACGTCTTGTTATTTCTCTCTGAGGTGTAGTGCACAATACATCTTGTTATTTCTCTCTGAGAGGTGTAGTGCACAATACGTCTTGTTATCTCTCTCTCTGAGGTGTAGTGCACAATACATCTTGTTATTTCTCTCTGAGGTGCAGTGCACAATACGTCTTGTTATTTCTCTCTGAGGTGTAGTGCACAATACGTCTTGTTATTTCTCTCTGAGGTGTAGTGCACAATACATCTTGTTATTTCTCTCTGAGGTGTAGTGCACAATACGTCTTGTTATTTCTCTCTGAGGTGTAGTGCACAATACGTCTTGTTATCTCTCTCTGAGGTGTAGTGCACAATACGTCTTGTTATTTCTCTCTGAGGTGTAGTGCACAATACATCTTGTTATTTCTCTCTGAGGTGCAGTGCACAATACATCTTGTTATTTCTCTCTGAGGTGTAGTGCACAATACGTCTTGTTATTTCTCTCAGAGGTGTAGTGCACAATACGTCTTGGTATTTCTCTCTGAGGTGTAGTGCACAATACGTCTTGTTATTTCTCTCTGAGGTGTAGTGCACAATACGTCTTGTTATTTCTCTCTGAGGTGTAGTGCACAATACGTCTTGTTATTTCTCTCTGAGGTGTAGTGCACAATACGTCTTGTTATTTCTCTCTGAGGTGTAGTGCACAATACATCTTGTTATTTCTCTCTGAGGGTGTAGTGCACAATACGTCTTGTTATTTCTCTCTGAGGTGTAGTGCACAATACGTCTTGTTATTTCTCTCTGAGGTGTGGTGCACAATACATCTTGTTATTTCTCTCTGAGGTGTAGTGCACAATGCATCTCTTGTTATTTCTCTCTGAGGTGTAGTGCACAATACATCTTGTTATTTCTCTCTGAGGTGTAGTGCACAATACATCTTGTTATTTCTCTCTGAGGTGTAGTGCACAATACATCTTGTTATTTCTCTCTGAGGTGCAGTGCACAATACATCTTGTTATTTCTCTCTGAGGTGTAGTGCACAATACATCTTGTTATTTCTCTCTGAGGTGTGTAGTGCACAATACATCTTGTTATTATTTCTCTCTGAGGTGTAGTGCACAATACATCTTGTTATTTCTCTCTGAGGTGTAGTGCACAATACATCTTGTTATTTCTCTCTGAGGTGTAGTGCACAATACATCTTGTTATTTCTCTCTGAGGTGTAGTGCACAATACATCTTGTTATTTCTCTCTGAGGTGTAGTGCACAATACATCTTGTTATTTCTCTCTGAGGTGTAGTGCACAATACGTCTTGTTATTTCTCTCTGAGGTGTAGTGCACAATACATCTTGTTATTTCTCTCTGAGGTGTAGTGCACAATACGTCTTGTTATTTCTCTCTGAGGTGTAGTGCACAATACGTCTTGTTATTTCTCTCTGAGGTGTAGTGCACAATACATCTTGTTATTTCTCTCTGAGGTGTAGTGCACAATACGTCTTGTTATTTCTCTCTGAGTGTGTAGTGCACAATACATCTTGTTATTTCTCTCTGAGGTGTAGTGCACAATACATCTTGTTATTTCTCTCTGAGGTGTAGTGCACAATACATCTTGTTATTTCTCTCTGAGGTGCAGTGCACAATACATCTTGTTATTTCTCTCTGAGGTGTAGTGCACAATGCATCTTGTTATTTCTCTCTGAGGTGTAGTGCACAATACATCTTGTTATTTCTCTCTGAGGTGTAGTGCACAATACATCTTGTTATTTCTCTGAGGTGTAGTGCACAATACGTCTTGTTATTTCTCTCTGAGGTGTAGTGCACAATACGTCTTGTTATTTCTCTCTGAGGTGTAGTGCACAATACATCTTGTTATTTCTCTCTCTGAGGTGTAGTGCACAATACATCTTGTTATTTCTCTCTGAGGTGAAGTGCACAATACATCTTGTTATTTCTCCTGAGAGGTGTAGTGCACAATACGTCTTGTTATTTCTCTCTCTGAGGTGTAGTGCACAATACATCTTGTTATTTCTCTCTGAGGTGTAGTGCACAATACATCTTGTTATTTCTCTGAGGTGCAGTGCACAATACATCTTGTTATTTCTCTCTGAGGTGTAGTGCACAATACATCTTGTTATTTCTCCTCAGAGGTGTAGTGCAATTCTTGGTATTTCTCTCTGTAGTGCACAATACGTCTTGTTATCTCTCTCTGAGGTGTAGTGCACAATACATCTTGTTATTTCTCCTCTGAGGTGTAGTGCACAATACATCTTGTTATTTCTCTCTGAGGTGTAGTGCACAATACATCTTGTTATTTCTCTCTGAGGTGTAGTGCACAATACATCTTGTTATTTCTCTCTGAGGTGCAGTGCACAATACATCTTGTTATTTCTCTCTGAGGTGTAGTGCACAATACGTCTTGTTATTTCTCTCTGAGGTGCAGTGCACAATACGTCTTGTTATTTCTCTCTGAGGTGTAGTGCACAATGCATCTTGTTATTTCTCTCTGAGGTGTAGTGCACAATACGTCTTGTTATTTCTCTCTGAGGTGTAGTGCACAATACGTCTTGTTATTTCTCTCTGAGGTGTAGTGCACAATACGTCTTGTTATCTCTCTCTGAGGTGTAGTGCACAATACGTCTTGTTATTTTTCTCTGAGGTGTAGTGCACAATACATCTTGTTATTTCTCTCTGAGGTGCAGTGCACAATACATCTTGTTATTTCTCTCTGAGGTGTAGTGCACAATACGTCTTGTTATTTCTCTCTGAGGTGTAGTGCACAATACATCTTGGTATTTCTCTCTGAGGTGTAGTGCACAATACATCTTGTTATCTCTCTCTGAGGTGTAGTGCACAATACGTCTTGTTATTTCTCTCTGAGGTGTAGTGCACAATACATCTTGTTATTTCTCTCTGAGGTGTAGTGCACAATACATCTTGTTATTTCTCTCTGAGGTGTAGTGCACAATACATCTTGTTATTTCTCTCTGAGGTGTAGTGCACAATACGTCTTGTTATTTCTCTCTGAGGTGTAGTGCACAATACGTCTTGTTATTTCTCTGAGGTGTAGTGCACAATACGTCTTGTTATTTCTCTCTGAGGTGTAGTGCACAATACGTCTTGTTATTTCTCTCTCTGAGGTGTAGTGCACAATGCATCTTGTTATTTCTCTCTGAGGTGTAGTGCACAATACATCTTGTTATCTCTCTGAGGTGTAGTGCACAATACATCTTGTTATTTCTCTCAGAGGTGTGGTGCACAATACATCTTGTTATTTCTCTCTGAGGTGTAGTGCACAATGCATCTTGTTATTTCTCTCTGAGGTGTGAGTGCACAATACGTCTTGTTATTTCTCTCTGAGGTGTAGTGCACAATACATCTTGTTATTTCTCTGAGGTGTAGTGCACAATACATCTTGTTATTTCTCTCTGAGGTGTAGTGCACAATACGTCTTGTTATTTCTCTCTGAGGTGTAGTGCACAATACATCTTGTTATTTCTCTCTGAGGTGCAGTGCACAATACATCTTGTTATTTCTCTCTGAGGTGTAGTGCACAATGCATCTTGTTATTTCTCTCTGAGGTGTAGTGCACAATACATCTTGTTATTTCTCTCTGAGGTGTAGTGCACAATACGTCTTGGTATTTCTCTCCTGAGGTGTAGTGCACAATACATCTTGTTATCTCTCTCTGAGGTGTAGTGCACAATACGTCTTGTTATTTCTCTCTGAGGTGTAGTGCACAATACGTCTTGTTATTTCTCTGAGGTGTAGTGCACAATACATCTTGTTATTTCTCTCTGAGGTGTAGTGCACAATACATCTTGTTATTTCTCTCTGAGGTGCAGTGCACAATACATCTTGTTATTTCTCTCTGAGGTGTAGTGCACAATGCATCTTGTTATTTCTCTCTCTGAGGTGTAGTGCACAATACGTCTTGTTATTCTCTCTGAGGTGTAGTGCACAATACATCTTGTTATTTCTCTCTGAGGTGTAGTGCACAATACATCTTGTTATTTCTCTCTGAGGTGTAGTGCACAATACATCTTGTATTTCTCTCTGAGGTGTAGTGCACAATACATCTTGGTATTTCTCTCTGAGGTGTAGTGCACAATACATCTTGTTATTTCTCTCTGAGGTGTAGTGCACAATACATCTTGTTATTTCTCTCTGAGGTGTAGTGCACAATACATCTTGTTATTTCTCTCTGAGGTGTAGTGCACAATACATCTTGTTATTTCTCTCTGAGGTGTAGTGCACAATACATCTTGTTATTTCTCTCTGAGGTGTAGTGCACAATACGTCTTGTTATCTCTCTCTGAGGTGTAGTGCACAATACATCTTGTTATTTCTCTCTGAGGTGTAGTGCACAATACATCTTGTTATTTCTCTCTGAGGTGTAGTGCACAATACATCTTGTTATTTCTCTCTGAGGTGTAGTGCACAATACGTCTTGTTATTTCTCTCTGAGGTGTAGTGCACAATACATCTTGTTATTTCTCTCTGAGGTGTAGTGCACAATACATCTTGTTATTTCTCTGAGGTGTAGTGCACAATACATCTTGTTATTTCTCTCTGAGGTGTAGTGCACAATACATCTTGTTATTTCTCTCTGAGGTGTAGTGCACAATACATCTTGTTATTTCTCTCTGAGGTGTAGTGCACAATACATCTTGTTATTTCTCTCTGAGGTGCAGTGCACAATACATCTTGTTATTTCTCTCTGAGGTGTAGTGCACAATACGTCTTGTTATTTCTCTCTCTGGAGGTGTAGTGCACAATACGTCTTGTTATTTCTCTCTGAGGTGCAGTGCACAATACATCTTGTTATCTCTCTCTGAGGTGTAGTGCACAATACGTCTTGTTATTTCTCTCTGAGGTGTAGTGCACAATACATCTTGTTATTTCTCTCTGAGGTGTAGTGCACAATACATCTTGTTATTTCCCTCTGAGGTGTAGTGCACAATACGTCTTGTTATTTCTCTCTGAGGTGTAGTGCACAATACGTCTTGTTATTTCTCTCTGAGGTGTAGTGCACAATACATCTTGTTATTTCTCTCTGAGGTGTAGTGCACAATACATCTTGTTATTTCTCTCTGAGGTGTAGTGCACAATACATCTTGTTATTTCTCTCTGAGGTGTAGTGCACAATACATCTTGGTATTTCTCTCTGAGGTGTAGTGCACAATACGTCTTGTTATTTCTCTCTGAGGTGTAGTGCACAATACATCTTGTTATTTCTCTCTCTGAGGTGTAGTGCACAATACGTCTTGTTATTTCTCTCTGAGGTGTAGTGCACAATACGTCTTGTTATTTCTCTCTGAGGTGTAGTGCACAATACATCTTGTTATTTCTCTCTGAGGTGTAGTGCACAATACATCTTGTTATTTCTCTCTGAGGTGTAGTGCACAATACATCTTGTTATTTCTCTCTCTGAGTGTGTCTTGTTAGAGGTGCACAATACATCTTGTTATTTCTCTCTGAGGTGTAGTGCACAATACATCTTGTTATTTCTCTCTGAGGTGTAGTGCACAATACGTCTTGTTATTTCTCTCTGAGGTGTAGTGCACAATACATCTTGTTATCTCTCTCTGAGGTGTAGTACGTCTTGCTCTCTGAGGTGTAGTGCACAATACATCTTGTTATTTCTCTCTGAGGTGTAGTGCACAATACGTCTTGTTATTTCTCTCTGAGGTGTAGTGCACAATACGTCTTGTTATTTCTCTCTGAGGTGTAGTGCACAATACGTCTTGTTATTTCTCTCTGAGGTGTAGTGCACAATACGTCTTGTTATTTCTCTCTGAGGTGTAGTGCACAATACATCTTGTTATTTCTCTCTGAGGTGTAGTGCACAATACATCTTGTTATTTCTCTCTGAGGTGTAGTGCACAATACGTCTTGTTATTTCTCTCTGAGGTGTAGTGCACAATACATCTTGTTATTTCTCTCTGAGGTGTAGTGCACAATACATCTTGTTATTTCTCTCTCTGAGGTGTAGTGCACAATACGTCTTGTTATTTCTCTCTGAGGTGTAGTGCACAATACGTCTTGTTATTTCTCTCTGAGGTGTAGTGCACAATACATCTTGTTATTTCTCTCTGAGGTGTAGTGCACAATACGTCTTGTTATTTCTCTCTGAGGTGTAGTGCACAATACGTCTTGTTATTTCTCTCTGAGGTGTAGTGCACAATACGTCTTGTTATTTCTCTGAGGTGTAGTGCACAATACGTCTTGTTATTTCTCTCTGAGGTGTAGTGCACAATACGTCTTGTTATTTCTCTCTGAGGTGTAGTGCACAATACATCTTGTTATTTCAGGTGTAGTGCACAATACATCTTGTTATTTCTCTCTGAGGTGTAGTGCACAATACATCTTGTTATTTCTCTCTGAGGTGTAGTGCACAATACATCTTGTTATTTCTCTCTGAGGTGTAGTGCACAATACATCTTGTTATTTCTCTCTGAGGTGTAGTGCACAATACGTCTTGTTATTTCTCTGAGGTGTAGTGCACAATGTGCATCTTGTTATTTCTCTCTCTGAGGTGTAGTGCACAATACATCTTGTTATTTCTGAGGTGTAGTGCACAATACATCTTGTTATTTCTCTCTGAGGTGTAGTGCACAATACGTCTTGTTATTTCTCTCTGAGGTGTAGTGCACAATACGTCTTGTTATTTCTCTCTGAGGTGTAGTGCACAATACGTCTTGTTATTTCTCTCTGAGGTGTAGTGCACAATGCATCTTGTTGTGTCCATATGTTTGCTGACGATGTCATGTTGACGTCACGATATCATGTCCGTTGTTGGCGATGTTGTGACGATGTCACCGGGTTATGTCCCTTGGCGTGTTGATGTTGACGGTGTTGATTCGGTAACCCATAAAGAAGATACCCCAGGACTGTCTTGCTCCGACTCCGTACACAGTATGTAGAACTGACCATGTTCAACGGTGCCATGGTATCTCCATGGGTAAGCACTATAACACCGGATAAGGACTAACCCAGCTTCACCATACCCACCTGCATGTGTGACCAGTCGGAGATTATTGTCACTAAGTATAAACCACCAGTGATAACCTATATCCTGCAGCAGTAAGTTTAACGCATATTCCCGAGTGGTATGTTGACCACAATCTTTAATATCAATATGAAACTCTGGTGTTGCGGTTAGTGTGTTAGTGAGTTGGGTTTAACGCCACAATATCCAGCAATATCAGGACGTCGTCACCAGAAATGGGCTTCACACATTGCGCCGAATGTTGGGAATCGAACCCGTGTTGTCGGCGTGACAGTCAGCAATTTGTCAGCTCGATCATCATTGGTCGCGTGGGACCAGTTCGAACCCGGACTCCCCATGTTGTACTATCATGGGGGCGGTAGATAACGACAGCATAGTGAAGCAAACGAGATTTACTTACAAACACCGATCGAAATCCTTTGGAACTTTCCTCGTTTATTTGTTTTGCTGCAACCATTATTCAGCATTTCCAAACTGATTACAAATTATTGCTGTGCGTCGACACGTAAAACTAATCTGAGAAATATTTCCCCCAGGGCCTGTGGGACACTGAAGTAAAAATACCAAGGTTCAAAGCAACTAATATATATGTCGCATTGTCGTTTTGACAAGTCTGTTTTACGTCTTATGCTGTTTTAGTACCACTGTCATCTCAGATAGCAAGACAGTGTCATATAAATCCTATAATACACGAGAAACTAGCACAGCCTTTACATAGACAATGGCAATGCTATTAATGCTGTCAAGTGATAGGTTGTCCATGAAGAACGTCAACTACACTGTGGGCAGGGCACCAGCAAGGTTGTATCAACATGAGTCGTGTCCTGGGTGTGTACTCTTCGTATTATTAGACCCCATGGCGTGCCCTTCCTGTCGCCAGTGACCCGTAAGCCATGATATATGTGTGAGTCATGGTCTGCCGAAGCACTGGAAGAAACTGAAGGTGATGGAAAATGACAGGTAGATACCTGGAGGAAATTATCCCACGTACCATAACTCGGTCTGTTCACCTAACCATCTACATAAATATGTGAGAACCATGAAAGCACGTGAACACAAATTTCATTATTGACACAATGTTAAACGTGGACACCAATGCTTGATGCAGATACCAATGTTAAACAAGGAAACCAATGTTTCTTTGAGGCACTGGTGTAAGATATAGACACTACTGTTTAATACAGGCACTGATGTTTCATATGGACACTAGTGTTTAAGACAGGCACTGTTTAATGGTGTAAGATATAGACACTAAAGATATAGACACTAGTGTTTAATACAGGCACTGGTGTAAGATATGGACACTAGTGTTTAATACAGGCACTGGTGTAAGATATAGACACTACTGTTTAATACAGGCACTGGTGTAAGACAGGCAGATATATAGACACTAGTGTTTAATACAGGCACTGGTGTTAGATATAGACACTAGTGTTTAATACAGGCACTGGTGTTAAGATATAGACACTATATAGACACTATATAGACTAGTGTTTAATACAGGCACTGGTGTTAGATATAGACACTAGTGTTTAATACAGGCACTGGTGTTAGATAGTGTTTAATACAGGCACTGGTGTTAGATGTTGTTTAATACAGGCACTGGTGTTAGATATAGACACACTGGTGTTTAATACAGGCACTGGTGTTAGATATAGACACTAGTGTTTAATACAGGCACTGGTGTTAGATATAGACACTGTGTTTAATGTACAGGCACTGGTGTTAGATATAGACACTAGTGTTTAATACAGGCACTGGTGTTAGATATAGACACTAGTGTTTAATACAGGCACTGGTGTTAGATATAGACACTAGTGTTTAATACAGGCACTGGTGTTAGATATAGACACTAGTGTTTAATACAGGCACTGGTGTTAGATATAGACACTAGTGTTTAATATAGACACTAGGTTTAACAGGCACTGGTGTTAGATATAGACACTACTGTTTAATACAGGCACTGATGTTTCATATGGACACTAGTGTTTAATACAGGCACTGGTGTTAGATATAGACACTACTGTTTAATACAGGCACTGATGTTTCATATGGACACTAGTGTTTAAGACAGGCACTGGTGTTAGATATAGACACTACTGTTTAATACAGGCACTGATGTTTCATATGGACACTAGTGTTTAAGACAGGCACTGGTGTTAGATATAGACACTACTGTTTAATACAGGCACTGGTGTTAGATATAGACACTACTGTTTAATACAGGCACTGGTGTTAGATATAGACACTACTGTTTAATACAGGCACTGGTGTTAGATATAGACACTAGTGTTTAATACAGGCACTGGTGTAAGATATAGACACTACTGTTTAATACAGGCACTGGCACTGGTGTTAGATATAGACACTACTGTTTAATACAGGCACTGATGTTAGATATAGACACTACTGTTTAATACAGGCACTGATGTTAGATATAGACACTACTGTTTAATACAGGCACTGATGTTCATATAGACACTACTGTTTAATACAGGCACTGATGTTAGATATAGACACTACTGTTTAATACAGGCACTGATGTTAGATATAGACACTACTTTAATAATACAGGCACTGATGTTTCATATGTACAGATATAGACACTAGTGTTTAATACAGGCACTGATGTTTCATATAGACACTACTGTTTAATACAGGCACTGATGTTATATATAGACACTACTGTTTAATACAGGCACTGATGTTTCATATGGACACTGTTAGAATACAGGCACTGGATATAGACACTACACTGTTTAATACAGGCACTGATGTTAGATATAGACACTACTGTTTAATACAGGCACTGATGTTTCATATGGACACTAGTGTTTAATACAGGCACTGGTGTTAGATATAGACACTAGTGTTTAATACAGGCACTGATGTTTCATATGGACACTTTAATACAGTGTTTTTACAATACAGGCACTGATGTTTTCATATAGACACTAGTGTTTAATACAGGACACTGATGTGTTAGATATAGACACTATAGACTATGTTTCATATGGACACTAGTGTTTAATACAGGCACTGATGTTTCATATGGACATTATATATGGACACTAGTGTTTAACTATAGTGTTTAATACAGGCACTGATGTTTCATATATAGACACTAGTGTTTAATACAGGCACTGATGTTAAATATGGACACTAGTGTTTAATACAGGCACTGATGTTAAATATAGACACTAGTGTTTAATACAGGCACTGATGTTAAATATAGACACTAGTGTTTAATACAGGCACTGATGTTAAATATAGACACTAGTGTTTAATACAGGCACTGATGTTAAATATAGACACTAGTGTTTAATACAGGCACTGATGTTAAATATAGACACTAGTGTTTAATACAGGCACTGATGTTAAATATAGACACTAGTGTTTAATACAGACACTAGTGTTTAATACAGGCACTGATGTTAAATACAGGCACTGATGTTTTAATACAGGCACTGTGTGTTACAACATAGACACTAGTGTTTAATACAGGCACTGATGTTACATATAGACACTAGTGTTTAATACAGGCACTGATGTTAAATACAGACACTAGTGTTTAATACAGGCACTGATGTTAAATATAGACACTAGTGTTTAATACAGGCACTGATGTTAAAACACTAGTACAGACACTAGTGTTTAATACAGGCACTGATGTTAAATATAGACACTAGTGTTTAATACAGGCACTCATGTTAAATACAGACACTAGTGTTTAATACAGGCACTGATGTTAAACATAGACACTAGTGTTTAATACAGGCACTGGTTTTAAATATAGACACTAGTGTTTAATACAGGCACTGATGTTAAATATGGACACTAGTGTTTAATACAGGCACTGGCACATTTGTCCACTGTCTAAATGGCATTGTGTAGTCATACCTGACGTTAAGGGCCACTCAAAGTCGGTATTATATAAGTCTGTTATTGTGGAATCCTTTTAATCCGGTACTGTAGCATGATAAACATTATCTACATCGACGAGGTTTCGCTAACGTATGTCGATTCATTCAAAATCTTGAATAATTCGGGGAAACGAATATATTTTATGGACGCTTCATAGATCGCAACATTTGACAGTCAAGGGGAGGTCACTCTCGTTTCCCGTGCTCAAGTCCATGCTCTGAGCAAAATGACGGAAGGGAAGGAGGCGTTTGTTGTCTGCGAGAAAGAGACAGTCAATGACATTCACAGACGAATATTACTCATCAAAAACTTCCTGAACCAATATAGATGGATTATGGATGCATATGTTTCGGTAATTACGTGAGATGGCCTTGTTTTAATACATCATTTTCCGTTAGACTTCTAAATATTGTTTCACCAATATGTTGTGACATATGTTTGTTTACAAATGCTGTAAAAACGCTCGCTTAGTTTGAAAGTCATTTGATCAAAGAACCACGAGTAATCTCATGCCACCTTTTAAGGATTTCATGTATAAAATAAAACGTTTTGAATATTATTAAGTGAGAAATGAAATTGTAAACGTGTTAAAGGGCCACTTAGCCGAGAGCCACTAATCTCTGGCTTCAACTTGGCAGCCTCTCACAGCCAAGTGGGGTACATTACACCCAGCTGCCTTGAGTCGATTTTCTGGCTATCACACCTGCCCGGACTACGGACCGGTTTACCGTCTGCTAGGACAGAGACATAAACTTAGAGACATTATCCATACGCATTACTGAAAATTGACTCATTTGATTTCGATTTTACAAAGAAGTGAAATAGAAAAAGAAAACAATGATGGAAGCTTGTCAGATATCAAGTTGATTTGTTAATTACTGTTATCTTATGTCGTGGATTTGTCAGAAAAAAGTGTTTTGGGATGAAGGTTTAGCAAAGTGGAAGGACTGCACCCATATCTGTGTGTGAAGTGTCACTGGGAAAGACAACATACTCTGTTCTGAGCATCTGCTGATTATACCTTGATTGATTGCTCATTGTTATCTAAAATAATACATTTTCAAAACAACTGGGGACATCATTATATTGTATTATGTGCGGTAAGACATTATCTACGTGAAACACCTGAAACCACATTACATGATCAGTTGAGAAATCCGCATGGGTTATACTAGTATTATAACAAAACATGAGGTTTGGCTAGTATGAGAAGTTTAATTGGTACAAACATCTGTGACACTGAACATATTGTTTGTACAGCTGTAGATATATGTGTCACTAAGTGTGGATATTGACTGATATGTTCCTTGAACATGGTAACAATGATGCACCGGTAACTGTTGTCAGGTGTAATTAGGTTTCTAGTGTTCCCATGTATTTCACTGATGTACAGAAGCATTGGACTGATTCGTTCTAGTCTGTATGTTATTGTCAGGAAGTTGTGTGATGCAAGACCAACAATATGGGAGTAATTGTTTTCACAAGCCTTTTATTTGTAGGCATGTATATGATCAAAAGTAAATGTGTAAAATGTGATTCACTTAGGCAGTTGATAAAATTTTAAAATGTTTGCTTCATTTTGCCAGTTGATTTAAGTCTGTCAATATATTTGACAGATTCACTGAAAATTATCATGAAGTTGGAAAGGGTTTGACAACGTGACTGTAGCTTTGTTATGCATACCAGGTAGAGTACATACACTAAGGCCCAAAATATAGCAGTGTACATTGACTTTTGGTTTCTGTTAATTCTACCATTTTCAGTGATAAACTTAGATATGAAAATGTTTGAACTACATTATCATAATGAAATAAATGGAGATATTTG
The DNA here is from genome assembly GCF_003918875.1 of Haliotis rubra. Taxonomy (NCBI): domain Eukaryota; kingdom Metazoa; phylum Mollusca; class Gastropoda; order Lepetellida; family Haliotidae; genus Haliotis; species Haliotis rubra. The sequence continues at coordinate 467,719 of NW_025767171.1, read as the reverse complement.
TCTAGTTGTTTTGTAGATTGCCTACTTCAGTCTCCTTACATGCTGACTGTAACATATTACACACGATTACGATAAGCAATGCTCAGGTGAAATCATCAGTTTGTGTGACTCATCAAACTAGTGAAACCGAACTTGTATAGAATACCATGCTACTATTGCTCAACTCTTATCACACTCTGTGGTCACCCATAATGCGATGTGACCACCCATAATGTTTATCAATGAGATGATTCCTTTTATACTATCACTAATGGATGGTGCAGCAACAAATGCACAACTGGATGGTGCAGCAAAGGCTGCAACAATTCTGGATATCATCTGGGTACAAACCAGTAACTATGGCAACAGAGAAATCCTGTCAACCCTGTCATAGATTAGTGACCTAAGTAAGGTTTGGTAAAGTGTTTTGAGAATTGATTTTAGGTGATGCAAGAAATAATCCTATTTTTGTTTGAGATTAATTGGTTGAATTAAACTTTTTGTTTTTATATTTTCTGCTATCTCAGTTTCTTGTCAAATATGTTTTGCAGGATTTCTTTGTGTCCAATTTTTGGACTCGACTTCCTGGCAGTTGGACACAGTACCTGCGAACCCTCTCCCCTCCACACCTGTCCTTCCTCCTATGTCCTGAACCCCTCTCCCCTCCACACCTGTCCTTCCTCCTATGTCCTGATGTACAGACTTACAGGTAAGTTTCACCTGACACAGTACCTGGACACAGCAAGTAACCCTCTCCCTCTCCACACCTGTCCTTCCTCCTATGTCCTGATGTACAGAACCCTCTCCCCTCCACACCTGTCCTTCCTCCTATGTCCTGATGTACAGACTTACAGGTAAGTTTCACCTGACACAGTACCTGCGAACCCTCTCCCCTCCACACCTGTCCTTCCTCCTATGTCCTGATGTACAGACTTACAGGTAAGTTACACCTGACACAGTACCTGCGAACCCTCTCCCCTCCACACCTGTCCTTCCTCCTATGTCCTGATGTACAGACTTACAGGTAAGTTTCACCTGACACAGTACCTGCGAACCCTCTCCCCTCCACACCTGTCCTTCCTCCTATGTCCTGATGTACAGACTTACAGGTAAGTTTCACCTGACACAGTACCTGCGAACCCTCTCCCCTCACACCTGTCCTTCCTCCTATGTCCTGATGTACAGACTTACAGGTAAGTTTCACCTGACACAGTACCTGCTCTCCCTCCACCCTGTCCCCTCCTCCTGATGTACAGACTTACAGGTAAGTTTCACCCACAATACTACCTGCAAACCCTCTCCCCTCCACACCTGTCCTTCCTCCTATGTCCTGATGTACAGACTTACAGGTAAGTTTCACCTGACACAGTACCACCTGACACACCCTCTCCCTCCACACCTGTCCTTCCTCCTATGTCCTGATGTACAGACTTACAGGTAAGTTTCACCTGTCACAGTACCTCAAGTAACCCTCTCCCTCCCTCCACACCTGTCCTTCCTCCTATGTCCTGATGTACAGACTTACAGGTAAGTTTCACCTGTCACAATACCTGCAAACCCTCTCCCCTCCACACCTGTCCTTCCTCCTATGTCCTGATGTACAGACTTACAGGTAAGTTTCACCTGACACAGTACCTGCGAACCCTCTCCCCTCCACACCTGTCCTTCCTCCTATGTCCTGATGTACAGACTTACAGGTAAGTTTCACCTGTCACAATACCTGCAAACCCTCTCCCCTCCACACCTGTCCTTCCTCCTATGTCCTGATGTTCAGACCTGTGTAAGCCGAATCTGTGTCCTCATGCTGAGTTGATCACTCTGTTTACCACTGTTTTGTTCTTGCCTTGAATGGGGCTGACTGAAATATTTCACCACAAATCTACTGTGGACTTGGACATAACTCAATTCTTATTTGCAAATCAGAGGTTTCAGATTACAAATGCATTAACCACCAATGATGTTTTCATTAAAAATATCTTTATGAAGAAAAGTACTTCTCAATGGTCAGAGGCCTGTCAGTAGGCATAAAATGATATCAGTTTGTACAATTATGGCTTACAAAATTCAGAATTACAATAACTGTGATATTACCATTAGCTATGATACTATTAGCACATCAGACACAAAAACACTAAATGACTTGACTGGTGTGTTTTAATAAGTTTTAGAGATAACAGCACATTTGAAATTTGGAAGGTTTCTATATCCAGCTACCCCCAAATGGACATCATAACAGTCATGTGAAGTATGGATCTGAACCTTGTAAGCCTTCCTCCATGTTTGTCTAAGAGGAAACTTGATGCACACTGCCAACGTCCGTCTCATAGGTTATTCCACAGATACAGAGATTGTTCCCATGTGTGCAGATATTGGTCAGATGTCTTAATCAGCTCATGTATATTATTCCATGTTAATGTAATGATATTTGTTTTGTTCAGTTCATACAGAGATTGTGCCCATGCATGCAGATGGTAGTCAATTGAGTGAGTGTGTTTAGTTTTACGCCGCTTTTAGCAATATTCCAGCAATATCACGGCGGGGGACATCAGAAATGAGCTTCAAACATTGTGCCCATGTGGGGAATCGAACTCGGGTCTTCGGCATGACGAGTGAACGCCTTAACCACTACCCCATCGCCCCGGTAGTCAAATGTCTTAATCAGCTCACATTAATTTTATTCCACGTTAATGTAATAATATTTGTTTTGTTCCATTCAGTGGCGTCCCCCCTCTGTCGCTGTTGTCGTACAGGATGTGTATCCTGAGTATGGCTCTGAGACGCCAGCCAGTGGACCTGGATGACAGACAGCAGATGCAGAACATCCTCAACCACCTGAAAGTCTGTCACCCCAGACAACACACAAAGATGGTGCCTCAGGGAGCTGAGGACACTGAAGGAGACATGCCCAGCCTTGACCTAGAGTCATGTGACCCAAGCAGCCATCTTGTTGATCGTGAGGAGTGGCGTGGGGTGATGAAGAATGGCCAATGGATGGAGCTAGAACACGTGTACAGGAAACATGTCAAACCCAAAAAACAACATGAGATTCAGAAGCTGAGCCAGGTAGCTGCAAATGGGTGCTGTATGGTCAACTTAAGTTCTGGTGATTCATAGTGATTTAACAATGTTCTCAGTACTCAGGAATAAACCAGCATTGAGATGGATTCCATAGCATCCATATTGAAAATAAGTTTGAACCTCCCAAACGAATTCATGCATGTGAAATTGCCAATCGGTTAGTGATCTTCACTGCGAGATGGTAATAATACTCATATTGAAGAACTACTATCCAGTCTGACATTTGCAGATTTAAATTACCTTGCTCACTAATACCTGGCAAACTGAATTTGTCAGTACACAGCTAGCTACTCACACATTAACAGTGCACATCACACATCATTGGTCAGAATAAACAAATAGTGATGGGTCCATTTTCATGATTGTGAGCCTTCATATGTTGCCACTCCAGACTATCAGCCATCTTTGCTGCCAGTGTCGATGTTCTCCAGTTGTGGATGTTGGGGCGGGACTAGGTCACCTCTCAAGGATCCTCACCTTTGCTCATGGGGTCAAGGTCACAACAGTTGAGGCTGAAGGGGGTCATGCTCCAAAGGCAGAACAGTATGACAGGTACGTATATGTACAGATGACTTGCACTGCCATATGGCCATGACCCGGAACCGTTTAACAAACACATCCAATACAGCCATAGTAAGTCAAGATTACTGAAGTCTCCGAGAAATGAAGAACATTTCGTGGCTTCTCTGTATCATAGTTTCTGGAGATTAGTCAACTGTATTTTCAGTGAAAGATTTTTGTTTCAAAGACAAGGTAGATGTTAGTCTAGGTTGTAATCTTTACAATAGCATAATGTTATAATGTCCAGAATGTAATCTGAACAGTAAAAGTAGTAATGCTGATGTTGTAGGCCCTAAGTGTTCGTGTATGACTTGATTTGTTTCGGATGGGAATAATCATCGTATTTCTGACTCATTCTCAGGGAAATAAAGAAGAACATCAGAAAGGCAAAACTGAAGGTGAGTCAGGGACATGCTGAGCCAGTATATTATATTTGGAAGGTTAGAGTAGAGTCAGGGTATTGTTATCAGTCACTGCATCTAAACACAAATTTTGTCTGAGCTGAACAATTATTTTTGAAAATTCAGGACATCCAGAATGTCCAACAATCAGTTCATTTTAAAGGGTGAAAATCTTCAGGGAAATTATTCCTTCCTTTTCTTTCTGAAACAAATTTGGGTACTTTTATTTTCAGTAGTTGTTTGATGTGAGTCAACTGTGTTGCTCTTCCAGAAAGAGAAACTGGCGGTGAGAGAGTCAGCTGACGAGTGGTCAGAACCTGTAGGTGGACTGCCCAGCCACATCGTCAGTAGAATACATGCTCACATCTCTACCAGAGATTTCCTGGCCCTCATCAAACACAACAGACATGAGCAGCAGACAGAACAGTGTAGGGAGCAGACGGGCAGTGGAAGCCATCTTGAAAGTCCTCATATGAATCAGAATGAGAGCTTGAAGACCGTGTGTGCCAATGGTACAGCATATGAGACAAACAATGAGCGTGTAGACAGTGATGTCAGCAAAAATAACTTTCCTCATATTAATACTCAAGATGGAGATGTGGCCGAGATGAGTACTGAGTGTCTCACTCCAAACAAAACCAACTCATGTACTTGCAGTCCAAAGAAAACAACCTCTGATATTACCAAAGATATTACAAATGAAAACACCATGTCAAAATGTGAGATTCACAACAGAGACAGCAATCAAAAACACCAGGTTACCATGGAGACAGACAAGTCTGAGGAGGTAGAGGCTGAAGACCTGTTTGTCCTGGACGGACTCCATGCCTGTGGAGACCTGACTCCCACCCTGATCCGGATGTTCATCAACTGTGAAGCTGCAGTGGGACTTGCATCTGTTGGTTGCTGCTACATGAAGCTGTCGGTGGATGTGACAGGGTGCGTTTCATTCGATTACAAGAAAATCCTATGATGATCAGTCCTTTTGGATTTTTGGTTGGAGTGAAATACTGTTCAGAGCTGTGTTAAAGGAGAATACAAACGAAAACAAAATTTTTGATATATTGTAAAGGATATTCGAAAAGTCACCTTCCGTGATTAAAATTGAACAAAGAGTTTGTAAAATAGCAATACAAACGCAAAAAATGTACTCATATTTCTGCCTATTACGGAAACACCTGACAGTTAATGAGCAGACGGGGTATCACGTGACATGACGTCATATGTGCCTGTTACTGATGGCTTCCTCTCTGATTTTACCTCACAACTTAACAGCGTCCATGGATTCTGAAGTAGTAAAAGATGTTTCTGATATCATTTCTGAAATGGATGTTAGGCCGTATCAATACGATCCGATATTACGTCTGGCAAGACAATCTTCCAGATGAAGTAGAACGTCAAAGCAAAACATTTTCAAGCTCAGCTCATGGGTACCAGTCGAACTGCTCCAGTTACAAAATGCCCCAGCAAATTTGGTCATTCATTCTAATTTGGTCAAATTTATTTAAAATGATTAAATATGTGCCATATATGCATAGTTTTTGTCAACTTTGATATTATGTTCTTCATATAAATGTTATTAGGAAGTAATATTTCTGATAAATGTTCCATTAGTAAACTCATAACTGTGTAATACTTTTATGTGAAGAACATAATATCAAAGTTGACAAAACTATGCATTCATGGCCTATATTTAGGAGATAAACATCATGTGTTGGCCAATTTCCGGGTGTTATTGAGTATTTGAAGCACGGGATTCATATGGAACTGACAGAGCCAGTCGGAGGTTTCAAATGAAATATTCCCGTGCTTCAAATACTCAATAACACCCGGAAAGTGGCCAACACATGATGTTTATCGACATTGTAAACACAAAAGTAAACCAAGAGGTCAACACACGTTTTTGTGTCTGCACTCATTGACATCGAGTACAGGTACAGCAGTGAAATGTCATCAGCCGTCCGTTTCGGCTGTCTCCCATGGTCGCATCTGGAACTGATCATTTGTGACGTCATTCGGACTTTACGTCACAATATGATTTTAATGACATCATCACAGCTGATGACGTAACAATACAATGGTGTGAGCGATGTTTGTATGTATTAATACGCAGCGAATTTCCGGGAATCCAATACCATTTGATCACGTTTTTCAACCAATCAGATTAAAGAACACAGTGACTTTTGGTTTACAATTAATCATTTTAAATAACTTGGGGCATTTTGACTATCCCCCTGGGGTGATTTGACCAAAACTCCAGGGCAATTTGACCAAATTTTCTGGGGCAATTTGCAGCGGGACAATTTGACTGGCAATCGGACTTGATTTAATATATGTTAAAAATACCACTGACAGTAAGTTGTAACAGGGAATGATGGAGTATACATTAATCCCATGGGTAAATCAGCATCTTCAATCTAGCTTTGGGATTTGTATACCCCATATGTGCTTGTCTCTTTCATGTGCGTCCGACTCTGAATGATCGGAATATTTCTCCTGCCTAAATCTGTCTCTTTACTTGGAAAACGGAAGAAATGGTGGCTCTTTCCATTGTTCGATGATTCCGTGCATCCCCAGGCAACGGAATACACCATCGTACAAAAACGACAGAAACAACACGATTTATATTACTGTAGCGCTTCTTCTTTGGCAATATGGCGGATGCTAGTCACATATGACGTCACGAGCGGAAAGGTCACGTGTGTTCCAGCGGAATATGCATAATGGCCGAAGCTCAGATAACAGAAACTGTTTCTCCGATAAAAACATAATAAACCATATTTTTTAAATAAAAATTTGGGGGTCATGTTTCTGATGACTTTATCTTTCACACAGCAAATTATTGCAATTGTCTAGCATTCTCCTTTAATCAAACTCAGTGAGTTACTTTGAATTGTCAGTTTCAAATATCAGTTTCTCAGTATTATCAAACTCACTCAGGTAAAACATATTGTTTACCATTCCTGGTATTTTAGGTCATCTGAAGGCGTGGCCCAGCAAGACATTGGCTATCCCATGAGTCAGTTTGTTGCTGGTCTGCCAGATGCTGGTCTCACGTACTCATCTCGGGAGCTGGCCTGCCACTTTGCTGATTGCTATATACAGAGGCTGAAAGGTAATTCTGGACATCAGGGATGAGTAGAATGGTTGGGGAGTGTAATGGGAGGCCCGCCAAGGTTTGCAAACAACAGAACTGATTTTTGTCTTCAAAACTTTAATCCTTTTTCTGAAGAAGTATGGTGCATTGTGATATCAAGAAATTGTTTTATATCTTCGCTTCACACAATAACTCACATCAATACATCTACATTCTCTGATATTCCGAGACATTCCGTAACACCAAACCTTTATTTGTACACAAACACATCTCTCGCTTGCTCGCTCGACATTGCTACTCTCCTTCCTGTCATTACATTGAAGATTAGAGTTATCTGCTCTTGAAGCATCACTAAAATCATCACTAAGCTGACTACAACAGCTGACTGCAGTTACAGTGAGGGTTTCTCAGCTGTAGTTTGTTCGACAAATTATCGAGACATTTTCAAGATTAATGATTTATGTGTAAGTTCAATAAAGTGGTTGAATTGTTGCACGTTCTGTACACAAGGATATCCCACTTTGCAAACAATCAGTATTGTTGTAAACAATGGATACATCTCTTAAACTAGATAAATATCAATGTTCCTAAACATCCAATAAATCCATCAATAATGTTACTCTAAAGAATATTATTATCATTAACTGACCTTTCAGACAACCCAGCACACCTGAAGATCCACAGCTACCGGGCCGCCCTCCAGCATGTCATCCAGTCAGTCAGACCTGACTTCCAGAATGGACTTATCAAACTCACAGTTAGACGTGCAACTGATCTGTCATTTGAGAAGTAGGTAGTTGTCATAGATCAGGGAAGTTCAAAAGCCCCAGTTAAAGGGGTGCTACGGCTGTGCCAATTATCAGTCCCTGCACTTAAATTCCCTTAAGGTGTTCTTTGTGTGCAAGTTCAATTTCATGTATATTTCTAAAGCAGTTAACCATAAGCCTACTGTCCAAGAGACAATATCCACATTTAACACTTCACAGTAAATATTACAATGTCTAGACTTACATTTTAACTAGTCCTCAGTTAGCAACAGGCTGTAGAGCTGAATGTCTTTGTAAATGTAGTCACAAGGATCACAAGCAAGATGTGCTTTCTGTTATTGTATGAAAGTTGTGTTAATCCCAGATAGTTTTCATCCCCTTGGTTCAGCACATAAGCATGTGATTCGGGGAGTCTGTTGATGTCTGAAAGTAGACACAGTATGAGGAAACATTATACATACTTTGATAATCTATACTTTGATTTTCAGCTATGCAAAAACAGCACTTGAAAAGTTAGGTTTTACATCAGACATCCCACCTGAAGTTTTGAGTGTTGCTGAGAGTTACCTCCCCTTATGGAAGGATGTTGTAGTGTTCTACACTCTGAGACTGTGCCTGGCGCCAGTGGTGGAGACCCTCCTTCTCCTGGACAGGATGCTGTACCTACTGGAGCATGGTCAGTCCTTACACCAGGACATACCTGGATGTCTCTAGACTATCTAGACAACCGTAACTCATTAGTATAGGCAACCCGTGAAGGTCCGGGTTAGAATGAGCCTTCAGTAACCCATGCTTGTCGTAAGAGGCGTAACGGGATCGGGTGGTCAGGCTCACTGACTTGGTTGACACATGTCATTGGTTCCCAATTGCGCGGATCAGTGCTCATGCCGTTGATCACTGGATTTTCTGGTCCAGACTCGATTATTTACAGACCGCCGCTATATAGCTGGAATATTGCTAGATGCGGCGTAAAACTAAACTCACTCATTAGCATAGGCTCCAGTTAATCCCAAGCTGACGCATAAATCAAAATTGCTGAATGTCTTTTTACAGAATTGTGTCCCTTAGATGTGTCAGGATTTTGCTAATTGTGGTTTGAATTTTCGCCGTTTCTTATTTTTGTCAAGAAAGAATCATAGACAATGATTGTAAATGATAGTCACCTGGAAACCTGCAGGTGGAGAAGATGATATTATGTGATTATAGTCAAAAACCTTCCTTTACTGATAATAAGGAGTACCTCCATATTGTAGTGTATAGAGGGTCAGTTGAAGGTCATACCAAAAGACATGAACAGATGGTACATCCTATTACCATTTCTGATTCCTGGTATAAGGGTTGAAGGTCATACCAAAAGACATGAACAGATGGTACATCCTATTACCATTTCTGATTCCTGGTATAAGGGTATAAACTACTCATGCTGGAGCACCAGGATTAGATCCCCACATGTGTACAATGTGTGAAGCCCATTTCTGGTGTCCCATGCCGTGATGTTTGCTGGAATATTGCTAAAAGCGGCATAAAACCCCACTCACTCTCTCACTCACTCACTCACTCATACAGTAAATCTGTTTACAGAAACTAACAGAAACTACATTAGGTATCCATTATATACTAAAAGCAGTGTAAAAGCATACTCATTCACCCATTCACCTTAATAATGAAAGACATTAAACATCTGTCTTGGTACGTCCCTCTCATTCCAGGAGTCCCCAGCGTGCTGGTGCCGATATTTGACCCTAAGCTGTCACCCAGGAACTATGTCCTCCTGGCCACGAAGGAGTGATGAAGTCGGTGATGTCACCTTCAGCCATCTACTTATGTAGCGATGTAGCAGAATATTCAGTTGTCTTTTATATCATATCATGAATGGTCAACAGTATCATTTGTAGCAGTTGTAGGAGCATTGATGTGGCTTTGTGGTGGACGTGTTTGATTGTCATGCTGAACACGTGGGTTAGATTCCCCACTTGGGAAAATGTTTGAAGCAAATTTCTGGGGTCACCTGCTGTGATATTGCTGGAATATTTATAACAGCTGTGTAAAACACACATTAAAGTCACATTAAAGTTGTCTCTCATTTCACCCTTGAACCAAAATTCAGCAATCTCAGACTGTGTTTGTGGTCTAGTGGTCAGTTGTCCCTTCAATTCAAACCAAGTATTCTTCAGTACAATAACTGTAACAGAACATTCACTTGCCCTTGTATGTCATATTGAAGCAGGATATTCAACAGCCCTTCTGTCTCACACTGAAGCCAAATAATCAACAGCCCTTGTATCTCACATTGAAGCAGAATAATCAACAGCCCTTGTATCTCACATTGAAGCAGGATTTTCAACTGCCTTGTCTGTCATATTGAAGCAGAATAATCAAACAGCCCTTGTACATTACATTGAAGCAGGATAATCAACAGCCCTTGTACGTTACATTGAAGCAGGATAATCAACAGCCCTTGTATCTCACATTGAAGCAGGATTTTCAACTGCCTTGTCTGTCATATTGAAGCAGAATAATTAGACCAATGCTTGGTCCCTAAATAAAGTGGAAGCTGTCAAAACCGACAGCTGTCCAATCCGGCAAGTTGTCAACACCAGCATATAATCTCAGTCCCGTCCGTGGCTAGTGCATTTATCATCATTTGAAAGCTCTGCAATGCGGCAGGTGTCAATTCCGGATCTCAGCATGAAATGAGCCGCCTGAAAATGTTTTTACAGTTATCAGCGCTGTCTAATCTGGCGCCTGGCGAGGAGTTGGTCAAGGGTGTATTGTCACTAATTAATCCTGTGTTAAAACTACATGGTTGCCGACAAAGATAATCTAATCTTAGTTCAGTATGAGTATACTTGTACATGTAATTAGTGATTTAATACGTTTTATTGTCAGTGTGTGCAGTCATTGAGGGAACCATGTGATACAACAATGTATATGAGAGTGACAAAGCTGGTCCAGTTCTAGTTGTAGGTAACCGTGTCAGCTCTACAATCCGGCATGCTGTCTAAACCGGATTGTTTCTTCAGTCCCGACATGTGCCAGTTTAGACAGTAACGTTACTAACAAATAAACCCATTTATATTGTAAAGGAGCCCCGGTGATACAGCTGGACCTGGGGAAATCTAGACTTGCTTCATTTAGGGTTTTAGCATTGCAGGGAGGGCTAGGCAGAAGGGAAAATAATGTGGTTCAGAGAGACTACAGAATAATCAACAGCTATTGTATGTCACATTGAAGCAGAATATTCAGTTGCCCTTGTATGCTACAAAGAACCAGATTATTCAGTAGCTCACTGGAGATGTTGAAACAATTAGTTAAATTCGATATATGAGGATCTGAGGGTAGTTAAAATTCAACATATGAGGATCTGCGGGTAGTCAAGTTACAGTTAGTCTCACGAACAGGCCAAAGTTAGAAATGATCTTCAGCAGGTGATGGCTAATGGCATTGGGTGGTCAGGCCCACTAACTTGGTTATAATGTGTCTCTGTATCCCTACTGGACAGATCAGTGCTCATTGTGAAAATTACTGGATTGTCTGGTTGAGACAGGTTATTTACATACTACTATCATACTGACAAGGGCAGTGTGAAAATAGCTATCAAAAACAGATCAGTGGGCATGGCGTGATTCCTCACTTAAAGATGGTATCTGAATCCCATTTTCAGATCTTGCTGGACTGGGAGAATTCAAAATGTGTTATAAAACCTGACTCCCCCAACATGGAGTCAAACACAGAGTACTTTAATGTCAAGATTCTGTTATGTAACAACTTGAAGGTACATAATCCTGTATAATCAAAAACAACAGAACAATTGAAGACACATTATAATTTATTCTTTGTTCAAATAAGTATATGAGCATAAGTGTGAGGTTACTCCATGATGTGATATGTATAGATATATATATATGTTTATAAATATAAAATGCTGATGTCTATGATGCCATAAGACAAACTTAATCCTCGCATGTGGAAATAGTTTTGTAATAATTTCCTTGGGGATTAACTAAACAAATCATAAGTAAATTGAGTGTTTTGATTCAATTTGATTGAATTGATCAGGATCCTTCAACTCAAATCACGACTCATCCTGGAGTAGTTCTTGAGACACAAATCAAAACGTTTACTTTGTGAAATGACCTCCATGGCAGTATACATTAAATTGGTTTTATCAAGAAGAACATAACTTGTACAAGGTACTATGTTTGATATTACAAGAATTCATGGTATGACAAAATAACGGCTTAGATGATATATATATGATATGAAACATATGATGAATATATTAGCCAGTTGTTTTCTGTCACGTATCAAAATAAAATTGCAAAAATCTGCAAGCTTGTGTGTTTTTTTATGTTTGACTTAACTGTTTGACTGGCTGTTGGCACACATTGTGGTTACAACATCAGTTGTCCATACAACAGCATGTGATGATACTCAGTGACTTTGTCACAACTTTAACACAATATTACAACTTCTCAAATTATGCAGTTACTTGCATCACAAGTTCGCCAAATCAGTGTCCAGCAAACGTCTTCACAAACATCAGTAATTTGTAACCATATCACAGATCCTACTAGCATACTATACAAACAACTACATTTCAGAACATTGATCTTCACCAGTGTGATAAAGGCAAGATTAAAAACTTAATGACTTCAGTTTAAATTATTGTACTCTGCTCAAGCCAATTATGCCTACAAAGAATCACAGACGTTTGCTGTCCAACGTTAACAGTCACAATGAAACTGTTCAGTATTCAGCAGAAATAAGACATGAGGACTTCACATTTCAGGGTTCCTACAGCCATGAACTAAGTCAATATGCAACATGCATCAGTCTGCGAAAAAATAATTAAAAACAAAACTAAATATATGCCAAACGTCACAGGACATACACAATAGGATACGTCTTTTACTTAATCCTACTCCACCTGATCCCCAAAAAGATTTGTTTAGTCAATATCTCCATCGCACAAGGATGATGTTATTCTGGGCTTCGCTTGTAGGTGATTCTCCTTGGCAAATATTACGGTGCACATCCCATACACTTAAGTCAGCTTATGTCATGATGTCACTGGAATATCTTGCACAAACCTGCCACATCATTACATTGGTTCTGCAGCCAACATCTAATGTGAAGCCTGCATGTCTGCATTCTGTATGCCAAACTTCTCACTTTGTGATTGGTTTGCATATAGACTGCAAATTATATCCTTGGATTCAACAGTATATATCATACAGTTTAAGGGGCTGTGGTTACAGCATTCGCTCGTCACGCCAAAGACCCGTGTTTTATTCAATGTGTGAAGCCCATTTCTGGTGTTCCCCGCTGTGATGTTGCGGGAATATTGCTAAAAGCGGCATAAAACCCAACTCACTCACTCATACAGTGAATCTGTCTATAGAAAATATCTTAGGCATCCATTATACACTTCACAAGAAGGGAATTCAGTTGACATTTTTTGTCACCTGTTCCCAAAGTCTGGAAGTCACGATGCACACCTTAATGATGACCTCTTTTCACAGCCTTCAATACAATCTCCTATTCAGCAGCTCTGAGCCCTGTGAAGGGGAACACTTGTTAGTGGCAACTTATGTGCAGTGATGAAGATGGGTTACTTACACTATTGCCGAAATATTATGAAACATTATCAATACTGTTTGTAATTACTATCAAGCACTAACATAAAGCTAACCATGATGACCTCACTTGTGTCAAAGCACTCAAATATAGTCTCTCCCTAACATGCTTAAGTACGGATTCCATACATAGTTTCCAAATTCAAACTGAAGTGAACACACGTAAAACCTGCAAGTATAAAATATGTACAGATTATTCAAAAAACAGAATATTGTCAATTGTTACTGTACAATGAAACCTCACGAATTCCTGGTGCATTATATATTATATAGGTTGCGTTAGAGTACAGTTTGAGACATGTGGAGAGGTTATACTGACCATCATGCTGATACAGATTCGGGCAGCTACAAACTCCAGAGAATTTCATCATGATACATATATACTGAGCCAAAAAAGTAAGGAACATGAAAAATTTGAGGACTATTTTTTGACACTGTTCTCCATCTCCATAGCTAAAAATATCCCCTAAACTCCTTAGTATCCCTAACTTTTATTGTCCAGTATAGTAAACAATAACAACAATAAAATTGTGCAGTATCAAGTGGGACTTCTACTGAATGCAATATGCATTGAAAATGACAGTTCATAAATAGCCACCTGACACGTGCTACGGTTGGTCAAGTTTAGGAACAGAGTCACATGAGTAGTCAATAATTCGTTTGAAAACTTTTCAGAATATATGGCAAATATAACCAGCAACAATCTTAATTTCACTTGTAATCCAATGATTAAGAAAAATAAGTCGTCAAGCACAATCGCTGTAATCTTGCTCTCTGTAAACCTTGGTAAATATACTACAAACAAAAAATATGGGAACACCCTAAATTTGATAGTCATATATAAACTGAAACCTGGTGAGGTTCCCATATTATTCATCTAAAATTATCACTCAGATTGTTATATTACAACTTGATATTCTGTAACTAAATGTCAATATGAAGTAGATATAGAAGTCACAACCATGCTCTATACATCAAGTATTTCCCATTAAGTCTACCTGTATGTCATGATGTAGCAGCATTAAATGTTTTAACTTCAGGACATCAGAATGTTATCTCTTGTAGTTTCATATAAATTGGGTGAGAAATGTATCAGCAAAACTGACATTGATGGAATGTTGTTTGTTCAATATTAGACTTGATATTAATCACTGAAGTTGGGCCATACTTTGGACATACAATATTATCTTAGCACTGAATTGTAATCATGATATCAAAACCAAAACTCTTTGGTAATTCTAAGTTCAAATATCAAGATGCTTAGAAGACAACATATCTGGGAACATGTACAAAAGGAAGGAAACGTGATGATATGGACTGTTTCACATGGAAAAGCACCTGATGGTATGGAAGGCTTTACCAAGGTACAAGCTTTGATGGTATGCCTTTGTACACAAATCATCCCAAATGAAGTAACTTTGATGGTATGTAATACATCCCAAAGGAATGAACATTAATGGTATGCAGTGCATCCCAAAGGAACAAACTTTATGGTATGCAATACATTCCAAAGGTACGAACCTTGATCGGATTCCGTGAAACCAACAGACAGGAATCGGGCCTTTGCATGTCCAAACTGAGGCTGTTTGGAATGAAGCCAGGGATGATTGTTTTGAACAGTTCTGATGTTATTTTCAGGTGAATATGACACAACAATATGTATGCTTGCATGTACGTATACATGTATATATTTGTATAAATACTTGCTTTTGATTTTGTAACATTGCCACTATGGAATGAAGGAGACGGGGAATGCTTATATGATATTAAATTCATACAAAACTTCTTTCAAAACAAAATTCATTATATAAATGATAAACAGTGTATAATGTTAAAATCTGAGACAAAAACTTTCATGTGATATTATAGGTATACCCTATCACATATAAAAGAATAAAACAATTGGAATGTGCTGGGAAGACTCCCTTCATGGTTACTAAAATAAGTATCAAACATTATTTATATACAGATTCTTGAAAATAACATTTTCTTAGGTTCATACATTTCATTTGCTTGCCATTAATCATACAAATCAACAAGTAGGAGCTGAACATTCCATAAACAGGTAGTGATGTCTGTCGCCTTCAGCATGAACACATTGACATGGTGTCTTCTGCTCAAAGGATGAAGAATCTTATAGTGACTCAAATTACCCAATCTGTATTTGCGAATGTTAACACAAACTGTCAGACTTCTGGGAAATGACTGTTTATGCCTAACACTCACTGCTGTGATAATATGGGATGGGGCATTATACACGGAACCCATATGGGAACTAAACCTGGCCATGTTCAGGAAAAGGGGCACTGCCTACCTGGCCACTAACAATATCTAAATACTGGAAGCAATGGATACAAAGTTGTAAACAGGAAACAGAACCCAATTAGCATTCTATGTAAGTCAGTATCTTCTCACAGATGATGCTACCAATGATTACTTAATACAGAAAGTGAGTGTATATTAAGAGAGTGTTCAGTCATTACAACACATGGCTACATATGACCATTATCAGTTCCTCGTCATTGCGAAAAGCACTGCATGAAAGCAAAGCCAGCTTTAAGGAAAACTTTATTTACACTCAGCCTCTATTTTCTTCACACTGAAATCACTGATCTGTCTTCCAACACAATTCATCACTGGCTGTGGAACAGGTTTTATTTCTTTCAGCTTGGTATTACGCATGTGCTATATCTATAGTTTAAACTAAACGCTTCTAATACAAGCTTTGGTTTTACTTGCCTGTGCAGCAATAAAAAAATCATCAGATAATGTTATATTCCGTGACAGAAAATACTCGGTAAAGTTTGAGGTATATTCAAGTTGAACAAACACATGTGATACCAGTTATAAAACAACAGAATCTGATAACACAAATAATAATATGAAAGATTTAGCACCCAACCTGTATATGTAACACGCGTGACATGTGCATCCCTTCAGTTCTCCTGTAATGTAAGGCTTCATCAGTTAAAACTCTATCTTTACCTCACCAACATCCAATAACCTTAATAATCAACTCCAAAAGTTCTGTTATTGCTAGTATTCTACATTAATTATTTAAAAGGAATTATTAAAATACATATTCAATTCTCATTGTGCTTGATTAGTTTTAGTTTGCTCCAAAGTTCATATGTACATAATATATTGCAGTTTGGGGTTAAAAAAACATATTTTTGACACAGAGGAAACATATAAAACTGTAGCTGTTTTGTTAGTGGAAGTGTCTTCCTCACCATTCAAACACAACATCACATGTAAAACTTCTTAAAACGTTAAGTGACGCAACAGTGTGGAATGATATCAGGCAAGTAACCAACAATATCTAAGATCTAGGAACATCCAAATAACCTTAAAATACAGAGCAAAGTATTAAAATAAGCATGGTACGACTGGTTGTGGAGAAATATTTCTGGTACGCCAAATTTGTGTTTCAAATTTTGAGCATAAATACTAAAAGTACTCTTACAACACCAAGGGTTAATGTAAATATCTGATATTCTTCAACTCTGATAAAACGAATAAAACTGACAAACATGTTGCTTAACAATGATTACATACTGACGCTTTGTTTTCACATTGACCCTCTGTCAAATTGACAAATCTGTTTCAGTCAAGAATCCAAACGATTCATACCGATAATTTACTCCAGCAGATGCACACTTCACCTTTACATGTCTTCATAAAACTCTTAAATTGAAAGAACTTGAATTGTTCAGCAAATAAAACATATTTTTCAGACACAGACACTATTTCCATAAATTATCTATGACACCAATCGCATGGTGTGGTGTAGTACAATATCACATTACAAGTCTGTTGGTGTACAAGGCGGCTGCTGGTAGCGGTCAACAGAACTGTTCCATGCTGCGTAGTTCGATGATTTGGTGCAAGGCTTGTTTCACATCAGGATCCATGTGACCCTAGAAGTACACAATACACATTACATATCAGCGCTTGGGTAGCCTAGTAGTTAAAGTGTTTGCTCATCATGCCAAAGGCTCGGGTTCGATTCCCCACATGGGTACGTGTGAAGCCCATTTCTGGTGTCCCCTGCCATGATATTGCTGGAATTGCGGTGTAAAACCATACTTACTTACTCATTACATATCGCACAATACACAAGACATGTGACATACACATTACCCAGAGATGCCAACCCTAATTTAGCACAATAAGTATTTTGGCCAAAAACCAATGCAAAAATTAGTATTAACCTTTTCAGAGAATTTTCCTATTTAATAAAGAATCGATAGATATTCTTAGAACTTGTTATTAACATTGTACTCAATTAAATCAGTAGTAAGTATCCGCATATAGCTTGATACTTACTAAAATGAAGTTGCAATTTATTGTGTATGGTACATATGCTATTTCATAATTTAATTTCATGTATTCTTTTAAAAAATTGTATATATTGTTTTACTGCTATCGTAGTCACATATTTTGTGTTGTTTTTTCGTAACGAATACAATAAAGTCATATGAGTTGGCATCTCTGCATTACCCAATAGATTCATGCTGGTACGCTGCTTAGCCCAACCCTCTACATTATTCCAGCTGTATGAAAGTAGCCTGTGACAGGAAGTGCCCTATGTTGGTTGAATGGAGCAAGGCCACTGAGGGAGTCAGTTGGTTGAGTTAAGCTGCACTTTAAATAGTATTTTAGAGTGTGACAGGAAAAAACACAATCAAAATGAAACCTCGGCAACTGGTTCAGAATTATTGCCCCAAAATAATACCAATTAATGAGGACTAGAATCCCTCCATTCTTACTTGTCTACAGCTCAGATTAGTACTCCCATGTGAGCTAGTGATGAGTCCCATGGATGTTTGGCACACGTTGCTATGCTTACATTACTGTCGCTAGGTAAAAGTTTTAGTTATAAAACAATTAACCTTTAGGGAGCACAGAGTTGAATACTGACAAATATTTGGATAACTTCTTTTGGTACAGATTCTTGTACCATTGTCCAGTCCCTGTTAGACAACAGTACAACAATCTGTCGCACTCACAACATAAAGAAGTTTTGTTGTCCATAAATTTGTCAGTATTGTACTTCGCAACTTCTCACATGAAAGTTGACCAACGTATTTCAACTTCTTTATTCAACCCATGCAATGGTTCAGTAAAGATGTGTGAGCCCTTATTTAACATTTGCCCACATCTGTACCAAACTGTCACATTGAAAGAACACAAAATACATTCATGTCAGCTCTATCTCCATGGATACTGCAGCTTCTTGACTCCCCTCATACCAGTAATACTAAGCTAAGATGGGCCACTGAACACAGCAACTACTGCAACTGCGCACAGCAACTACAGCAACAGCAACTTCAGCAACATGACTCACCTGTACAGCACTAATAAGATGAGTTCGGTAGACACTGACAATATCCTGGTGTTGACGGTCAAATTCCTGGAACATATATATTTCCTGTTGTATATATTGTGTACTGCACTACATCAAAATGGGAAGGGAATTGTCACATAGTGAAGAGAAATGTACTGAAGATTAACAAAACAAAAATCCATGACAACTTAAGACAATGCTGGCTGATATTACTCTGGTAAAATACAATTGATGGAATTTTCTTCCGTATTATTATGGATTGATGAATATACACAATACATTATATGTAAGACATAATTCAGATTAAACTATTACTTGCAACAAACACAATGCACATTTCAAACCATGGTTAATAGGAAACAACACACTTGTTAAATCCACAATCAGAAAACAGAAATTCTTTCAGATTTGTGCTCAACTGGAGGTAGGTCTTGTAAAACCCCAATAATGACCTTTTCACTGGCTATCAAACCCTAACAGTCCCTAACTGAAATGAATTTAAATCTGTCAAATACCTCTTGAATCTATTTTCCTGGAATCAGTCAAAGCATAAGCATACATTTTTGCATGAGACTTGGACCTCCTAACTACAAAATTCATGACTGTCTCAATTATTGTTTGTTCACCAGTCGTATACTTGTTTCAACTTGACCATGTAACCTTTCAGTGATGGGTGGGTGAGTTTAGTCTTACGCACTTTTAGCATTATTCCAGAAATATCACAGTGGTTGACACCAGAAATGGGCTTCACACATTGTGCCCATGTGGGGAATCAAACCCGGGTCTTCAGCGTGGCGAGCGAACGCTTTAACCACTAGGCTACCCCACCTACCGTAACCTTTCAATTCGATAACTTAGTTCTATGAGTTAAACTCTCATCTGTTTGAGTCAACATAGATGACACATATTTTTGTGTCATCATATAATCTTAATGCAATTACGCCCAGTTGAGCTAAATGATGTGTGTCACTGTGAGTACAGCCATTTCCCCATGTTAGGATTACATTCCAGTCGGTGCATCCATTCATACAGAGTGGCAACTTGCTTAAAGCAAAGTTTCAGTTATAGCTGAAAACCCACTGAGCCTTAAGGCATGCATGTGCATAGCTTACATTAGCTTGGAATTATCTCGTCCAACAAGAACCACTCACCTCTTTCAAGCCCACACCCAAACCACATCAATGCTAGTTTACCTAACAACCTTAGCCGAGCTAATTTCTTGACTACTCCTTTGACAACCGAAACACTGAAAGAAACTCAACACAGACACAGCAAATATTTACAACAGTCAACGTCTTCAGTCACGACAGCAAACAGAGAACAGTCTTGTTTCGACCATAAGAATAGAAACCAATCAAAAACGTACAGCTAGTTGTTGCTGCAGATGGGAAATCTGGGTCTGCAGGGACTTGATCTTGAGTGACCTTTCCGGTTTGCTATCACTCTCAGACTTCACGACCTGTTTCTTTGTCTCAGTCTCCCCATTTGTGAGAGAAGCAGACTCAAGGCGCTCCTTCGAATGTACCAAATCAGCCCGAACCTGTTCCAAATCCTTCTGCACTTGTTTCAGTTCCATATTCACAAGTTTCAGGTCTTCCTCCAATGTTGTATTTGCCTTACACAGTTCACTCACAGTCTTTTGAAGTTGATCTCTCTCAGCTACCACAGCTTCATTCTCCTTCACTAACTCTGCATGGTCTTCTGGCGCCTCGTCAATCCTGATGTTCTCTGTCTGACTGTCCATCAGGTCCTGCTCGAGCTTCTCCTTGTCCTTCAGGAGCTCGGTGTAGTCCTGTTCCAACTGGCTATAGTCCTGCTGTAGGATGTCGTGTTGCTGTAAAACTCCCTCAATTTCCTCCACTTCAGCTTGAAGCTGGCAAAGTCATGGAAATATGATTAGGAAAATAAGATTGAACAGTGAAACTTGAAGTTTTGCAGTTCTAGCTTGAAGCTCTAGGGACCATCAGAAAAGTATCACATTATCTGACATCAAGAGAAGTGCCAACAATATACACCAGAAATCCATTAAGGATTTTCGCATATACGCTCTAACTTACATTGTCTTAAATGACTTATTGAAATTAAAGGAATTCAAGTAAACATAGTTTCACTGCTCCAACAACATAATTTGGTTTTGTTTTTTTGTACTGACATTTGATTCTGTACATCAAATTGAAAGATGTGAGCTATGTATCAACTATGTCAAAGCAGACTTCACTAGAACACATTACCCAGGTACCAAATAGGGTCAGCCTCGGTCCATGGAATAATGGATCAGTGAAACACTTTGCTGATGGCCTGCTTCTGTTTGCAACCATCAGTCATTTTAGTCACCTCTTCAAGCATGAAGTTGTGAAGTATTGGGAGATTTTGACAGATACAAATTAATCATAAAATAATTAATGATAAATCTCGCACCAACATCTTTCAGTCAGTGTGTAAATGTTGACAATATAAAGAAGTAAAGTCAGAAATATTCCAGCTACACCTATATGAAGTCAAGAATTGGTTTGGAAGCAACAAGTGGTGCACATACATAAGCATTGGCAATGATCAAAGCAAAACATATTGCGCCCTAGCATCCCCACTGGGGTCAACATTCATTGAAATACTGAAAGGATGTCGGATGGTAGATACAGAAATAAATGTACAAATTAGTCATTAATGTGTCAAAATATACAAATAAATATGTAGGTGTACAAAACAATGAGAAATGTGTCACCAAATCTCTGACTGAGGATGTTTCCATACCTGATCTCTCTCTGTCTCCATGATCTTGATCTGCTCCTGCATACTCTGAACCTCCTCCAGCAGGATCTCCTGGTCATGCTGTAACCGTGACGACGTCGCCTCCAGCTCTTCATTCTTCACCACCAACTTATCTCTTTCTTCCAGCAACTTGGTAAACTCCCCAACCTTCCCTGATAAATTAATTGCACAAGTCTTCCTCTCTAAGTCCTCATTCTCCTTTACAACCTTCTTGTACTTCTCCTGCATCTTCTCCAGCTCATGCACCAGCTTCTTGAGGTCCTCATGAAGGGCATTACCATCAGACAACAGAAACTCGTTCTCCTTCACAAGTTCATCTTTCTCCTGAAGAACCCTTTCAAACTCTATCTGCAGCTGCTCCTTGTCAGTCTGAAGCTGGTCAAAGTCTGACTGGAGATCATCCCCAGCTTTTAATATTGCATCAAATGTCTCCCGAAGTTTCTCCAACTCATCAGTCAACACTGCACACTGATCCTGAAGCTGTACATTCTGGTTCTCTAGAAACTCTATCCTAGAATGATCTTCTTCTTTCACTGAGGACCTTTCCTTTTCTTCAATTTGACCATCTTCTTTTTCCTTGGGCTGAGGACTGTCACCATTTTGATCACCCTGAATCCTAGCTTCACTCTGTGATTCCAGATGTGGCTCCACCTTTAGCTCCAACTCTGGCTCCAGCTTCACTTCCTCTCCCTTCTTCAAGTCTTCAAGTTCCTGACTGAGTCGTTTGTTCTCCACAATCAGCTCCTCCTGATTAATGGCCCCGTTCAGAAGTTGAAACTCGGACTTCTCCTTGAACTGGACAAGAGGGAAGAGACATGACAAATGATCAGTTCAGTTTGAGTGTAGTTTCAATCCTCTTTACCATTCTTTCATATCTTTTATACTTTTAAAGAAAAGAAATACATCAGCAACTTCCTACTTTTCACGATATTTTGCCATTCAGGTTATATTGGAAGGAACTCTGCTGCTTGATTAACCTCCGCTCGATACTTATATCACGTGAAGATTTAGACATGACTGGAACAGTGAAAGAGCTTGATGTCTCTACTATAATATCAGTTTTGTCACAATATATCAGGTAAATGTGTGTCGAAAACTCAGACTGCCAACATGATCAAGCTAGGACAGCTGTTGACCCAACTTTATCTTTTAAGTGATGATTTCCACCAAACATTTCCGAGGGTGAACGTTGTAAAATGCTTCAATCATCAAAATCCAGTTAAACTGTGACAGCCTGGCAGTGATAAAAGTCAACAATGATCAATGTCCCTTCACTGATCAACCAATAGAACACCTTCATCAATAAGGGTTTCTTCAGATTTCAATAACTCTGTATGTCGAGTTCACAACAAGCCCAGGAAGATCCAGGCTAGAACAGGTTTTCAGCAACTTGTGCTTGCCATGGGTGTTGGCTGTTGGATCGGGTGATCACCAGGGCTGATGCATGTCTGACCATTATATTGTTCACAGTTGTGTCGATCAATGCTCATGATGTCAGTCAAAGTCTCTTATCTAGACTCATTTATTTACAGACCAACGTCAGTAAGCTGGAATATTGCTGAGTGGAGCATTAAACAACATCAAAGTGACATAAAACTGGACCTCAAACCTGGACCCAAACACAAACTACAATATGATACAAGTTCTTACAGTTAGAATCTCTTTCTGCATGTCTGCCTTCTCTGCCTCCAATTGGAGCACAGCTTGCTGAAGCTCATTGATCTGCTGGTCCTGCTTCATTTCGCCTGGCTCCGACTTCGTCTGGAACAAGTACGGGGGAAGGTTCTCTGTACCCATTGGGGAGACTCTACAAAGACACAGGAAGGAGGAATCAGACACACGGACACTCAACTCTACTCCTGGATCAGTGGCTGGACTTACAGACTAAAATCAAGGCCCTCATAATTGAAATATGAAGATTTAAGTCATTACTAGATTAAAATAAAAGTCTAAAACCTCAAAGTCCACGAGACAACCCTCATTTCTAACACTGCCTCGTAACAGTTATCTCCCTTTCACTAAATTCTGTGCATGTAGTTATGTTATAATTTAAACTGTTGAAAAGGTATGCAAACTATTAACCAATCAAATGGTAAATCAAAATGAGATGAGCCAATCAAGAAGTAACTTTAAATCATATCAGCCAATCACAGGATCAAATCTAGCTCTCTGAAAGTAAATGCCAGTTTGATGAATACTTAATTATTTGTTTGTTGTTTAATGCCACACTCAGCAATATTCCAGCTAGCGGGGTTCTGAAGACTGACTCAGTGAATCTCCACAGCAAATATTGATAATAATATCCATATGAGATTGAAGTAAAATTAGTGAAGAACTTGCAGATTTATTAAACAAACTACCACAAGCATTTTGTGTCACTTTCTACATCATGCATTCCATATTGACATAAATATCAGTACCTTAACACAGTTATAAGCTTAACATGATTCTGTTTCCTGTGCAGACATTTCACTATCAATGATTACACAGAACAAAGTGGTCAAAAGAACATTTGCAAACTTGCGTTCAAGTGCATGCGTTCTCATGCAAAAATAAATAGATCTGAAATGCCCACAAAACATTATTTTGTGACAATACCTTTCTACATCATTCAACAAAACTGTGACGTAAAGTGAAAATATCTTTGTGTCATGGTTGATTACATGAATGAGTGATGTTCCACCATTTTGAACAGTTCTCCAGTTATAGCATGAAATGTTGGCTTGAAAAGCCCAAACTGATGCTGGTCTAACAGCCTTTACCACTTCAGAGGAATCCACTAGCATGGGTAGAGTACTGATATGGCATGATCCTATTCTGGGTGAAACGGGATTCAAACCTATGATCACAGAGTTCTAACAAACCCACAGCCTCATGTTATAGGACTATTACTCAGGATGAAGAAGGATAGGAACATGCCGATATCCTGCAGTCTGGTCATGCTAGGAAGTAATGGCTCAGTGAAACTACATGCTCTACTGAACATCAAATCAAACAATGGATACCTCATACATCTAAATTATCCTCCCTGAAAAGAAGAATATGTATAGAGTAAAACATATAAATTTAAGTTTTCATTTTGTAGAAACAAAACACTTTCAGCATTGTTCATAATCCTCAGACACTCTGTTTACAGACAAACACTTTTTGTATGAACACATTCTTCAAAAGACAAGACAACATAACAATCCTTAAACTTGCAAGTTTTCACAAAAACAGTAGGTAAGTTATTCTATGTGTGTCCAAAAGGAACAATTACATTTATTGTTAGTAATTGTTAGTAAACTAACCTCTGGATTATGGTTGCCTTATTCTGTGGTTTCCACAGACACATACAGAATGAAGTGAAAATTTTTAACACTAAGTCATAGCTATCCCTTGTGGTATGCCCTTCCAACTGACAGAGTTACCTCCCCCTGACCTAGATGTCACTGTATAGTAGTTTGAAAATCCTCACAAATTTTATGAATACAGTTTACAAAACACTTATCTTCTAGAGGAAAGGTGGGGAGGAAGGGCGGGACCTATACCCCATAATCCAGAGGTAAGTTTACTAACAATTACTAACAATAAATGTAATTGTTCCTAATTGAGGCGTAAACATTCCCTCTGGATTATGGTTGCCTGAATCCCACATACGGATGGAGGGCTATCCCTAGAAGAATAGTCCTGAAGCATACCATACCACTAGTGAGTTATTCTCCATGATCATAATCCTCTAAGGATAACTATGACTTAGTAGTAAATAATTCACTGGTTAAATATAATATTGGATCATTGTCCACCGGACTTCTGTCCAAATATTGAGTAGTCTCTAATTATCAATCGAATTATACTACTCTTAAGATGAATTAATATTGATAATTTCCAATTGACAACTTCCCCCGAATTCAGTCATCTCATGACGTCACTTTCCATTTATGACGTCACTTCTGGTCAATATCCGGTCTATGGTGTTACTTCCGGTCTATGACGTCACTTCCGGTCTGTGGCGACACTTCCCGTCTATGGCGACACTTCCCGTCTATGACGTCACTTCCGGTCTATGACGTCACTTCCGGTCTATGACGTCACTTCCGGTCTATGACGTCACTTCCGGTTGATTCCCCAAAACCTTAAGATTAATTCCGTAATAATTAGAGTCTACTCCCTTTCAATACTCAACCACCACCTGAGTTCGGTTAGTATCTATAATAGGGATAATCGTAACTGTGATCTACCTGATAAATACTTCTGTCTCTATATCTTCTCTCCATCATCGTATAATCCAGGTGTAACATGCTTGACACATGATCCAATCCCTGATACTAATCACACACACAAACACACACACACACACACACACACACCCCCACCCCTCCTTTAATAGGTACTAGGCAGAGGAAAGGTGTTGTGCCGCCAAAAATTTTGGTATCCTGGAACTGGAAGCTGTAGCATTGACAAGTAGAAAACCCACCTTTTATGGAGAAGAAATGACAATGAATTTCCTACATAGGTTTGGAAGACTTCTGGAGAGACTACAGAATTAGACATAAAGCCAACTTAGGGAAGATTGTAGGACTAGAGAACCACTGCTAGTCCTTGTATATCTCAAACAGAAGCGATTGCTGATCTGTAGTCCACCATAGTACTGTGTTTCAGTGTCTTAACGTCACTGAGAAAAAAGTAGAAAACCGCTAAGAATCGTTGAGATAGCCCTGAATCTGAATTCCCCTCAACATAAAAAATTGTAGGAGCGATATCATAACAATGAAAAATATCCAGAAATTGTTGAAACAATTTCCTCATTGGATTGTTCTGGAAGATTCGTATCTCCTGTCAAGAGGTGAAATGGTACTATAGCTGCCGAATGGTCTAACAAAATCACTCGAGTGTGATTGGCATCGGAAAACTGCCTGAAAAACGACATCCAAAGAGGAGTGGGCAAGCATCCTCCGTGGGCTGACATGACCACCATGGAATCTTGATGCATTGCCATATAATCCTCAAACCCTGGGTGAGGAAGCTACCCGATTCCCAAGACAAGACAACTGCCGTATGAAAAAGATATCGATCTAGTATGCACGGTCGAAAACCTAAAACTCCCTAGGACAAGGAGTAACGTGACGTACATATGAACGAAATTTTTGGATAATTTCGAGGATAGGTGTGAGAAATCCCTATCAATTTGAAGCACTGGCGAGGAAAAACAACCCCATCCTATCAAGGTTGACATGGGCTTGTCTATCCATACCCCTAGCCAAGGATGCTAAACCTTCATATTTGAAATATCGTGACTGAATAGTCCAGCCACTTTGTACAGTGAAGGCAGACACGAAATCACGGAATAATTTCCCACATGGTGCATAAAACGCTTACAGCGCATCTCCAATGGCGCGTCATATTTTTCAAAGAACGTACCTTCATAGAAAAAGATATTACAATTCAATGAGCCGTTGATTAAACCCATGATTAAACTCATGTCCCCGTAACACTCTGAGAACCTAACAACACGATGTTACGGCGTCCCATACAATGTATTAGCGATTTCGGCCAATCAGCGTCATTCAGTCCGCAGTAAATACTATTTATCAGCCAATGAAATAATTCGTTATATTTTAGCTTACACAAGGTCTAAGCTGGTTCCCAAGCTGGTTTCCGGCTCCCTTTGCGCTCGCGAACTTGCGCCACCTTGCGTATATTGCGATAAGCGAGATGGGGCCCAGCGTAACACATGGTCGCAAGCATGGCAGAAGTTGGTAGACCAAACGGAAGATGCCATTAGCGTGTTTAGGGAGATGAGGGTGATGAAAAATTAAACTAACGACGGAATACACCTTGCAAGATCCGTCAGAAAGCAGAGGGATAAAAGGCACTTGTTAGAACAATAAATGTGCCCTATAACACGCCTTTTCCAGGTACAAGGCACATGCCCAAGGTGTTGACATGTTACCTTTTATTACCCCTGAAAACCCATGCTGCCAAGAGGCGCGAGAAAATTGAATAGCCACATGAATTATCCCACCAGGTACCCAGGTACCCTGCTTGGTTATATCGAGGCAATTTGAATAAACTCAGTTGCCTGTATTCAGTGACTGGATATCAGTCATGTTTCCAACCTAACGGTATATCGCCCGTGCCTCCCGTTGAGCGCTCAGCTGACAGTGCATTCTGGCAAGAAAATGCACGTGTCATCTCCTTATCTGATCCATTCACCTGGTCGTCACCTGGTCCGACTCTTGTTACCTGAACTGCTGTTGCCTCGTGGGACAGCGGATTGATTTTGAACCGTGGCCTCGAATATAGCCGTGGTGTTAGCAGTAATAATGATAATATTACTGAAAAGTTATATATCGCGAAAACCAGTGCGAAAACCAGCGCTACAAGTGAGGTTTGAGTTAATAGTACAATGAAAGAGATGCGTTGAAAGATGTGATCTGAACGCAATAAAACATGGAAACAGTTTATAGCGTGGAACAGTCTATTCCACAGTGATGGCGCGCAATCACTGAAAGAGCATTCTCAATAACAGGCCCAGGCAGTCTGTAAGAAGGAGTGTTAAATAAGAATTGCTTCCAGATCGTAGTTGTCTGGGTGGTGGAAGCGGGTTAGCCATTCACTTATATGATAGATATTTGGTGCCATGCCATTAAGACTCTTGTATGAGATACAGAGTACCTTAAACAACTGTACCGGGTTGTTTGGAAACCGTTGCCGTAGGTAGATTCCCATGGAACGGATGAGAAAAAAACAACAAAAAAACGAAATAGTAGACGAAGTAATAGGCCCAGATGACGAAAGTGTATATCATTGTTTACCACGCCAAGTGGAACAGATTGTCGAGTGAAGACAAGATCGACAACTACCTAGCTCAGAGTTTGTCGTAGGCATAAAAAATTAGGAGTCATAATGACTCTCAAGTGATATATGCGAAGGAGTCATGGATATGTTTTGGGAGTAAACGTCATTTTGGAACTTCCATCAAGACATCAATGTTGATTGCTCCACTGCTGGCACCCTTATATCTATCCCGCTGAAGGTAGATATCTACCGAGAGTTGAGAAGTGAGAATTTCAAATGCCGTTTCACAAGTGATAAAATATCACATTATTGAAAACTTCCAACATATAGTGATAACTGGTTTCGAACCTGCAACCATTTGCTCTCTAACATGGCGGTTTATCCACTAGGCTACGAAGGATCGCTTGAATGGGGAAGAGATGTCTCGGGAGGTCCCTCTACTTAACATAAAGGGCGACTAATAGAAACAGGTGGTCAGGCTCGCTGACTTGGTTAGCACAATAAGTCATCGTATCCCAATTGTGTAGATCGATGCTCATGTTGTAGAACACTTGATTGTCTGGTCCAGACTCGATTAATTACAGACCGCCGCCAAAAGATGGAATATTGCCGAGTGAAACGGAAAACTTAACTAGCTCACTCTGTGGTTGATATTCGACTTCCCACGTATAAACTAAAGAGTACCTCAGCTGCCTAAACTATGGCTCTTGCCGGCGTCATACGAGTTACTATGGCCGACGATTCCGTGGATGGCACCCGGTCACGTTCGGCCTGCGACTCCGACCGCACCATGCGGAAATAAACGATTGCCTGCCAAGCGGACTTACTAATAGTAGGGTCAAACGCAAGCGGTTGAACCCCCGGGACTGACGGCAGGACCGCATGCGGCTTGTGCCATGGGTATAAGCAACCTGAGCCGAGATATATCCCGTTATGCCATGCCATGCCACCGATCCGCCGGACTACCCGTGGCTACGGGAGACGGCAGCTGGTGGACAGCCGTGAAGCCCGTGTCTCCCGTAGCCGGTACGGTTGACTGGGACGATCCTATACGAGTGGGCCTCTTTTGAATAATCTTGGGTAATGCATTAAGTGAAGTCGCCTTGGAGAGGTTCAAATTGTAAGAATCCAACGCCGACTTAAGTGCCGATGAATGAGGAAGAGATAGCTTTGGAACCCTTTCCGGCGGCAGACATCCTGACGATCCCAGCTCCACTGGTAACTCCCCGTTCCGGCTCCTCAGGCTGTGGCGGGACCGTGCTAGGATAAAGTCCATGGATTAATACAACCTTTTCCCTAAGAGACCATCCAGGAACAAAATCTTCTGCCGAAGTATCCATAGGCTGGACTGTCAATAATCCCTCCTTCATAACGAATTCTGGTTGAGAGAGAGAATAAATAGAAGTAGCTTCCGAATCCGAGAGGTCCGGTACAAGCGGTAAAATCGGTGGCTTATCAGTGTCAAAATTATCCATGGCTCCCGTGGAAAACCCGCTTGGCACGTGGCTACTGGACTGCTGGTCCTGGATACCGCTAACCCCCGTGGCAGCCGTGGCTCGTTGATTAAACCCAAGGTGGGAGACGCAAGCCGAGGGCATGGAGTCAGTCCCGCTGGGATAAGACTGCAGCACATTCCCCGCGTGGGATAAGGTAGCAGGTTTTGAGTGACTGGGATCAAGCATGACCGCCTTACTCCCAGGGACAAGGGACACGGCTTGTTTTGCCTGGAGCGCAATTAAAGCCTGCCTGGGGTCAGCCAGGTTGACCCCGTCCCTGGCTTCTCCCCCTGTGGGGAACGGCCTTCTGATCCGGTCGTAAGGTGATACCCGGCTTTCCCAGGTAGAGCACCCCGAGTTTCACAGAAACTGACTCTTGCCCCGGCTCTTGCCATCGCCAACCCAGTCAGTGCGACCACCGGTCGCCTTGCCGTACATAATGCCATCATGAAACAGTTTTTGTAATGCATTCATCTTGGTCTCATTCCTCATTTCCATATCATACATGGACTGACTAACTGAGGCTTGCAACTCTGATTTAAACGATGCAAATAAATCCGAGATAGCAGAAATGTCCAAATGAGATGCATCCGATTTAGATCTAGATTTGGATTCTGTGAAGATGGCGGGGACCCCCGAAGCGGATTTTACTTTGCTAGCCTCCGACGACGGGGAGCTCTTACGTTTCTTAGTCTGAGACCTTGCCGAATCCATACTTAACCACTCAACCTCTGATAATTCTGAACACAGAAGGCAGCGATCTTGCAAGGTACAAAGATTACCAGTAAAACAAGAAATGCAGAGAGAATGGGGGTCTAATCCGACATGAACTTCTGACATTGCACGCACTTATTCTTAGCCATAGCTTAAGTTAGACAAAGGAAAAAGGGCGGGAAAATATATATCAAGTACAAACGTAAAATAATATAAAATACGATGTCCAAAGGACTAATGTCGACAACACTAACCTATATAGGGATGGATCAGTGTTGAAAAACAAGCTGATAGAAGTCAATTTTCACTCCACTCTATACACGTGTACAGTGTATACCATACAGAAAATTTGTGAGGATTTTCAAACTACTATACAGTGACATCTAGGTCAGGGGAGGTAACTCTGTCAGTTGGAAGGGCATACCACAAGGGATAGCTATGACTTAGTGTTAAAATTTTCACTTCATTCTGTATGTGTCTGTGGAAACCACAGAATAAGGCAACCATAATCCAGAGGGAATGTTTACGCCTCAATTTCTGAATGCCTAAGAAAGAGAAAAACATTACTTGTGCTGTCAGAAGTGCCAATGTTTTTTTTGTATCTACAATGAAGAAGGTTTTGGGAGAAAATTGTATATATAATTGATATGAGCTGCAAGCACCAATGACAGCAGTGAGACCTTGACCTTCACAGAGTAATGAGATAATCTCCAGCAGTATTGAGTACACCAATGAGTGTATTGAGACCGTGACCTTTCCAAGAGTGACATCTATACATGTACTGAATGGACCAAAGACAGCAATGAGACCTTGACCTTTAATCTGATGTGTTTATTTCGTAAGGGGGCCCAAGGCCCATGATACAGATATTGAGACCTTGACCTTTAATAGACTAAACTAAAAATCTCCACATACATACTCAATTGTCTATTAACAGTATTGAGATCTTGATCTCTCACCTGCATTTTGTCCTTGAGTTGGTCATTTTCCTGTGTTAGCGTCAGAATCTGGGAGCGAAGCAAAGCCAACATCTGCTTGTCATCTGGAGAAGATCGACTACGTCGTCTGCGGGCTAGAATTGATAACATATATAAGAATTATGGTTCAAGATTAAATTACCGCTAAGTATTTTTTTCTCTACATTGACACACCAGGCTTCAAACACAGCAAATTTACACATTCAAATTCTCCAGTATAAAATCTGCCACAATTTCCCAACATACATATGTCAATGCCCTTTCCTCTGAAATTTGATTAATGTTGACAAGAATAAATATATATATTGGTCATGTTCTGTATAATTTCTTGTTACTACTAACACACTCACTTGGAGAGTCAAAAGATTCTTCATCACTGTCCCCCAAGCTATCTCCTGGGACGGACTCACCCTCACTAGGACTTACTCACACACTCATTTGTAGAGTCAAACGATTCTTCATCACTGTCCCCCCAGCTATCTCCTGGGACGGACTCACCCTCACTAGGACTTACTCACACGCTCATTTGTAGAGTCAAACGATTCTTCATCACTGTCCCCCCAGCTATCTCCTGGGACGGACTCACCCTCACTAGGACTTACTAACACACTCACTTGGAGAGTCAAACGATTCTTCATCACTGTCCCCCCAGCTATCTCCTGGGACGGACTCACCCTCACTAGGACTTACTAACACACTCATTTGTAGAGTCAAACGATTCTTCATCACTGTCCCCCCAGCTATCTCCTGGGACGGACTCACCCTCACTAGGACTTACTAACACACTCACTTGAGAGTCAAATCGTCCCCCCCCCTAGCTATTCTTCAAGCGATTCTTCATCACTGTCCCCAGCTATCTCCTGTGACAGACTCACACTCCCTAGGACTTACTAACACACTCACTTGGAGAGTCAAACGTTTCTTCATCAGTCCCCCCAGCTATCTCCTGGGACGGACTAACCCTCACTAGGACTTACTAACACACTCACTTGGAGAGTCAAACGGTTCTTCATCACACTGTCCCCCCAGCTATCTCCTGGGACGGACTCACACTCCCTAGGACTTACTAACATACTCACTTGGAGAGTCAAACGATTCTTCATCACTGTCCCCCCAGCTATCTCCTGCTACTTCCTGGGACGGACTCACCCTCACTAGGACTTACTCACACACTCACTTGGAGAGTCAAACGGTTCTTCATCACTGTCCCCCCAGCTATCTCCTGGGACGGACTCACACTCCCTAGGACTTACTCACACACTCACTTGGAGAGTCAAACGATTCTTCATCACTGTCCCCCAACCCACCCCCCTATCTCCTGGGACAGATTCACCCTCACTAGGACTTACTAACACACTCACTCGGAGAGTCAAACGATTCTCCATCACTGTCCCCCCCAGCTATCTCCTGGGACGGACTCACCCTCCCTAGGACTTACTAACACACTCACTTGGAGAGTCAAACGGTTCTTCATCACTGTCCCCCCAGCTATCTCCTGGGACGGACTCACCCTCCCTTGTACTGGACTCACTCTGAAAAGACAAAAACTAGACAGTTTACAACGATGCTGCATATGTCACATGACTTCTGTCTCAACACTCCAAGTTCTGCTTCACAAACAGTTTGAAGCACTACATGATGCTGTCTCCTGGTGCAATAAACATGAATGTAGAAGACACGAGACATTCACTGACTCAACAACTAATGACTAACTTTGAATGCTAGATATCTTGAAAAGGAGGGAGAGAAAAATAGCCATTGACCCAACCTGCCATTACAAATCAGAAAGGGCAAAACTATAACTTTCTATACTTCCCCAAGAATGGACATAATGATCTGGGTGTGTAAATGGTGAAGCTGATCTAAGTTCTATGACAAACCAACACAAAAAGATAATTGGAACTAGGTCATTCATCTATGCTAAAAACAGCCAAAAATACATATCTGAAATTGAAAATAACATTCAAACCACATATAACCACTACATATAACCGCTAACAAAATTAAACATAACAATAGCTTTCACTGACTCTCTCCTGACATGAGGTCAAGCTGATCTCACAATGACCTGACAATCGGTTAATTTGACATATCCAAGGAAGGCACAAATATCTTGGCAACAGCCCATCTTAAGAGAGTAAGATCACAGACATTATGCATGTAACAGTGGTATGTAACAAAGTGCTTGTTCCCCTGTGGGAGTACAAACCTCACGCTTTATCCTCAATCAAAATCTGGGCAGAACACAAGACAACGACTGATAGACTGTGCGATACACTTAGTGTTTATGCTCATTTGTTGCTAACAGAAACTCAGATCTATTTCCTGGATCTTGATTACTTTCGTGAATATCTTTCTCTCAAAGTTTTCTGTTTTTTTAACCAGCAAAACAAATACTCTGAACAGATACATCTTACAAGGAGACACATATACTGATAGTGAATGTACACAGAGTGTCCATGTAGGAAGGAAGAAGGCAATTAGTCTTAATGCAATTATGCTGTCGATTTGGTGAATAGGACCATACCCGAGCAGTGTGTATGAAATCTGATGCAGTCAGTTTGTTCACAGTGAAGGCACTGACCAATGCTTTGAGTGAGTGAGTGAGTGAGTGACTGAGTGAATGAGGATTTACCAAGACAGATATTTCATAACAAGAAGCAATTGAAAGGAAGGTATTTTATCATTAAGGAGACCTCAGGTCCATGGATGAGTGAGTGAGTGAGTGAGTATGCTTTTACACCGCTCTTAGTATATAATGGATACCTAAGATAGTTTCTGTAAACAGATTCACTGTATGAGTGAGTGAGTAAGTGTTTTATGCAAGTGAGTTTAGTTTTAAGCTGCTTTTAGCAATATTCCAGCAATATCCCGGCGTGACGGGAAAATGCTTTAACCACTAGGCTACCCCACCACCCCGCAAAACCAAAATGCCTGTGTAAGTACACACCAGGCAACCCAATGGCTGTAGCATGAACAAAGTTCCACATCTAAGAGTGAATGATCCTTAGAACGGTTGGTTCTCAAACACTGGCACTAGCTATAGAGACCTACACAGAATCCCCACAAATCCCATGTTACTCTTGGTAACAACAGAAGTTAGCCTTCAGTTGGCCTCAAACAGAGTACCGAGGGACCTGCTCTAGCTTAGAATCCCCACAGATCTAATATTACTCTCAGGTAACAGTAGGAAGTTGGTCTTCTGTTGGTCATAGATTGAGTTTCATACTCAGCAGCCATTTTGACCATGAGATCCCAATTTTCCAGGGCTGCCTCACACATCGCGTATGCTTGTGCAAGGGTCCAGTTTGAATGGGTTGTGTTTAGGTGAGGTTTTATGAGGCTGGGAGTGAGTGAGTGAGTGATTTTTGTTTTACACCGCACTCGGCAATATTCCCGCTTATGAGGCTGGGAACAAAATTTTGTTTCCATCCTGCATTGACAGCAGTTAGCAGAAATGCAGTAAGTGAGATACAATAAATTAACACTGTAATCATGAGCATCATGATGAGTGAGTGAGTGAATGAGTTTAGTTTTACGCCGATTTTAGCAATATTCCAGCAGTATCACGGTGGGGGGACATCAGAAATGGGCTTCACACGCATCATGATGAACATGCAGTAAATCTCTGTACCATGTCTTTAAGGCTGTTACTATAAATGACCGGTGCTCACCTCTCTGCTGACATTATGGTCGGACAACGTCTTGTTCTGTACAGACAGGACCTGGTTTTCTTCAGACAGACTCTGGTTGTGGAGTGTTAGATTCTGGTTCTGGTCAACAAGTTCTTGGTTCTTTTCTTGTTCTTTGCGGAGAATATTTTTTAAGTTGTTCAGCTGAAAGCCACAAAATACTCCACTATAATGACATATAAAGAGTATAAATGAAGACCAAAGGAAACCGAACAGATATGACAAAGATTTCATTTACAAGATGCATAGATCTGAATATGAAATTAGGATGGATCAGGATGTGTTGAAAGTGTATGAAATAAACTATAAACAATCTCACCTCATCTTCAATTTCCTGGGGAATTTCCATCTGCCCCTGTCAAAAAACACTTATGTATAGGTTAAAGTAATAATAATACTTCTCACATGAGCTTCTTACTCATGTATGGTAAAAGCATGGCGAAGAAACTGATGTCATTAAGTGGACAGGAAGACACTGATAAAGAGTCAGAACTGATATGTTTAAATACACATTCAGATGTCTGCCTTGTCTGTCATACAGACCTTTAAACAAATATACCCCATGCAGTCCATGAAATTCTATAATATGTGGCAAGTTCAGACTCCACAGTTTCAGGAAAATGAAGAAAGTCTCTGGGCTATTTTTATTATATCTTGAATATATCTATAATGGAGAAATTTCTGAGACTAGATCTGAGTCTAATATCTGCCGAGAACATCAGGGAATACCTTGCCACAGCTCCCACATAAGCAAAATGAGCTGTATCCAAAGGTTTTCAGGTTTGAATTCACAAAGGTATGATTGCATTCTGACAGTGATTTTAGGACTCAATGTATACAGAAGACGTAGACATACAATAACAGACTCCAAATGTGAAGACCATCAATGCTGATTTAACCAACACCTTGGTCATAGGAGAGGCAAAGCATCAATAAATGGCTTTGTTTCACATCTCTTTTAGCAGCCATGTGGCAACATCACGAAGTGAAGCCCAGGACCAACAACATCACAGCACGAAGTGAAGCCCAGGACCAACAACATCACAGCACAAAGTGAAGCCCAGGACCAACAACATCACAGCACGAAGTGAAGCCCAGGACCAACATCATCACAGCACGAAGTGAAGCGAGGACCAACAACATCACAGCACGAAGTGAAGCCCAGGACCAACAACATCACAGCACGAAGTGAAGCCCAGAACCAACAACATCACAGCACGAAGTGAAGCCCAGGACCAACAACATCACAGCACGAAGTGAAGCCCAGGACCAACAACATCACAGCAAGGTGAAGCCCAGGACCAACAACATCACAGCACGGTGAAGCCCAGGACCAACAACATCACAGCACGAAGTGAAGCCCAGGACCAACAACATCACAGCACGAAGTGAAGCCCAGGACCAACAACATCACAGCACGAAGTGAAGCCCAGGACCAACAACATCACAGCACGAAGTGAAGCCCAGGACCAACAACATCACAGCATGAAGTGAAGCCCAGGACCAACAACACAAAAGTCTCAGACATTCATCACACGGAGAAAATGTGGAAAAACTTCTGTGACCCTGTTCCTTCTCAACAAGAACGTCCCTGATTTATGTTAAGAAAAACCCAATTTGACTAGGTAGACAACCCCTCCAAACCCTGGACAACAGTGAATGGCATTCAGCAGGCTTACAATTACATACATGATCACACACTCATATCATATATACTACAGGACATAGGCAAATAGTGAAACATATCAGTAATGTCGAAATTAGATGAAATTCAGACTTAACACAAGTTGATGCTGTGATTGTTACCTGCTGTGCCATGGCAGCCATCCTGCTTTTAAGTGCATCCATCTTGTCATACAGCTTCCTGTTCTCAACTGTGAGGTTGTGGTAGTCTTCATTCAACTGCTCATGCTCCTCTTCCAGTTCCTGAAAAGAAACATTGACCTTGGTTAGCTGAGCAACTATGATGCAAAAGTACTTAAATATTATCATTTAACATCAGTTATTTCAGTGATACTTGACCCAGTCAAAGGTTATAATTTTATGTGATGGGTTACACCTGTCCAAGGATCATGATCATGGACAATCAGGGATTCAAACCATGATCTGATGGTCCTGGCCTGACCAAGGGACACAACTCTGGACATGGTAATGAAGTGGCTCAAGTCACATGGCCCAACATGTCCTTAAAGGTAGTGAGATAGAAGCTATGAATACACCAAGACCCTTCGCCAAGAAGAATGAAGATATTATTTGCACATAGATCTTTAGCTTCATTGAAAATCAAAAGTATAAAGTTATTCATACACTTATTTGCATGTTAGGTCAGTCTTAAGGAAGACATCACTTGATACTTGAACAAAGTCTGGACTTCATAGACTCAGGTCTTCAACACTATAAAACTACTAATATATACAAGATGAGGTTTTGATGTTTGCTGGTGCAAGTCATACTCTCATACCATGAAACATTTGTCATAAGTAGCTTCTGTTTAATTGTTGTCAAATGCCACATTCAGCAATATTCCAGCTATATGGTGCCAATCTATAAATAATCATGCCTGGACCAGACAATCCAGTGACTGACATGTTGAGCAACAACCTGCACAAGGTAACAATAAAGGTTAAACAATGTAATACTTAGATCATGAATGCTGGAATTATGGTGTAGCGCCAATGGGATCACCAGCTGTCTCAATGACTCAATGAGCTCTCAATTCACTTAAACAACCCTCCAGTCAGCATGGTAATCAATACCAACAAACATAATGTAGCTGTAATATTGAGAGCATGGCATATACAACATTCACTCGTCAGGTTACTGAAGGTGCAACTTGTGGTCCAATAACATTATAACGTGCAAAACCCTTTAAATGCAGCACCACGTGCAGGTGAGAACATGTACAAAATCAAACCAAATATACAACTCAAGAACACACAATTATTTTCATATGACTACCATTAATCTATCACACGACAAATAAAAAATAGTCATGTGAAAGAGCTTATCTGCTCCTTGAATTCTTGTGAGTAGTATATGTATAAGATGGTGTTGGAAAACTCAATACAGTTGAACCATACATACACTCATTTCATAAACTACTATACATAACTTTCAACCTCAACATCCTATCACAAGGTAATGATTATTTTGTTACATGTGGGAGACTGCATGAAGCAATGCTACTTGTGTTGATTTTGGACATTGATATGTGTTTGTTCTTTTTTGTGTGTAAAATTCATGTCTCAAACAAAAACATGATTATGATAAGATCAAACCAGTAATTCTTGCTACTCTGTAATTGTCTTCACAGATTTCCCAGCATATCTCATGACATTGGTCATGGTTCCACACACTCGTATATGTAGGCACATAACCCACCAGTCTCCTTCTGTCTTCTCTATTACAGAGTTCTACATCTCTTAAGAGTATATGATATTTATTCAATTTTAAAAATGTTTATCATCCAAAATACAAATATACAATATCATCAAAACAATATTTTCAAGCTGATAAAAATACAGATCTTTCTGTCATCATTGCCAGCATGGAATAAACATTCCATACAGCATTATCTGGCGGCCTTCTTCCGTGACAATTACAGGAAAACTATATTTCATATGCCTCACAGCATGACATCCTGTGCAATATCCGGAAATGTAGCCTGACACTATAATCTGCTTATATATCATGTTCATTTGATTAGATTAATTAGCCCCCTGCTAATTAATGTTAAACTGTCGTGGATGCCTGCCAGGCTGTTTGATGGATGTAGATATACATGTGAACACCCTGCATGACATGTTCTTTCAACAACAGTGGGTCTATAACAGCAGGATTTACTGAAGGGAATCAACTGGAGATTTCCTCCTCTGTGTTTGACATGGGGCTATCATGTCGCAGCCAGCCGGGGTTCTGGAAATTTACATTAATAAACAAATATCACTTCTCTTTGGAAATTGTTTAAGATCTTTCTTGATAAGGTCAGCCCATTTTACTTTCCTCACCATGATCATCGCTTAGAACAAAAATGTCAATTGTCAAGAGATCTACATAAAGTAAACATCCAATTTTTGTGTGTAATATCAGGATTCTGAAAACCATTTATCAATGTTTCTTGAACACTAGGGTAGTTGTTTTATTTTCTTTGAGTTTTACAAGATGGGTTCTTAAATTTAAAAACACTTTGGTACCTTTACAATATTTAGAGACTGTTCATTTATCCATAATTCCACTTAATAATGGTCTTTTCTGAATTCTATTCATACATTTTATAACAAATCAATGTACTTATGTACAACATACACATAAACATGATAAAGATGTTTTGTCTGTTTGATAAATAGTAAAATATTACAGATAAATGAGTTTAATAGCTGTATAAAGGGAAGTGTTAGTACATGCACAAACTTCCAATGTTAGGTGTTTGTTGAAAATTAAGTATGGTAACTTCGAAAGAAAACAGCAGAAATTTTACCTGTACTGTTTCACAAAATAGGAAATGGGCAGTGCCTCCAGTCAAATCATATTTGTGATAGATCAACAATTTCATTTTGAAAATACTAAACATAACATTTTTTCAAAGGTAACTTACAATCACAATGTTAGTGTGACAAAGTGCATGGAATACTGGGGCAAAGGTTCTCAAGACTGAGGGTCAGATTATCAGTAATGCTGTTGCTATAGCAAACAAACGTGGGTAAAACTATCAGACCTTGATTGTTGTAAGCATGGTAGGAAACCACTAAATGGATGAAGAGGTCCGGCTTGTTTGCATGTCATAATATCCTAGTTCCATGGATTGATGCTTACAATCTCCATCACTCGACGGTCTTATCTTAACATCTATTTACAGACTGCTCTCCTGCAGCTTGACTATTGCTGAGAGTAGCAGAATTTCCCAGCACACTCAGTGATATTCCCACTACACAATGCCACTCTGTAACTAATAAACATGCTTGATCCAGTCAATCAAGTGATTGATATGAAAACAAGCATAGCCTCCTGGGGCTGATCTAACTGTAAATCAAGCATAGGCTCCTGGGGCTGAACTAACTGTAAATCAAGCATAGGCTCCTGGGGCTGATCTAACTGTAAATCAAGCATAGGCTCCTGGGGCTGATCTTACTGTATATCAAGCATAGGCTCTTGGGGCTGATCTAACTGTAAATTAAGCATAGGCTCCTGGGGCTGATCTAACTGTAAATCAAGCATAGGCTCCTGGGGCTGAT
This sequence comes from Haliotis rubra, assembly GCF_003918875.1. NCBI lineage: Eukaryota > Metazoa > Mollusca > Gastropoda > Lepetellida > Haliotidae > Haliotis > Haliotis rubra. The sequence continues at coordinate 427,188 of NW_025767171.1, read as the reverse complement.
CTAACTGTATATCAAGCATAGGCTCCTGGGGCTGATCTAACTGTATATCAAGCATAGGCTCCTGGGGCTGATCTAACTGTAAATCAAGCATAGGCTCCTGGGGCTGATCTAACTGTAAATCAAGCATAGGCTCCTGGGGCTGAGTATATCAAGCTGATCTAACTGTATATCAAGCATAGGCTCCTGGGGCTGATCTAACTGTAAATCAAGCATAGGCTCCTGGGGCTGATCTAACTGTAAATCAAGCATAGGCTCCTGGGGCTGATCTAACTGTAAATCAAGCATAGGCTCCTGGGGCTGATCTAACTGTAAATCAAGCATAGGCTCCTGGGGCTGATCTAACTGTATATCAAGCATAGGCTCCTGGGGCTGATCTAACTGTATATCAAGCATAGGCTCCTGGGGCTGATCTAACTGTAAATCAAGCATAGGCTCCTGGGGCTGATCTAACTGTATATCAAGCATAGGCTCCTGGGGCTGATCTAACTGTAAATCAAGCATAGGCTCCTGGGGCTGATCTAACTGTATATCAAGCATAGGCTCCTGGGGCTGATCTAACTGTATATCAAGGATAGGCTCCTGGGGCTGATCTAACTGTAAATCAAGCATAGGCTCCTGGGGCTGATCTAACTGTAAATCAAGCATAGGCTCCTGGGGCTGATCTAACTGTATAAATCAAGCATAGGCTCCTGGGGCTGATCTAACTGTAAATCAAGCATAGGCTCCTGGGGCTGATCTAACTGTAAATCAAGCATAGGCTCCTGGGGCTGATCTAACTGTAAATCAAGCATAGGCTCCTGGGGCTGATCTAACTGTAAATCAAGCATAGGCTCCTGGGGCTGATCTAACTGTATATCAAGCATAGGCTCCTGGGGCTGATCTAACTGTATATCAAGCATAGGCTCCTGGGGCTGATCTATGTATATCAAGCATAGGCTGATCTAACTGTATATCAAGCATAGGCTCCTGGGGCTGATCTAACTGTATATCAAGCATAGGCTCCTGGTGCTGATCTAACTGTATATCAAGCATAGGCTCCTGGGGCTGATCTAACTGTAAATCCCAATGGGGATACACTGTATTCACTGGATGATTTTGTATCAAATGAAAAAAACTTCTGGATTACATTTGGATGAATATTTGAAAAATTCCCAAAATGCTCCTCAACCAACCAAAATACCCCACATACTTCATGCTTCGTCCTCAATCCACAACCTCTTTACTTACCAATCTATTTATTTCATTGACGACATATGTGCTTTTTTGTAACATGAACATGAGGTAATAAAAGTTTGCAGTGTCTTGACCCTTAGCCCAGTTAACTCTTGACCCGAAGGTTGATAAAGGGAGATAACTGTACAACATGGACGGTACAACATGGATGAAACAAACTGGGACAGGGTACAGGGAACAAACCAGTATTCATCAGTTTCAGATGGTACAAACAGAGACATGGTACAACAAGGTATATAACTGCATACTGGTGGAACAATTAACATACATCCTCCATTATCAAGTGTATTGTATCTCCATTCTGATAAACACTTTGAATCAATTCAATTCTATAGCTTTTCCATAGCACAGCCATCCAATCAAATTGCCACCAGCAGGCATATTTCTGTGATACGTTAGCAGTAGGAAAGATGGAGATGGGTTTTGTTGAAATAGGTCCGGGGTACGTATGACAGAATGGAGATATTGTTCCCTGGACAAGAGAGGATGCAACACAGAGGGTACAGACTTACTACGTAGACATTCTACTACCTCATTCTGAAAGCCAAGGACAGGTTCCATGCATGATTATACAGTAACTTTAGCAGCATAAGCAATTCATGAAACTATTAAAATAAAATTGTTTAAATTCTTATCAAATTATATTGACACAAAATAGTTTTTACTAATAAACAGATGTATTTTGGGAAAATATTGACTTCAGGGCAGACAAATTTATTTGTTTTTCATATTGTGCTCAGCAATATTGCAGCTATATGATTGCTAATAATCAAGTCTTGATCCGACAGCCCAGTCAATGACTTCACAACATCAATACATTTGGAACACACTGACATGCATCAACCAAGTCGGTGACCAGTCTGATGCCAACATAGTTGCTGCTTACGACATGCATTGGTTGCTACAGGCACACTGTAGCCCACATTGGGGGTTCAATGATTTCAAGCCAAATTAACCAACAGTCCCCACCATCTGTTCTCATTCCTGACTGAAAGCACACTGACCAAGAAACTCAACAGGGTGAGGGGTGTCTGAGGGGTGTTTGAAGACCTAGATGTATCTGTTGGGGTTTCTTCCCATTTCGGCAAATTCAACTTGTTGCTACTCTCCTACAGTAGACCTAATCACAAAATATATGCTACCATCCACATTGACATACCAATGTTATTAAAGGGGTACATGGGTACAATGTGTGATGCCCATGATATGGATGAAATGATGGTAAAAGCAGACTAAATCCATACCCACTCACTCACTGTCATAAAAATCAGACCTTTTATTACAATTATAAATGTCCCTGTAACAAGGTCTGAAAACACCCCAATAGAATTTCATGTCAGATGATCCTTTACCAAACTCTTGTTCCTCAGTCCATCAGATATGTGTCATTGAAAACAGTTTGGCTTTATTTGTTTACATCATTTCAGCAGAAATTTCAATCCCATCCACAAAAAAAACACATAGACCACAAATATACCATTGATGGCACACTCTTTCTCAGTATAGCTGCCATCAGGCCCAGAAATGACTAGTAATAAATAACTTCCACAAGGATTTTACAGCACAGTACTACAAGCTTACATTCAGAACTGCCAGATTCTGAATGTAAGGAGTCAACGGTATTCTGCAGTGCATTTGTTTCATTCAGAGCATACTGCATCCTACACAAGCTTATCTGCATACTGCATCTGAATCACATGTACTGAGAACTTGTAGCCTTAAAATTAACAGACTGAAAGTTCACCTGACGTATCTTCATTTGGTAGTTGTTCAGGACCTCCAAAGAGACACATAGTATATCACAGTATAAGCTTTGACATCAGTGATTCAGTTCACTGTTTAATGCTGGGTATGGTTTGCATGCTACCATTGGCGACAAGGAACTGCCAAGTCATTCCCACAAAAACTGTTAAACTGACCTTGAAAGCCAGAAGTGTCTTCTGATCAGCCATTTGCTTCAAGTCAGTCATTGAGTCTTGCTCACCAGGCAGCCCGCGTGCATCCCATGATTCTGATTGGGTCTTCCTCAATTGATCCTGAGAGAGAGAGAGAGAGAGTTTATGATGAGCCAACACTTTAACCGCTAGGCTAGCCCACCGCTCCCCAATGGATCCTTAACATAAACAGGCAGATCTCAATCAAACCTCAAACCTTCCCACCAGAACCACACTGTCTTCACCAAATCATGACAGTTGACCTCACCAGTATCTGGCTATTTTCCTTGATGCTGTCAGGTGCACTGCCTTGCCTCTCAAAACAAGCACTTCCAGTTAAACATTTGCCAAATGGCTTATGGCTGATCCATAATACATTTGGTACTTTAAAATGTATGACATGGCTGATTATATACTGAAAAAAAAAGGTAAGGCTTATTAATATTTCCAGGGATGTATGTTTGCACTTTATTTAATAAAATATCCACCCAAAATATTCCTGATCCTTAACCATTTATTATATATTGTGATGACAGGGCACATTGCTCATTCTTGAAATGACAGGTCTGACTTGACCAGGCAAGATTACTGCCTTCATGATACAGTTTTGTTTCTAACAACACACACTGACTCCATACCTTTATTCCTTCATCGTCTGTCTCATAGTCTGTTTGAACTTCTCTTCGAGAGGCAGCAGGGGACTCGCTGGCGTCAAAGTCACCAACAATGTCAATCTACAATACACAGAGGAACACATCAATAAAATGAAGGAACTTTATCAATCTCATATGTTCAGATCAGAATCAAGACAATCTTTCTTTTCTAATTTTCCTCAAGATGCTACTCGTCTATGACGTACATGACAGAAACACTCCATCTCAGAGTCTTGCAACAGCACAGGTCCCTGAAGTCCTTTAGTATTATGTGAATCATAAACTCACTGACGTATGAGGTCTGTGGGAAGTAAAACCCACATGGATCATCAGTTAACCCTATCATATTCAGAGACTGGTCAGAAAAACGGCCACATTTATCAGCGACTGAGTGAGTTTAGTTATACCCTACTTTTAGCAATATTCCAATATTCTGCGGACACCAGAAATGGGCTTCACACATTGAACCCACGTGGGTAATGAAACCAGGGTTTTTGGTTGCTGAGCGAATGTTGTAACCACTAGGCTACCGCCCGTCCCGTCTGTAGAACTACTTACGTGATGAGTGAACACTTTAACAACATCACCTCATCTATGGACTTGAGAATCTAATGAATGTACCTGATGAGGAGCCACTGGTGTAGGTTCCGGTTCTGGTTCTGGAACAGGACTTGTTGCAGCATTTCCTGGAGGTTCATGGGAGGAGGTAGCTGCAACACCACAACACAATCTACACTGTGTCTTAAACGATGGAACACAATACCAAAGTTCAACAAGCATTGTCACTAAGGTGACATAATCCCCCGCCGCAAATTATCAAATCAAACTTATAAACAAAAACATGACCAGTCAACCTCTCTTGATATCTTGCTCTTGAGGTGTTCAAACACACACATATTTTCAAGACTGACTTCGACCTTGACATGAATGTCATAGTGTATGAAATATGCAAAAACTAAAGAAATTGCTTTTTGAAAAACAATAAAGGGAAGTCTTGAAAGTCCTTGAAGAAAATCCAGTGAACCTTTCTTTAAATATCTTGCTGACAATTCAGGTTAACATGCTCAAATCTTCAAAGTGTCTCTGTGACCTTGAAAATTAAGTGAAGGTCACCAAAATCGACTGGGCCCTGCGCCTTCCCTAGATAAAGCTTTGTATTGAATATGAAGAAAATCCAGTTAACGGTTCTTGAGATAGCTTAACATGCGGGTAAAATGTTACAGTCCCCTTGTGACCTTGAAATGAAGGTCAAGGTCACCAAACCTGACTTGGACCTTTCTTATACTGTGATGAACCTAGGTACCAAATATGAAAAGAATCTAGAGAACGGTTCTTAAGATATTCCAATTCGTACGTACGGACGGAGCCTATTACTATATCCCTCGCTTCGCGCTAAACGTGCGGCGGGGGATAAAAACATGAAAACATTGAAGATAAATCATTGAAAGGAATCCATTCCATGGTAAATGGCCATGAATGAAGTCATAAACTATCTCTGCTAGTTGCCTGAACATACAGAGATTTATAAGCTTTGAAAAATATCATACACTAATGCACCTGACATCAATATTTCAGCCACATGTTAAATCAAGGATAATAATCTGAGTATTGTCAAGATTCAAACTCACAAGTCAATGGACACAACTCTGCACAATACAAGTATCTGCTATGGTCATCTGGGAAAAAGAAGCTGTACACCTAATGGTAATTCTACTGTGTATCAAACACAAAATATTTGTATTCAACATCACAGTGTTCCCCAACTCACCATTGTTTGCATGTACATCCCATGATGCTCGGGTTGGGGCACGTGCAAATACTTCTTTCATGTCATTATGGCCACTGTTGAGAGCATACGCTAATGCATTGTTTCCTGAAACACATTCAGTGATCACGTTATACCGAACCTGATTGTCCAGAAAGTTGGCTGCAAATCCAACACAGAATGATCACATAACACACAGCCTCTATAATACCAAGACTAATACCAACACTTCACATTTCAAAAACATAATGAACATCAGGGGTGGATCCAGGATTTTGGAGAGGGGGTGGGGAGGTGGGGTGTTGTGTTTGCACATAAATCATGAAGTCCAAAGGTTGGGGGGAAAGGCTCCTTGGGAAAATTTGTGTGTGTGTGTGTGTGTTGCGCATCACCCAATATTCTTCTTCTTTCCCAATACACACCCACAAGCCCACATGCGCACACACATGTGCACACACACGCACACCCACGTGCCCCTGGACATGCTGTTATACAATAGTGGAATCATCACACCATTCCAAGACATATGACCATTTAGTCTGTAGGTTAGGGGCAGTTATCTGTCCAGAGTTGCCAGAAAGCAACCAAAAAGCTGACCATGTGTAAGATTGTAAATATCCTAATTGTTTGCTTATTAATCCTGCACTAGTAACGTTCCAGGTGTAGACCAGACAATCCAGTGACTGACACCATGATTGATCTATGCAACTGGGATATGACGAGATGCTTCAACCAAGTAAGTAAGTCTGAACACTGAATCCTGTTGATGACCTTCAACAACAAACATTGGATGCTAAAGGCTTTTTCTGACATATCATTACCAGTAAACTTCCTCTTATGACCACTTTGGTACCAGTACAGGTGGCAATGTCAAAACAAACATGTCAAGTGTGTGTAATGGGTTTATGCTTCCCTATCAAAGTTCACAGGAAGAGAGCGAGTCTGGGGCCGCTGTACCAAGGCTGTACTGAAGGCTTAGTCCATGGATGTATAGTAATTCTATCCTTTAAAGAGGCAAGTCTCGATAAGCGGACAGTACAGGACCCCAGTCTGTGGGACGGATATATATATTTCTCTAAAATTATCATTTACAAGTAAACTATTCATAATTACCTTAGAGACTTGTGCAAGTCTAAGGGTCAGGGTGCCACAAACTTTAGTTAAATGATGCCATGAAGAACTCATGGAAGAGATAATGGCATACTCTGTTAACAGCCTTAAATATCTTTGAGCAATGCATTGGTGAAAACAGCCTAGAACATGTGCCAAATACAGGAGATCTTAACTAATGATAACACAACAGGAGGAACTCTTGTTGTCATCTTCATAGTTTCTCACTTTATAATCAAGAGCATAATATGCCATTAACTCATTGCTTGGACAAAGATTTTTTGGGTCATAATCATGTTTTAAGATGCAGGAGCAAAGAATACAGAACCTCTTCATTTTCAGAGGCAGTAAAGCTACAATTTCTTGAAATTTTATAAGTTTCCTATCACTCATCACTGACAAGCTAGTGAGAGAGAAACTGAAGAAATATAAGACTGACAAATGTATTGTAGATTCAGCTGTACAACGGATGCATTTGTCTCATAGTCTGTATTTGAGGCAACTCATTGTTTCAGCCATAATAACTGTCACATGTCATATTGTATGACAGTTTTGACCTGTTGTCTCCCGACCCCATCGCTGCTGCTTCTGAGTCATGGCTCTCCAGCCAGAGGGATCATACAGGACTCAGGGTGAATAATGCATAACAATAGACACACAGGCCGGGGTTGGGGTGACATGGGGGGAACAGCTGAATTTCAAAAGGAAACATCTTGACCTGCTTTGTTTTAATTCCATCTGGATGTGTGAATGTCATTATCGTGGACAGTTGCCTGTCTGCACCGAAGGTTAGAAGGGCAAACACAGGCAAACAAGGATTCATCATCTCGCCACTGTAACAATCATATCACTCTTTGATACTCATCTTTTACAAAACATTATCATGACTGAACACTGATATTACTGACAAAGAGATTACTACACAAGTGTCTCTCAGATACCTTTTATCTTATGTTTTGTACGATAAACTAAGTGAGTGAGTGAGTGAGTTTGGTTTACGCCACTTTTAGCAATATTACAGCAATATCACTGCGGGGACACCAGAAATGGGCTTCACACATTGTACCCATGTGGGGAATCAAACCCGGGTCCTCCATGTGATATTTCAGAGAAATGAGTGAAGTAATTTGACCTACACATAATTACTTTCTTACACACCCTAAACTTGTACTATTTTAGCATTTTGTGCCTTCTCCTGACTGCCATGGTGTATTGACACACAGCTCAACTGTCAGGAGTGACGTCATCAGGGCCACTGCTTACTATTCACACCTCAGGTAACCATACACTTAAATGTTTCACCGATATCTGTGGGTGATCACAGAGACAATGATAATGCAATCAATATAAGTCCAAAGAATATTTAAACCTTAAAAAAAAACCCAAACATTTCAATAACATTGTGGATAACAGTTGCTCGATATCAAGCAGCTCCCTTTTCACCAAAAATTGCTTCGTGTTGACAAATATGCATGCTGATTTGAAATCAGAAGCATGTACAACAATAAAACCTTACTCGCTCACAACCAGATCTCGGTAGTGAAATAAGTGGTTGACTCCATGAACATATGAACACAATGAGGGCCAGGGCATACATTTCAACGACCCCATGTCAGCAGGCGCTCAACACATTCAGAGTGCTCTGGAGACCTTTAAGTGAAGTTTCAGACACCACAACCAACTGACAGTGTAGACTTAGTTTACAGAACACGTGAGAGATTCAGTAGACTTTGTTCAAATAACACATGAAAGTGCACACTTCCGTTGTAGTGGAAGCCGGGGTGGCTGAGTGAGTTAGATCACTGACTGTATGTGCTGGACATGCCAGTCTCTGAGAATAGGGGTTTGAATCCTGGATCCTGGATGATACTCAATTTAAAGAATCTGTGCCATACTGAGAAAGTGTAATCCCAATTGTAACATATGTTACATTTGACCCTTTCCAAAATGGCCCTGTGTATTCATGAGAGTGCACGTTAATATGGACTATTACCACGACTGGAGAATGAATACAATCCTCAAGGGCTTACAAATCAACAGAGAGAATCTAACAAAGACAATAATCACCAAATTGTCTTCCAACAAATAATGGCCTCCTCAAAGACTAACCCACATTTTCCAGATCATTTCTCATTCATGAAACTAAATCAATTTATCCTTATCCCAGCCTCAACAATAGTCATTTCCGTATGCAAATTCCCATCCCACCTGCAGTAGCCCCTCCAGTGACACACAGACCCCAGCTAGGGCATTCATCACAGGCTGGTAATCCAACCAGACTACCAGGCTGTCAGTGTGCTGGTCTTGCTCACACAGGCCATGACTATCAGGGGATTCCTCTCAAGTCACACTATCACATGTGCTTTGGATGGAGTGAATTTTGCTAAATGAGAGTTTGCAGCATGTCAGCTTTGATTAGGGCCGTGTATTGGCAAATAAATTGTATTGCAATATATCGCAATTCAGGTACATGTATTGTGATACGTTTTGTGATATATTTGGAACTTACGTGTTTGACAGTGAGTGACACTAATTGTGCATGCCAGTCCTATTTTCTACATTATAAATCTCAAGACAAATATGTTATGGTTCTGATAACAGCAATCTCAAAATCAGGTTACATACACTTCTTCTTTTCTATGTTTTAATACAATTTATAGCATTGCAGTATGCCGCTTTGTCATTGAACAATGAAGGAAAACATCTGTCTTGAATGAAAGTCTGTGTAGATTTTAACAAAATTGGAAATTTAAATTAAAAATTGTATATTTATATACTTATCCTATCTCACGATTTGCACTTCTCTCTCTTGCTTCGACGCTGAGTGGAACGAATGAGAACTTTTTCCTGTAGGCCTCTCTTGTCCATACGCCCGTGTTCCCCAGGCTGCTCTCCTTATAGGACAGGTCCCTAGTCCCTGGCTAAGCGTGCAGCACGTTCCCCAGTCTACCCACGTGACTACCTCAGAGTGATCATTATCTTCTTGGAGCCAATGACAGTTATACGTAACCGTCGTAATCTGAGTAGAGGGGAGGCTGGGTGGGCATTCATCTCGTGAGATTGGATAAGTTTAAAAATATACAATTTATATCATGATTTCCAAATTTTTAAACTTATCCATCTCACAATTTGCACTGATCCCACGGTTGGACGGCGGGTCACAGATTACCCTAAGTCAAAAGGCTCTGACAGTATATACTGTATAGGTTAATGACAACCGTAGATAGCAATGAACAAGGAAGGCCGGATCCGACTAGCATAGTACCTATACTAGTGATGGGTTCTCCTGAACCCCTTGGCTTACTTGGCACCATCGATCCCATGGAGTGGGTGCTCCTGAGCAATGTGGTGTTCAACAGCAACCCTCGCATACGCAAGAAAAAGCGCAACTAGGCAAGTCACCTTGCTTCGCCACGATTTATCAGAGTACCCCCGCAATTACGACTAGTAATCGAGCCCACACATGCTTCGAGACAGCCCCCCAGACCCCATCATGAAGAGGGGAAAAGGAAACTGAATTGGAAAACTCACAAGTTTAACGTTCAACGCCAAATCAACACCACATGACTTCCACTACTTACCACAGTTAGGTCAAAACGGTGTGCTAAGGTACTTAGGAGCTTGAACGCTACGAAATCCACAAGGAAATCGGGAAGGACTCACTACACTGACGTGATTGCTCCGTGGAGCAGAGGTCAGCAAGCGAGATTGTTGAACACTTCTACATCCATAGGGAGCAACGACAAGGTAGGCCCATAACTACCAAGGTCACAACGTGTGATGGTTAGTTCGAACCCATTGACTTACTAAGCACAATTGCTCCCAGGGACCAGGACTCCCGAGCAATGTGGTGTTCAGTCACTACCTTCCGAAAAGTGAAAGGACGCAGCTTAGCGAGTGTAATCAGTCGCATTACCACGATTTCCAAGGTACCCCCGTAATAAAAGTCTAATGACTAGTATCGGGCCAGCCCCTGCTTTCGAAACAACCCCCACAGACACTGTCCCGAGGAGGGTGAAAGGGTAATTGAATCGTCAAACTCACAATTTTAACGTTCAGTACCACAACATCATCTTATGACTTCCACTACTTACCACAGTATGATCACATAGATGTGTAAAGGTACTTAGGAGCATGAACGCTACGAAGTGTAACACTTCAGGAATGACTCACTTCACTGATGTAAGTACTCCATAGAGCAGACAACAGTAAGTGAGGTGGCGACTCTCCAGAGTAAGGAGAAATCGAAGTCCCGGAAGAATCAAAGATACAAATCAGAAATAAAATTCAGAATTTGATTCAGATTGTACAAAAAGCAGCAACGATCGCAACTGGTAATGATCTGCCCTGAAGCTGATGGTTGTACCCAATGGCGAACAGGTCTACATCTGGTCGTGATAACAGATGGATCTTCGATTGGAATATCAGAGGCAGTTGTTTCCACTCCGTGAGTGACGGGAGTTTGGGACGTGACAGGGCATCGGCAATGACTTTGCTCATCCCGGAAATGTGTCGGGCTCTGGCCACTGTGTTGAGTGAATCGATCAGATGATAAATTTCAAACATCAACTGAAGAAGAGCTGCTGATCCTGTCGACCCCTGATGGTTGATGTATCAAACTACCATCGAAATGTCTGATTGAATCAGTATATGAGAGGACCGTAGTTCAACTGCCCAATGCCGAACGGCAAGAATGACAGTGCTGAATTCCAATTCGTTGATATGAAGGGCCCTTTCTCCTGATGACCACTGCTAGGCCACTTGATGGAGAAAGTGAGCACCCCCAGCTTGAGAGATGCGTCGACGAACAGGTGTCAAGTCGGTATGAAGGGCACCATAGAGATTCCAACACAAACATTCCACTTGTTGAGCCACCAACGAAAGACTGAATGTAGTTGTGCGGGAAGACGAATCAACTCCCTGGGGTTGTCGTCCCGGATGTATGGGCACAGAAACATCTGAAGAGGGTGAAGCTGCAGCTTGCCCCTGTCAGTCAGCACTTGTGCCGACGTCAACCACCCTAGTAACTTTCGCCACTAGCGAAAAGTTGTGGGTTGGACCAGCACTAGTGGTACGCTGCACTGAATCTGGTCCCACCTCTCCTGGGGCACAAACATTATGACCTGTCGGTTTGACTGACTGACTGAGTTGAGTTTTCGTCGCTTTTAGCAATATTCCAGCAATACTTAACTACTTTAAGCTACCCCACCGCCCCGATTAAATCTTGAATGAGATTAGTCCCGGTCACGGAGGAATGTTGAGAACTGGGACCGTCAGACCGTCAAGTGCCGAACGTAATATGTCTAGATGACTGCTCTACTGACATCAAATCAGAATCGACTCGGCATGGTGAAGCACATACCTACTACCTCTGTTCAACCAGCAGAAAAAGGGTACCAGGTGGGATAAGTTATGTGACTAAAAACTTTAAATGCCTCACAAGCCGTAAGGTAAACTGGATAAACAAATCAGTTTGTTGTGCTTAGAGCTTGCCACTCCGTGGTGAGGAATTCAGTGCCTCACAGATGCCCTGAAAACTAGGATCGTGTTGAAAACTAGCAGAGTTCGACAAATTTGGCCGTATCTAGATGCAAGTTCACGATCCTCGTTGAGGATGTGAAAAACCAGTGTTGACAAGTCCCGATCCTTCGTGTTGAATGTAATAAATAGAACATCTGGTATTTTCCTCAAGGTAGCTGTAGGTGGTCGGCGAACCAAGCGATTATGTGTGTCAAATCAACCAATACAATTCCTGCATCTTAAAGGCGACTGGCATTGTGAAAACAAAGAGGCGAAGTTCGATGTGGGTTAAGTGTCTTGGGAGGCATTCCAGACACAATTTGCATAGGCTCTGACAAACCAATAGGCTGGTAAGATGCGCCATGTTGGATATAACATGAGTGGTGAATCGCCGAATTCGGTGAATCAGAATCAGCTCAAGTGGTAGGCTAGGTCCGAGGAATGGATTATTGACGAATGCTGACAGTTCAATGAATGCTGACGAATCAGTGATCTTGAACGGCCAGGTGAACTGGTTCGGCGATATGAACTGGTTCGGCGATATGAAGCGGTTCAGCCTGGTGAAACAGGACGAGTCAGGCTAGTAAATCTGTTCAGCTTAGTGATCCGATTCAGAATGGTGAGCCGGAATGTTGATGTGATCAGGATCAGCGTTGTGATCTGGATCGTGTCTGTGATCTGAATCGGTTTGGTAATCCGAAACATTTAAATGATCTCATCTGATGGAGAGATCTAGAACGATCAGATGAACCGGTGAGGTGAAATGTTCGGATGAGGAGGTGAACTGTTCCAGTGCGATGAATCGAATCAATGATGTGAACCGTTTCGGCGATAAGAAACAGTCATATACATGGCGAATTATGCAATACGCCTTGGCGAAACGGTTCGGTCTGGTGAATCCATTCGGTGTGGCGAACCGATTCAGTGTGGTCTGGTGAATCCATTAGATGTGGTGTGAGTCAACTCGCAAACACAGAAGCGGTTCAACTCTGTCTGCCAGCCAATGGGAGCAAGCATGTCTATATGCTCATAAAAACGTCCTTGATAAGGGAGCACATTCCCAGCAACACTTGCTTCAGGAACACAGGTCAATACAACCCACACATGACGAGCGGGGATGCGAGGAAGAAAATATTGTTACAGTGTGCGCAAAATTACGCTACTTTGGGTTAACTACCCATGATATATTTCTCATGTTAACTGAGACCTCTCACAAAACGTCCACACAGTGGTGCAAGAAGAAGAAGAATGATCACTCTGAGGTAGTCACCTGGGTAGACTGGGGAACATGCTGCGTGCTTAGCCAGGGACTAGGGACCTGTCCTATAAAGAGAGCAGCCTGGGGAACATGGGCGTATGGACAAGAGAGGCCTACGGAAAAGTTCTCATTCGTTCCACTCAGCGTCGAAGCAAGAGAGAGAAGTGCAAATTGTGAGATAGGATAACTTTATAAATACTTCATATATGTTCTTTACCCTATATACTGGTTCTTAGAAAAAAATATTACAATACCTATCGTTTGAAAAGTGTATACCAGTATACCGGTAATAACATGCAGTCTTAGCTTTTATCACAGCGAGATCTCAAAATTTTCATATCTGGGTCAATCAGTTGGCTTAGAGCATGAACATTGATCCAATGATAGATGACCAACAAGCAGGCTATGATTTAGGAGATATTTTATGTGTCTAGTGAAAGTGAAATAAGATGTATCTGTCATTGAGTGAGGTGAAAATAGGATGTTCTTCACATCACAAAATATTCTGTTTATCATATGCTTCCAATTTTGTTTAATTAAATTTCAACATTATTAATCCAAAAAACCACAAAACAAAGATGAAGAGAAAGGAAGAATGCTATCAGTGAAAGATGTAGAAAATTGGCATCAAATTTTTACAGTCCTGCCAAAAATCTAGCCTGTCCTCCAAATTTAATAAAACACCTTCGCCAAATATTCAAAAAGGTTATAATCATTATATATATGTCACTGGTTTGCTAAAATTGACCCGGACATGAGGAGAGATATTTTTTAACCCGCTCCTCCATTGAAAATTCAAACGTTGGGACGGGCTATCTTTCCTACACTGATGCTTACAAAATCAACGATGTCAGTAAGCATAGATACAGGTAATGACCACTGCCAATCAAGTGAAACAGTCACTTGTACATAAAATGTCAGTTTTGAACGCTGCCAACACATAACCTTGCATGAAGCGAGGCGTGGACTCAGCAAAGGGCAGTCACTTACAGTCACACTCTCTCAGTGTGGGTGCACTGAATGACTCTGCGATAAGCTGATCAGTTCAAGCTTTCTTCGTTGGATGTTGGGTCATTCGATGCCCACGCTTGCTGACCAAATGCATTTGGTGAAACATATATGTTTACATTGCCATTTATTGTGTTGTGTAACAAGATACTAGACTGAATACTTTGTGAAAAACATCTAGTTGTAACTTGCAAAGTTTTATTTTCACTGCAGTGAACATGTCAAATTCCTATCACTGCAGCGAAAATATCACTTTTCTCAAACTCAGAATTCTCAGTCGTTCACACTTAGCATATAATAAGTAGACTCACTAATCTAAAAGGTTTATAATTACAATTGTTTATCCTTTCCCCTTGACATCATTGTTGTTGATAAGAGTTGGCTTTAGCACATATGGAACACTTTTTTCTGTGTTCTGCCACTTATGGTCACCAGATGGCACACTTGACCCCAAGTCTGCGTCTGACCCAGTTCAGGGCCAAGGGATTACCCTAAATGCTGCTTGATGAGGTGACTCTGCTGCCCTAGGATGTACAACCCGAATTTGTGGGATCCCAGCAGACACCTCCAGGGTGGAATTACCGCTAGCAAGTGATAGGACCAATTAGAGACCTGGCTGCACACTTACACTCAGCCTTGATGTCTTGAAAAGACACATTAGTGCCCTAGAGAAAGTAAACTGTGTTAATATATTCATACCTTATTGTTATTATGGGGAGTCTGTTTAGTGAACTGTGAACTTTATCATGATAATAAATAAATCTGATAAACACTCCTCAGCAATATCCTAAGAGAGAGAGAGAGAGAGAGAGAGAGAGAGAGAGAGAGAGAGAGAGAGAGAGAGTAGAGAGAGAGAGAGAGAGAGAGAGAGAGAGAGAGAGAGAGAGAGAGAGAGAGAGAGAGAAGTAAGTGACTGAGCATTTTTAGAGCCAGAACCGCTGTTTCTTCAACAATGTATTCTTCAACAATGTATACAGTGTACTACAGTGACACAGTGACGTCGAACTCAAAGGGAGCACTGATCTTAGTTTCTTACAACCATAGTTTATTATACACATTTCATCTAAAATATACGTGCAATGTCCAGGGCCCCAAAAGTAGTTTGAATAACCATCAGTCCATTATAAGCATTATGAATGAAGTTGACTGTATATACAGAGGACATATCAGAAATATTAAATTATCAATTCTTACCCTCTACGTCTCGCTGGTCTGGGTCTGCCCCCTTTTTCAGCAGGAACTGACAGACTTCAGTATGGCCCTCCTTGGCCGCTAGCATCAGTGAGGTCCTACATCAAAGAGAAACACCATAGTCACCTATTGTTGCTGGCAGCAGAGACAATCATGGTCTCTGGCAGCATGATGTCACCATGGGAACATCCTAGCGTAATAATAACTGATGCAGGGAAAGTCAAAAGTATTGCAGCCCACATTTTTAACAACTTCAAAACAACAGTGTCCTGAACATATGTCCTGAACAATACAAGTATCAAGTTTCCGAATCATGCATTGGTTCACACCTATTGTGAAAATATGTACTTCACAACTTAAGGTACAAGTGATAGCACAACTATTGAGAAAGGAAAGAGACATTCTGGTAGCAATTCTCATAATCAACACTCAGGACCACGGGAGCAAGGGCCTGGCAGTCATCTTGTACAGCCCTGTACACGGTCACTTGAAACTGTTCACAGTTCCTAGGAGAGTCATTCAGCAGGTGCCCTTGCATGTGGTACTCCTCTACAAACATTCATTCTGATCAGGGTACACTGATCACCAGTTGATATGTTTCCCTTGTATCAAATATGGTTATCAGAAAAGGAATGGAACACAGATAGTTACCATACCAAACCAAACTCTCCCTAGACAGGATCAAATATTTCTATTAGAGACACTTCTTCTTTTGGTGCCTCAAAACAAACACTTAAAACAATCGTGAAATAGGTGTCTGATTTGCTGCCTACTGCAAAATGTTGGCAACCTCAAGGCATGCAACAGCAAGAACCTGGAACTACATCCAAGGGGGTGTCAGAATGCTGATCATTGCACAGGGGTGGAAATAAATTTAAAAATTGCTAGTGTACTCCGGAAAAGTGGCACATGTAAAATCACTTGCCCTGATAATTTTTCCACTATACCGATAATTTTCTTGTTGATTTTTTAAAATAAACAACATAAATAACATTGGAAAGTCAACTTGACACCGGTACAGTGTGATATACAAATTTGCTTGCCCGACAGAAAAATACACTGGACTCGGACGTCGGACGGTTATTTCCACCCCTGTTGCATGACACAAAAATAATAGCAACTTGCCACTCAAGCACATTTAAATTAACTTTAATGCATCCCTTTCTTCTGGTTCAAGATGGCAAGGATGGCATAGTTGGCATAGTTGACAGAGTTGACTCCATTAAGTTTTTATATATATGAACTCAAGCTGTATGTGTTTCTCCACGTGTTACCTTGAGACATGTTAGCATGAACTACACAGACAGATAACTACGACAAGCATCACGTCAGGCTACACGTGTTACCTTGAGACATGTTAGCATGAACTACACAGACAGATAACTACGACAAGCATCACGCCAGGCTACACATGTTACCTTGAGACATGTTAGCATGAACTACACAGACAGATAACTACGACAAGCATCACGTCAGGCTACACGTGTTACCTTGAGACATGTTAGCATGAACTACACAGACAGATAACTACGACCAAGCATCACGCCAGGCCACACGCGTTACCTTGAGACATGTTAGCATGAGCTACACAGACAGATAACTTCACGACAAGCATCACGCCAGGCTACATCGTGTTACCTTGAGACATGTTAGCATGAGCTACACAGACAGATAACTACGACAAGCATCACGCCAGGCTACACGCGGTTACCTTGAGACATGTTAGCATGAACTACACAGACAGATAACTACGACAAGCATCACGCCAGGCTACACATGTTACCTTGAGACATGTTAGCATGAGCTACACAGACAGATAACTGACGACAAGCATCACGGCCAGGCTACACGCAGTTACCTTGAGACATGTTAGCATGAACTACACAGACAGATAACTACGACAAGCATCACGCCAGGCTACACGTGGTTACCTTGAGACATGTTAGCATGAACTACACAGATAACTACGACAAGCATCACAAGCATCAGGCTACACGCGGTTACCTTGAGACATGTTAGCATGAACTACACAGACAGATAACTACGACAAGCATCACGCCAGGCTACACGTGTTACCTTGAGACATGTTAGCATGAACTACACAGACAGATAACTACTTACAAGCATCACGCCAGGCTACACGCAGTTACCTTGAGACATGTTAGCATGAACTACACAGACAGATAACTACGATAAGCATCACGCCAGGCTACACGTGTTACCTTGAGACATGTTAGCATGAACTACACAGACAGATAACTACGACAAGCATCACGCCAGGCTACTACACATGTTACCTTGAGACATGTTAGCATGAACTACACAGACAGATAACTACGACAAGCATCACGCCAGGCTACACGCATTACCTTGAGACATGTTAGCATGAACTACACAGACAGATAACTACGACACAAGCATCACGTCAGGCTACACATGTTACCTTGAGACATGTTAGCATGAACTACACAGACAGATAACTACTTACAAGCATCACGCCAGGCTACACGTGTTACCTTGAGACATGTTAGCATGAACTACACAGACAGATAACTACGACAAGCATCACGTCAGGCTACACATGTTACCTTGAGACATGTTAGCATGAGCTACACAGACAGATAACTAGGACAAGCATCACGTCAGGCTACACGTGTTACCTTGAGACATGTTAGCATGAACTACACAGACAGATAACTACTTACAAGCATCACGCCAGGCTACACGCAGTTACCTTGAGACATGTTAGCATGAGCTACACAGACAGATAACTACTTACAAGCATCACGCCAGGCTACTCCACGTGTTACCTTGAGACATGTTAGCATGAACTACACAGACAGATAACTACGACAAGCATCACGCCAGGCTACACGTGTTACCTTGAGACATGTTAGCATGAACTACACAGACAGATAACTACGACAAGCATCACGCCAGGCTACACGTGTTACCTTGAGACATGTTAGCATGAACTACACAGACAGATAACTACGACAAGCATCACGCCAGGCTACACGTGTTACCTTGAGACATGTTAGCATGAACTACACAGACAGATAACTACGACAAGCATCACGCCAGGCTACACGTGTTACCTTGAGACATGTTAGCATGAACTACACAGACAGATAACTACGACAAGCATCACGCCAGGTTACACGTGTTACCTTGAGACATGTTAGCATGAACTACACAGACAGATAACTACGACAAGCATCATCACGTACAGGCTACACATGTTACCTTGAGACATGTTAGCATGAACTACACAGACAGATAACTACTTGACAAGCATCACGCCAGGCTACACGTGTTACCTTGAGACATGTTAGCATGAACTACACAGACAGATAACTACGCCAAGCATCACGTCAGGTTACACGTGTTACCTTGAGACATGTTAGCATGAGCTACACAGACAGATAACTACGACAAGCATCACGTCAGGCTACACGCATACCTTGAGACATGTTAGCATGAACTACACAGACAGATAACTACAGATAACTACACGCGTTAAGACATGTTATCACTACTACAGACAGGTAACACGACAAGCATCAGCCAGGCCACATGTACCTTGAGACATGTTAGCATGAACTACACAGACAGATAACTACGACAAGCATCACGCCAGGCTACACATGTTACCTTGAGACATGTTAGCATGAACTACACAGACAGATAACTACGACAAGCATCACGCCAGGCTACACGTGTTACCTTGAGACATGTTAGCATGAACTACACAGACAGATAACTACGACAAGCATCACGCCAGGCTACACATGTTACCTTGAGACATGTTAGCATGAACTACACAGACAGATAACTACGACAAGCATCACGCCAGGCTACATCGTGTTACCTTGAGACATGTTAGCATGAACTACACAGACAGATAACTACGACAAGCATCACGTCAGGCTACACGTGTTACCTTGAGACATGTTAGCATGAACTACACAGACAGATAACTACGACAAGCATCACGTCAGGCTACACGTGTTACCTTGAGACATGTTAGCATGAACTACACAGACAGATAACTACTTAACAAGCATCACGCCAGGCTACACGCAGTTACCTTGAGACATGTTAGCATGAACTACACAGACAGATAACTACGACAAGCATCACGCCAGGTTACACGCAGTTACCTTGAGACATGTTAGCATGAACTACACAGACAGATAACTACTTTACAAGCATCACGCCAGGCTACACGTGTTACCTTGAGACATGTTAGCATGAACTACACAGACAGATAACTACTTGGCATTAAGCATCACGCCAGGCTACACGTGTTACCTTGAGACATGTTAGCATGAACTACACAGACAGATAACCACGACAAGCATCACGCCAGGCTACACATGTTACCTTGAGAACATGTTAGCATGAACTACACAGACAGATAACTACGTTAGCATGAACTACACACAGATAACTCATAAGCATCATCACGCCAGGCTACATGTTACCTTGAGACATGTTAGCATGAACTACACAGACAGATAACTACGACAAGCATCACGTCAGGCTACACGTGTTACCTTGAGACATGTTAGCATGAACTACACAGACAGATAACTACGACAAGCATCACGCCAGGCTACACGTTACCTTGAGACATGTTAGCATGAACTACACAGACAGATAACTACTACGACAAGCATCACGCCAGGCTACACGTTACCTTGAGACATGTTAGCATGAACTACACAGACAGATAACTACACGACAAGCATCACGCCAGGCTACACGTGTTACCTTGAGACATGTTAGCATGAACTACACAGACAGATAACTACTTACAAGCATCACGCCAGGCTACACGCAGTTACCTTGAGACATGTTAGCATGAACTACACAGACAGATAACTACGACAAGCATCACGTCAGGCTACACGTGTTACCTTGAGACATGTTAGCATGAACTACACAGACAGATAACTACGACAAGCATCACGTCAGGCTACACGTGTTACCTTGAGACATGTTAGCATGAACTACACAGACAGATAACTACGACAAGCATCACGTCCAGGCTACATCGCAGTTACCTTGAGACATGTTAGCATGAACTACCACAGACAGATAACTACGACAAGCATCACGCCAGGCTTACTCCAACATCAAGCCCAGGATATAACCAAAATACTGTTCAGTGTGGTGTTGAACCCAACTCCCTCACTCACACTTGTGTCAGATTCAGGTGGATCCAGTGACAATAATACACTACGGGGATCTACAAGATATTCCGGCACTTACATGCGATGCATGTCCTGAGCATTAACATCAGCACCCTTGTCCACCAGCCATTTACACGTTGCCATGTCTCCACGATGTGAGGCGAAGAAAAGCGGGGTTTTCCCGGTCTGCAAGAACATATTCAGATATATGTCACTTCATAAAAATCTTAAAACTTTATCAAAAGTCAAAGAAACATTTCTTTCATCATATCTTGAGACAGATAATGTTTAGATTCCAGCGGCAAGTTCAAGCAACACATCAGGAGGTTTTACATCACTGTCTTGTGAATAACAGAATTCATTTATCATTGTTTATTTGGGAGGGAAACGACAGTGGTGAAGAAATCATTTCATGTGGTCTTATCATTTACTTAATTATGTTTAGAGATATGAATCAAAGCTGAATCTAATTGCTGGATATTTACAACATCATGGATTCAACAATATCACAAAAACAAATGGAAAAAAATCACAAATAATTCTGTTTTCACATTTAGCACAACAGATATAATGACAGATATATAAAACAGTGGCTGAATGGTGGGACAAATGTACTTTATAATAAGTATTTCTTAAGTAATATTGAGAGGCCACAAAAATAGAGCATGGCTGCACAAAGGTAAGCACAATGCAAATCACATTAACAATTTGTCCTACTACAACAAATGCACAACAATAATTTGAAAACATTTCATGATAGCTCATTAAAATAAATTTTATTCATTTGCAATACTGGAATCATAGAACCAAAACACATTCCCCACCTTCTCCTTTATTCTGGGACTGGCATTGCCATTGAGGAGAACTTGAACACATTCAAAATGGACGCCTACGCGCATGTGTGATGGAGAGCTGTCATGTCATTGCTGTCTCGCATGTCCACATCGGCGCCAGCCTGAAAGAATAGTAACAGTCAGGCTGCAACGATCCACATTCATGGGATACAATACATTTCAATGTAGTGAGTGAGTGGGTTTATGTCAGTTATATCGAGATGTGGAACCACGATATGGATGAAAGTAATGCAGGAAACTAAGCACATTGGTCACTCCAAAGGGACACAACTCTGCAATGGTAATTCAAGCAATTTAGAAGGTCCAATCCAATGACATGCAGCAACCCAATGAGTCTGACCATCCGATTCTATGGTCACTCCCTAAGACAAGCATGGGCAGCTGTAGACCAGGCTCAGACCTTCATGAGGGCACCATATAACCACACCAGACAATGTCACTATGTAACACAACTGCTTACAGAGTTCCCTGCATTATAAGACATGCACAAATCTCTCAGGCAACAAATATTAGTTTAAATTTCTTGACTATATATCATCAGATCATTGGTTTTCGGACATCACTTGTTTTCAGATGACAATGTTACTTTCACTATAACAAGGCAGCTTGTGTCACACAGACATTGTAAATACTTGGATGATGGTTTGTGTTGAAGAGAAAGTTGTCTTCGGTAAGTTAGGAACATGTTTAACTAATGTTCCTGTGATAAACAAGACAACAGATATTCTTAAGTATCCAAAAACTCATAGGACGTTAAATAATAACAACAAGTTGTCCCTTTACAAGACTATCATCCTGTCCATCATCAAGACAGAATTACTACACCCAGAGACATATCCTTCAGCCCAGCCTTGCAGCAAGGCTACATCATCATGCATGAAGCCATACTCTACATGTGTGATAAGGTACATCTACTGACCACCAGCAACCTCTGCACCACTCCCCTGTGACCTTTGGCGGCTGCCAGCTGCAGCGCTGTGTTGCCTGGAACAGAACACAACATGGCGATGAAAATAAAGAGTCATCTTATTCTATTCAAACTGGAAAGATAGTAAAAAACTACTTACCTCTTGGGCATGAAGGAATCTCTATCTAGATATCAAACATATTATTACTATCAAGCAGTATACTTCATGCTGGGTTTAAATATTTGCAGCCTTGCAAATGTTGTGTCCTGTTTGACTCCCAGTGAGATTGATGGCTTTGACTCATGTAACTTATTATGGTGTAGTAGGCCTATAATCTCTTAATTGTCACACACAAAAACTGTTTCAAATTTGAGGTCAAAACAGAGAAAAGAAGTTTAATCTCTAAACTTCAAGATCATGTGAGCTTTACACATTGTATCACAAACCCTTGTCTTCCATACTTAACATACCTTACTCACATTTCCCTTATATTGTCCATACATCAAAGTTACTCACACTGTTGCCCCTTATTTCCCTGTGCATCTGTGTTAAGGTACACAGTTGTGTGCTACACTAAATAACCATCTACCAGTATGTAAGGATCAACCTCTCCATGGTAACAGGACAGGCCATTGAGATCACCATGGCATCAACCTTACATGGAAAGATCATTGAGATCACCATGGTAACTACCTCATATTGTCAGGTCATTGAGACCACCATGGTATCAACCTTACAAATAAGGGTCATTGAGATCACCATGGCAACTACCTCATATTGTAGGGTCATTGAGATCACCATGGCAACTACCTCATATTGTAGGGCCATTGAGATCACCATGGCACCAACCATATATTACCAGCACATATATATCAGCATGTTATCTACCATGTAATGTCAGGTCATTGAGATCAGAGCGGCATCCTTTTCAAACTGTCAGGTCACTGACGCCATCTCAGAACCCATCTTGTATTGGGAGACATCATCTCAGAACCCATCTGGTATTGGGAGACATCATCTCAGTACCCATCTTGTATTGGGAGACATCATCTCAGAACCCATGTGGTATTGGGAGACATCATCTCAGTACCCATCTTGTATTGGGAGACATCATCTCAGTACCCATCTTGTATTGGGAGACATCATCTCAGTACCCATCTGGTATTAGGAGACATCATCTTAGTACCCATCTTGTATTGGGAGACATCATCTTAGTACCCATCTGGTATTGGGAGACATCATCTCAGAACCCATCTGGTATTGTAGGCATCATCTTAGTACCCATCTGGTATTGGAAAACATCATCTCAGAACCCATCTGGTATTGGGAGACATCATATTAGTACCCAACTGGTATTGTAGGCATCATCTTAGTACCCATCTTGTATTGGAGACATCATCTCAGAACCCATCTTGTATTGGGAGACATCATCTCAGAACCAATCTTGTATTGGGAGACGTCATCTTAGTACCCATCTTGTATTGTAGGCATCATCTTTGTATCCTTCTGGTATTGGGAGACATCATCTCAGAACTCATCCGGTATTGGGAGACATCATCTCAGAACCCATCTTGTATTGGGAGACATCATCTTAGTACCCATCTGGTATTGTAGGCATCATCTTAGTACCCATCTGGTATTGGGAGACATCATCTCAGAACCCATCTTGTATTGGGAGACATCATCTTAGTACCCATCTGGTATTGTAGGCATCATCTTAGTACCCATCTGGTATTGGGAGACATCATCTCAGAACCCATCTGGTATTGGGAGACACCATCTCAGAACTCATCTGGTATTGGGAGACATCATCTCAGAACCCATCTGGTATTGTGAAACATCATCTTAGTACCCATCTGGTATTGGGAGACATCATCTCAGAACCCATCTGGTATTGTAGGCATCATCTTAGTACCCATCTGGTATTTTAGGCATCATCTCAGAACCCATCTGGTATTGGGAGACATCATCTTAGTACCCATCTTGTATTGGGAGGCATCATCTTAGTACCCATCTTGTATTGGGAGACATCATCTCAGTACCCATCTGGTATTGGGAGACATCATCTTAGTACCCATCTTGTATTGGGAGACATCATCTTAGTACCCATCTGGTATTGTAGGCATCATCTTAGTACCCATCTGGTATTGGGAGACATCATCTCAGAACCCATCTTGTATTGGGAGACATCATCTTAGTACCCATCTTGTATTGTAGGCATCATCTTTGTATCCATCTGGTATTGGGAGACATCATCTCAGAACTCATCTGGTATTGGGAGACATCATCTCAGAACCCATCTTGTATTGGAGACATCATCTTAGTACCCATCTGGTATTGTAGGCATCATCTTAGTACCCATCTGGTATTGGGACACATCATCTCAGAACCCATCTGGTATTGGGAGACATCATCTTAGTACCCATCTTGTATTGTAGGCATCATCTTAGTACCCATCTGGTATTGGGAGACATCATCTCAGAACCCATCTGGTATTGGGAGACACCATCTCAGAATTCATCTTGTATTGGGAGACATCATCTTAGTACCCATCTGGTATTGTAGGCATCATCTTAGTACCCATCTGGTATTGTAGGCATCATCTTGGTACCCATCTGGTATTGGGAGACATCATCTTAGTACCCATCTTGTATTGGGAGACATCATCTTAGTACCCATCTTGTATTGGGAGACATCATCTTAGTACCCATCTTGTATTGGGAGACATCATCTCAGAACCCATCTTGTATTGGGAGACATCATCTTAGTACCCATCTGGTATTGTAGGCATCATCTTAGTACCCATCTGGTATTGGGAGACATCATCTTAGTACCCATCTGGTATTGTAGGCATCATCTTAGTACTCATCTGGTATTGGGAGACATCATCTCAGAACCCATCTTGTATTGGGAGACATCATCTTAGTACCCATCTTGTATTGTAGGCATCATCTTAGTACCCATCTGGTATTGGGAGACATCATCTTAGTACCCATCTTCTATTGTAGGCATCATCTGAGTACCCATCTGGTATTGGGAGACATCATCTTGGTACCCATCTTGTATTGGGTGACATCATCTTAGTACCCATCTGGTATTGGGAGACATCATCTTAGTACCCATCTGGTATTGTAGGCATCATCTTAGTACCCATCTGGTATTGGGAGACATCTTAGTACCCATCTTGTATTGTAGGCATCATCTTAGTACCCATCTGGTATTGGGAGACATCATCTTAGTACCCATCTTGTATTGGGAGACATCATCTTAGTAACCATCTGGTATTGTAGGCATCATCTTAGTACCCATCTTGTATTGGGAGACACCATCTTAGTACCCATCTTGTATTGGGAGACATCATCTTAGTACCCAGCTGGTATTTTAGGCATCATCTTAGTACCCATCTGGTATTGGGAGACATCATCTCAGAACCCATCTTGTATTGGGAGACACCATCTCAGAATTCATCTGGTATTGGGAGACATCATCTCAGAACCCATCTTGTATTGGGAGACATCATCTTAGTACCCATCTGGTATTGTAGGCATCATCTTAGTACCCATCTGGTATTGTAGGCATCATCTTAGTACCCATCTGGTATTGGGAGACATCATCTTAGTACCCATCTTGTATTGGGAGACATCATCTTAGTACCCATCTTGTATTGGGAGACATCATCTTAGTACCCATCTTGTATTGGGAGACATCATCTCAGAACCCATCTTGTATTGGGAGACATCATCTTAGTACCCATCTGGTATTGTAGGCATCATCTTAGTACCCATCTGGTATTGTAGGCATCATCTTAGTACCCATCTGGTATTGGGAGACATCATCGTAGTACCCATCTTGTATTGGGAGACATCATCTTAGTACCCATCTGGTATTGGGAGACATCATCTTAGTACCCAACTGGTATTGTAGGCATGATCTTAGTACCCATCTTGTATTGGGAGACATCATCTTAGTACCCATCTGGTATTGGGAGACATCATCTTAGTACCCATCTTGTATTGGGAGACATCATCTTAGTACCCATCTGGTATTGTAGGCATCATCTTAGTACCCATCTGGTATTGGGAGACATCATCTTAGCACCCATCTTGTATTGGGAGACATCATCTTAGTACCCATCTGGTATTGTAGGCATCATCTTAGTACCCATCTGGTATTGTAGGCATCATCTTAGTACCCATCTTGTATTGTAGGCATCATCTTAGTACCCATCTGGTATTGTAGGCATCATCTTAGTACCCATCTGGTATTGGGAGACATCATCTTAGTACCCATCTTGTATTGGGAGACATCATCTTAGTACCCATCTGGTATTGGGAGACATCATCTTAGTACCCAACTGGTATTGTAGGCATGATCTTAGTACCCATCTTGTATTGGGAGACATCATCTTAGTACCCATCTGGTATTGGGAGACATCATCTTAGTACCCATCTTGTATTGGAAGACATCATCTTAGTACCCATCTGGTATTGTAGGCATCATCTTAGTACCCATCTGGTATTGGAAGACATCATCTTAGCACCCATCTTGTATTGGGAGACATCATCTTAGTACCCATCTGGTATTGTAGGCATCATCTTAGTACCCATCTGGTATTGTAGGCATCATCTTAGTACCCATCTTGTATTGTAGGCATCATCTTTGTATCCATATTGTATTGGGAGACCTCATCTTAGTACCCATCTTGTATTGGGAGACATCATCTTAGTACCCATCTTGTATTGGGAGACATCATCTTAGTACCTACATCATATCATAAGACATTATCTCAGAACCCACCTTGTATTGTGAGGTCGTTGACATCTTCGCTGTACTTCAGCAGGAGTTCAACAATCTGGTCGTTGCCTACAGCACATGCAATATGTAGGCTGTAACAAAAACATCACAGAGATGGAAACACAATTCCTACCCATGACAATATTCTTTCTAAGACTGTGCATGCACTGCAAACAAAAGGAGCCAAACATCTTTCATAAAATTATAGTTCCAGCAAAAAAGTTCTGTTTACTCTCTTTACTTTATTTCAAATCCTTTAACATGACAGCTTCCTGGATTTCTTGCCAAAAACATGACAGCCTGTCAATCCATGGACATATAACCAAGACTAATAATGTTTCTATGACATTGTGGTGCTTTGCCTGTGTGTATCAAACAGTTTGTGTTTCAGCCAGTGGTTTTCATGTCATAATGCTTCTGAGCCCCTATGATTCATATTGGCATGATGTGTGTTCCACGCTCAAGGACCACCACCTATGGATATCGATCCTTCGCCAGAGCAGCTCCACGACTTCTAGAATGATCTGCCATTAGAACTGAGACTTGAAAATAACTTGGCCACTTTTAAAACCAATCTCAAAACTCACCTTTTCTCAAAGGCTTATGCCTAGACCGAGTGGACATTGCTGACACATGTGACATGCATGCTCTCAAAGCGCTTTAGAGCAGTAATACTGACTGGATTCTTGCGCTATATAAGTTCTTAGTTGATGATGATGATGATATTGAGCCTGTTTGACTCATGTCATTGTGCTGTTGGGTCTGTGTGGTTTGGGTCATTGTGCTGTTGGGTCTATCTGGTTTGGGTCATTGTGTTGTTGGGTCTATCTGGTTTGGGTCATTTTGCTGTTGGGTCTATCTGGTTTGGGTCATTTTGCTGTTGGGTCTGTGTGGTTTGGGTCATTGTGTTGTTGGGTCTATCTGGTTTGGGTCATTGTGCTGTTGGGTCTATCTGGTTTGGGTCATTGTGCTGTTGGGTCTATCTGGTTTGGGTCATTGTGCTGTTGGGTCTATCTGGTTAGGGTCATTGTGCCTGTGGGTCTATCTGGTTATGGTTAGGGTCACTGTGCTGTTGGGTCTATCTGGTTTGGGTCATTGTGCTGTTGGGTCTATCTGGTTTGGGTCATTGTCATTGGGCTGTTGGGTCATTGTGCTGTTGGGTCTTCTGGTTAGTCATTGTGCCTGTGGGTTATCTGGGTCTATCTATCTGTTAGGGTCATTGTGCTGTTGGGTCTATCTGGTTAGGGTCATTGTGCTGTTGGGTCTATCTGGTTAGGGTTATAGGTTTGGGTCATTGTGGTCTATCTGGTTAGGGTCATTGTGCTGTTGGGTCTATCTGGTTAGGGTCATTGTGCTGTTGGGTCTATCTGGTTAGGGTCATTGTGTTGTTGGGTCTATCTGGTTATGGTCATTGTGCTGTTGGGTCTATCTGATTAGGGTCATTGTGCTGTTGGGTCTATCTGGTTAGGGTCATTGTGCTGTTGGGTCTATCTGGTTTGGGTCATTGTACTGTTGGGTCTATCTGGTTTGGGTCATTGTGCTGTTGGGCCCGACGTGGTTTGGGTCATTGTGCTGTTGGGTCTATCTGGTTAGGGTCATTGTGCTGTTGGGTCTATCTGGTTTGGGTCATTGTGCTGTTGGGTCTATCTGGTTTGGGTCATGGTGCTGTTGGGTCTATCTGGTTTGGGTCATTGTGCTGTTGGTCCTGTCCGAATCATATCATCATGCTAATGGAAGATTGCTTCAAGATTGTTTACTAAATTTGAATGAGATCCCTGATACTGTATAACTCACACTGAGTGTCCCTTTGGCCCAAGTTTGGTGGGGTTGAGAGTCTTCTTGTTGAGTACACTGGTTGCCTTCTTGACATCCCCCACCTCCACTGTCTTCAGGAGCTTCTCATCATTCTTGTTCCATTCAGACAACTGAAAGTAAAGCCAGGGAACATATTGAAGGTGAGAGGGTGACTTAAAGTCAGGCCATATGTATAGGTGAGAGGAAGCCTGGTTCAAGAGCTTTGAACAGTATTTCAGTTCTGAAAACCCAAAGTGATAGAGGCCTGAACATAGGTTATATCCAAAGACTTGTGCAAAGTCAAGCAAACTTTCACAGACAGGCAAAATCTTGCTTAAGAGAGGCTTGGTTTCCATGGAAATGACAAATATTACATTTTAATTCTGAAACCAGCAAAAACAGTAAATCATGTATATTTTTTATGAAGATTGCAATGATCAGAAGTAGCTGTACCTGAAGCAATAATGTACCAGGAAAAATATATTCTAAAGTCCTTTTAATTAAGTTACCTCTACTACATATCTCCCGCTTGATGTCTGCCAATGTCAAATCTGTTTTGCCTTCAGAAATTCTATCAAAACCCATCTTTTCCACAGCGCTTGAGCATAATATCCAAGTATGGAAAAGCACAATACCAATCCATTATTATTATATTATTACATATGACTGCAATGAGCACACAATTTCATAAAAATATACCTAATAATATTGAGAATAACACTATTTTCTTCACTCTACATATATCCATTCTCTGAAACCTAAGATCTGTTTCAAGGTAACCATGGCAATCGTCTGATCATGGCTGCTGTACATGAAAACATTTCACACACGGTTTTGCTGAAATTAATGTGATCAATATTGGATAGAATTTGGGAAAAAATATTAAAAATCACAAACATATGGCCAGATATACAATGAAAACTTTTTATACACAGGTACATACACAATATACAGAAGGTATGTTCAACTACTGGTTGAACCTTATCTTGTTTCAGTTCAGAAAGGCACAGTATCATCATGAATATCTTACCAAATAGTTAACATAGAACTACAGTTGTGAAACCACAATCTCACTCCTCAACAAGGGACAGGTGAATCCCAGTTGCAGCAACAAATAAACTTTCAGGATAACATGCTGACATGACATTGGATCAAGTGTCATCGACTCCTCACAAAAACACTTCCGTTTTTAACACGACAAATAAACATTACCGTGACAACCCTGCAGCACAAAATCACGTCCTTTATATGATAAAAAAAATCATGATCACTTACATCTGTGGTACTTTTTGTTCTGAATTTGAACAAGTTGCGCACTCTATAGCGCGACATCCTGTGATCTTGGACCCCTGGTCTGGATCTGTGTCAGCAGCTACCCACGTAATCTTAACATCCTGGAATGAGGGGGAAACATGCCACTGCAAGAAACAACAAAACAGACTTAACAAGACATCCATGTGGAAAAACACAGACACTCTCCAGACAAGCCTTGTCCTGTAAGGTGTACGAACAGGAAATACTCAAAGACCTGACAAATTCAAACTAATACACATAATTAGATTTTCTTGCTTTTATATCTTTTTTTATGACCAACTTGGGTTCATCCTGTACCTAAATGTCGATTAAAAGGAAGGGGAGATGTCATGTAATTAGATGCTTTATTAGTTGACAGTCCTTTGCCAGTAGACTACCAGCCTCAACTGTGTGTCAGGACGGACGTGTGAGGCTTCTTTTAGACGTCATGGGATGAGGCGTTATGCCAACAACTGGTACCTAATGCCAGCAGTCTATCCGAGTCAGTGCTTAACACCAAGTTAATTGTATGTGGTTGTTATGGTTTGAAACAAGCGAACCGACCTTGGAGACCACCTGAATAGGTTCCACTACACTAAATCAGAATCACATGCTCCCTGAGCTAGAGCCGTATGTAAACAAGTGAAGAGAGACAGAGACATGTGACAGCTGTGATTGGATGAAAGAGTATAAGATGTTTGTGTTTTTAAAATCACATCCAACCAGTAATTAAAACTGACCACAATTTTATGTATTTAGTGCTGTCATTTTTATCACCATCACCTATGCTTATTGTGTGTACAGATATTTTCCAGTAGGTGACATTTGGTGCAGAACTGGGGTTGATGTGTTCCGCTTCCTGTGCTTGCAAAACGAGCCAGACAAGTTGGCCTGATATTTTGTTTTATGGTAGTTTAAAGGCCAGAGTGTACCCATGTGTACATGGAATGGCTGTTGATAGCCTGGATATTTAAAAAAAATATATAAGATTACTATAGAAGTCTATGGGAAAACATTTGGTGGTGTGTAACCTGAAATACATGATGGTCAAATGTTGGTCTTCATTCTGAAATGTTCTAGCAACATGGTTAGTCTGGCTTAAACCAAGTTACAAAATTATAAATGAATCCTAGTGCATGAGCCTATTTCTACTGAAAACAGAGAACAGCCAGTTTTAAAAAACCTGTTTTGAACATGTGACAAACAGGCACAACATATTTTTGAATAAAACCAGTGAATACCTGGTGTTTAAGAGAAATGGTCTCTTAATGCTTCAAATTCTTATTGCCAATTATAATACATTGAAACCAGGTGTAACCAAAAGCTCTTGGGACCGCCAAAGCTATATTTTTAATTATTCATAGTTCAAAACAAGCAGAGCTTATATCAGACCTAAGTGCAAAAGAAGCTGCAAAGTGCAAAGTTACAATGCACATTATTTGTCCAACATGAAATACACAGTCACTACATTCATCATACAAAACACCCTGTTCAAATAAAGGCATGTACACACATCAGAGAGTGATCTTATAAGTGCTCACACTAAGTAGGAAACTTTACAATACAGTCCTTATGTTCCTGAACACATCACAGAAGAGAGTAGACTAACAACTAGTCTCTGAAATGAACATATTTTACTGAAAAAAACGTTCATAGTAAAAAAATATATATATAATAAAAAGGAGCCCTCAGACTTTCTTCATTCACATTTTCTAGACTTGCATGGGCTTTCTTGGATATATTTGCTTCAGGGTCTGTACGAGAGACTAAGAAGAGAGCTGAGTATACCAGGTATACCAGGGTATTATGTCCTGTAACAGTTATAAACAAGTTATATGAGTGTTTACTCTACAGCTATATCTCACATAACAAGTTTGACTTGTGTATGGTTTAATAAGCACCTGATATGTGATGTTTACAAGCAACCAAAGTGCTCATTACAGTAAATAAGATAATAAAGTTTAAAGTTGACATGGTTTTACCACACTTCTTAAACTGAAGTGTTCTTCAAACTGACAACTGGACGAGATATGTTTTTCAGAGATAACATGGGTTTTGACGTCACATCCAAGAATATTGCACTCATAAACCTGAGTCTGCTTATACTCATAACGACACGTTGACTTGACAATGCTGACATGTCACATGTTGGGTGCGTTGCAAGCCGGGAATCGCTTAGAGTAAGCAAATGAATCACTCAACCCGGGCTTGCAACAGCTCGAAGCGTTTCTCACTCTTCCAAAATGACGGAGCGATTACCGTTTGCTGGCCTGGCCCTAATGAAGAACGTGTGAAGAGTCTCGATGACGAAAGTGATGAATGTATTATTGTTGATGACTACATTGAAGATGTGGGACAAACTGAGGATGTTGGGATGTAAGCTGTCTTTGCCAATTTCCCAGCTGATTAAGTCAAACAATTCTTGTTCAGCCTTCGAATTCAAATTTCCCTAAGCCATCATTTTGGTTTGAGAATGAAGCAAGCTCATCCAGCGATTGGTGAGATTGCAAGCGGCTGAAAGTTAGCACTCCGTTGTCAGGCCAATCGCTGTACATCGCTTGCAAGCGATTGGCTGTTTGCAACGCACTCGTTACCATACACTTGCCACTCAGACACAGAATTCAATTCTTGTTTTATTAATACCAAGCATCAGGCAGACTGACAAGAAGGACAGCAGTATTTTAACATTGGTATGGTGCGCCGTGGGTGTCCAACCAAGGGCTGTCCACTCTCTACGCTGAGGCTTTACCTGCTGAACAATGGAGGTGGTCTGTCACTACATCCCAATAGCTAGAATATACTATGTTAAGAAACATTAAAGGTCACATGCAACCAAAAAATCAAACATAATTAAAACACAATTATCACTTATTCATGACATATAATATACATTGCTGGTTATGAAAAAACATATAAACAAAATTATAAGCGTACAATCGCATATCAAAAGTGCAATATTGTGTACTTGGGTTTACCGAACCCAGTCAGAGCGGGTGGGTGTGCACTCAAGTGTAACGGCTGGTTCATTTGCAGATGCCCTCACGGCTCATTGTGTGTGTATATATAGAGATGTTGGGTTTTGTAAATACATGCTCATTTTTTGTGTATAACATTTTGCAATCAACAGACATCATAACATGTCATGTGTTCAAGTATCACACCTGCCTGTCTGTGTAATTACATAATGTGACAGAGACCGAACTCGGGCTATAAATCAATGCAGGCAGGCAGGCAGACACACAGGTGTCAATAAAACAAGACATTGAGTTTTGTCTGTGACAACAACATATCTATATCACAGTTAGAAATTCTGTCAACGCTAAATAATGACATTGCTTTTAAGTATCGAACTGAGAAAGTGACTCAGTAAGAAGAACCTGTGGTGAAATAGACAAATGAAATTATATGAACAGTTTATTTACTGTCATAACATATAAAAAGCTCGCGCCTGTGAGATATCAACAAAACATTAGGAAAATAGCTGACACCAAAGCCTTCACCGAGTATTCACCGGACAGCCCGCTTCCAAAATGCGCGAACCTATTTCACTGCGCACGTGCTATGAGCGCAGCCCAGCTGTTGAAACCAGTTTTCAGAAAATTAGTGAATCGTTTGAACTCTGATTTCGTGCGGGTTTTTTCATCGCGTTATTTTTCAACTTTATAAGTTGAATTTGCATTTTTGATGATTTGTTTCAGTAAGTCCATACCGAAAGGTATCAGAATCTGCAAAGTTGTGTTTTACGTTGCATGTGACCTTTAACTATGTCTCCCAAGTCCGTGTCCCACAAAGTGATCTCAGGGCTACAATTGTAGAGCATGGGAGTTAAGTCAGACTTAGTCCTTAGATAACTTTGAGGAATAGGGCCAAGGGCTGCAAGAACCATACAAATACTTACCCATATGTATAAGCCAATATTTTTATCCCATTTCTTCCAAACGTTTTTGTCACTACTTCATTAATAAGACCCTGTTTTCCATCTAGTTAACAATGTGTATTTTGCTTCAGTTATTAGTGAGTGATAAATCCAGTGATCAACAGCATGAGCATTGATCTACGCAATTGGGATACAATGACGTTGTCAAAAAAGATCCCAATCCCATTAGTTGCCTCTTATTACGAGCATGGGTTGCTGAAGACCAATTCTAACCCGGATCTTCATGGGTTGGGAATCTTGTAAGAACATTCTATAATTCACAAAATCAATCAGCATTTCTTTTTTCTTGTCATAACAAATATTTAATTAAAACATATGTCATACATACAGGACATTGCCAGTGGTGTATAACTGAACATTTTTTACTGGCACTAATGGAAGAAAAAATTACATTCACCATATGTCCTTTGTGAAATAGCAGTTAATCAGGTCATCAGTCTGTCTCAAGTCCCTGAAACCCGTCATTTTCCCTTCCGCCCTGCCATTTCTGCAATGCTAAAGCCCTAAAGAGGCAAGTCTAGATTTTTCTCAGGTTCTGGGGCTCCTTTTCAATTAAAATGACATTAGCTTGTTCTATTAAAATTATTGATATTCAGAGAGTAACCATTAATCCATCAGGTTATCTAAGATTTAGTAATCACTGTTACACGAAATCTGCTGAAACCATGAACATGCTGTTTACAACAAAAGAATCTGTTTTAACAACAAACAAGTTACCACAACAGGTGCACTGACAGAGACCATAACTTTACAATGTATTTTCTTTGCAGACAGAGATCTCCCCTGTTTTCCCTTCCAACTTGTGCAAACATGTGGCCTCATCAGCGAGACGTGGAATTACAGACATAAGTAACAAACCATAACAGTTTATCTCCCTTGTAAGACAATGTGGCCATTATCTCGGATGTTGGAGGCATCACATACCATCACTTCCTGTTTTAGTAGCCCTCTTTGTCATAGCTGTTATCACAGCCATATTTTAATCAGCATAAACATGACAGGAAGCCGACAGTACCAGGACCATGTCTTGTGTGAGTAAGAGGATATGGCGTCTTACAGGTAGGTTGCGGACGAGTTGCCAACAACATCGGAGGCTTTATGATGATATAGCACTGAACTGTCCTCATCTGTAGTGCTATGCTTCACTACAGGTTTTCTTATACACTGGGGCTTTATTGTATATTTTATTTGAATTATTGTATTATATCATTAAAACCATCAGTGTATAATAATAAATATAAGCCCATGTTGACTTTCTGGGTGGGTCATCGGTAGGATGGATTGGGTGGGTGAGTCGAGTGAGTCGAGTGAGTCGAGTGAGTGAGTGAGTGAGTGAGTGCACCCTGGCTTCATATATTGTACCCATGTGAGGAATCAAACCCATCACTGGGCATGATCAGTGAACACTTTAACCTTTAACTTCAGATACTCCACCATCCCTTTGATTATCTGAACAACTCTCATACAACAAAAATGTGTTTTGAAGTAAATGTACTTATGATGTTATCAGTGACATGGGATAAGCTTGCTGAACCCAATAATCTCCCTGAATGTCTTCATTAAATGAATGAAAGAACTTTCTTATCAAACCCTACTTGTAGGTCCACCGAGCCATCATTAAACCACTTTGTGCAAAATAATGTCCTACATTTTACATTCATCGACTGTCGGAGATAAGATGATTCATTGTCCTGAAGTACTGACTCCAAGACTCATATGAGGGGAAGGTAAATATGATCTTTCATCTCGTCGTCAACTGTCAGTCAACTGTTAAATCTCCCGTTGGGGGTCCGATCCCCGGCATCCATTGCAAGTGGTATGAGGTGACAGAATGGTTCAGGTGGTCAGACACACTGACTAAGAAACAGCAAACAGCGTGCAAGGAATATGCAAACAAGGGAGATTGATCATAATATCAATCACTGGATTGTCTGATTCATAGTTGATATTTTTTGGACAACATATTATATTACTGTAATAAAGCAAAATACAATTTTAAACGACAACAATAAAAAAATACATTAATCAGTCAGTACAAAAACTGTGTATGTGCATGTAGTTGAAAATGTCAAAAATGTGTTTAGTTGTACACGTAGTCTGTGTAATCTTCTACTTTTCGGTCAACCTTGAGCAAGTTGAACATAGAGAACAAAAAAAAGCCTGCTGCAAAATGAACATCATTCTGTTTTTACTGCTCTTAATGGAAAAAGCAAGATTTTGTTCATATTCCAGCATTGTGAGATTTTTTATCACGAACACGAGGATAGTCAAAGACGACAGAGAGTGATAAAAACGATTAAAAAGATGTCACCAGTAATGTCAGAGTAAATTTTATTTGGCAGCTGGTGCCTCCGAACAAATACTGGCCCAAAGATGCAAAGATTCGTGGATTAAAAAACAGACAGTACCTCTGTCAAAAAGTCCCGGCAAAGAAAACCTCGTCATCACGCTTAATGCAATCAGTTATTAAACAAGCGCTTTTTCACAACTTCAGCAAAAATTTCGCTTTCAACATTCTGGTGGGGCGTCAAGAAGGTGAGAGAATTCTCACGTGTTTAAATTTCTCCAATCGGCAAGTGTGTCAAAACCACATCCCCTTCATGGCACACATTTTAATCATTGTTAGACATCCCTTGCATCCATTCAGTCGCCTTTTCATGACCCCAGTCTAACTTACTGTCAACAGCTTAAGCCCTCTTTAAACTTAAAAAATGTTACTGAGCTGTCTGAAAAACCCTTCATCCTACATGTGGAGGTAAAACATGTGACGAGTTCACACACTATAGCCTCGTAACGAAGGCTTTATGTAGGGAAAATGAAACATGAAATTGTTAGACATTGAATTACTTACTAAACAAGGGATTGTTCATCACAGCAAACAGAGGAAAGAAATGCTTAAATACTTGGACTTTCAGAAAACAATTTTTTCCTTTTTTGTTGAAAGCAAAGCAAATGCATTTAGAATACGATCTTCAGCTTGAAGGATGATTTTTCAGTCCTGTTCTGAACAAGCATCACTGCAACAACAGTATCCCCAAAAATTCATGACTTAGTTTCAAGTTTAGTACAGACAGTTTTAACAAGCAGAAGAGATCATTTGTTAAATTGTTATGAGAGCTAAATCCTGATTCATTATTGTGTGGAAATGAGCATAACAGTGTTGTGAACAGCTAAAGTACATGTATAACGATGTGTTTTACAACAGAACCTGACAACAAGAGACTTACTGAACAACCAAGTGGAAGAAGATCGAGTACAGACAAGTATTATAATTTACAGGGAGGTGGGATGTGTTTGAAAATGATAGTACTTCCTGAAACAATTCATCACTTTTGAACTGACTGCCATTCACAGAACAGAACAGAATTTTATTCTCGTAAATCATACAGAATGATATAAAGAATATACAATCATTTATAATACAAAAACATATGAGTAGATATATTGATTTAGAAATGACTAAGAACAGTTTTAGTAAACAGTGAAAGTTTCAATAGGAATGGGGTATAATCTGATTTCATAAGTAAGATAAACTTGTCCATATGTGGGTTATTGCAAAAATAAGATGGAAGGATCTTCTTACGTTCAACATTAAAATGTGTACATGATAAAATAACATGAAATAATAACATTATTTTGACAAATGGTACATGTTCTGTTTTCTAGATTACTATTAAACCATCGTCCCGTTTCCCCCACTCTCTTCTGATAATACATTGACATTCACACAGAAGTCAAACATACAGCGAGACACCACAAGGATCATGTGTGCCAGACCTACAACCAACAAAATGTATGCTACTCAAAAGAAGTTAGGGGTCACCCATGAAATACTTTCATGTGACTGTTGTCCATCTATCACAACCAAGTGGGTGATGAGATTAGATGTTTTGTTAGATGAAGGAGATTTCTTTTTCACTTCAAACCAAACATGTCTTGTCAAGAAGGAAAGGTGGAGCTATTTTTTCCAAAATAGTTTTCTTCAGAACATCCAGCACAGTGAACATTTTCAGATTTGGATGATAAAACCTGGAGACAAAATATTTCTATCACAAATATTTTTATCACAAACTATACTCCCATAGCCCTTCCCCCAAATTTCATATTAGATTGTTTTGGTGGGTTCTATTTCTGAGGGTTTTCTCTTCAATCTCTTCATCATAACATGTCATGTGTTCAAGTATCACACCTGCCTGTCTGTGTAATTACATAATGTGACAGAGACCGAACTCGGGCCATAAATCAATGTGTTTTGTTTATGGTGTATAGCCTGATTGGTGTTAAGTTCAAATTGCATGTGGTCAGTGATCGCAGTTGTGTATTGAATATTGTCATTAGCAGACAGGCAGGCAGACACACAGGTGTCAATAAAACAAGACATTGAGTTTTGTCTGTGACAACGACATATCTATATCACAGTTAGAAATTCTGTCAACGCTAAATAATGACATTGCTTTTAAGTATCGAACTGAGAAAGTGACTCGGTAAGAAGAACGTGTGGTGAAATAGACAAATGAAATTATATAAACAGTTTATTTACTGTCATAACATATAAAAGCTTGCGCCTGTGAGATATCAACAAAACATTAGGAAAATAGCTGACACCAAAGCCTTCACTGAGTATTCACCGGACAGCCCGCTTCCATGTTGCGCGAACCTATTTCACTGCACACGTGCTATGAGCGCAGCCCAGCTGTTGAAACCAGTTTTCCCCCGAAAGTCGGGGGAAAATTAGTGAATCATTTGAACTCCGATTTCGCAAAGTTTTTTTCATCGCGTTATTTTTCAAATTTATAACTTGAATTTGCATTTTTGATGATTTGTTTCGGTAAGTCCATACCGAAAGGTATCAGAATCTGCAAAGTTGTGTTTTACGTTGCATGTGACCTTTAACAAAATTTATACAAAACCACAAAAATCAATTCTACATTCACCTGCTTATAGCTTTGTTTGTGAAATAATTGATTTATTGCTTAGATTGTGTGTACTATTGAAGTTAATTATTTTAAAAACATTGTAAAATATTGGAAGTAAACATTGATTCTGCAATTTCAAAATAGCATTGGTAATTAATTTATTGGCTTAATTGTGGAAATTTGCTTGTATTGCTTTGATAATGTGCATTATTGAAGATCTCCATTAGGTACTTTAAATTATCATCTGAAAACATGGATTTTCCAAAGCAGCTACAGTAATTAATTTATAAGAAAACTGTGAAGCAATTGGATTTTTTGCTTAAGTGGAAAACTAATTAAGCTACTGGTTAGATTTAGGAGATTTGGCAAGAATTGAAACAAAATTCATGATTCTAGAAACTGAAAAAATTATTGTGATGTGTTTTGTTTTTCATTTTGTCTTGAAATATGAATTAGTGTCACAACTGATGGCACCTAAATACTTCCTGTTGTTGATATTGTTGCTATGGGAATTGTGATTAAAATGTGCTTCAGCGGGAAGGAAACACCAACGTGTTAATCATTGTTATCTTCACGTTTCCAATGTTGTTGTGAAAAATTAATTGTAATAACCCTGGTTCTTTGGAGTTTTGGAGTGAGTGAGTGAGTGAGTGACCAAGTGACCAGAAATGGACTTCACACACTGTGACCATGTGGGAAATCAAACCTGTGTCTTCAGTTTGACAAGTTAATGCCATAACCACTAGGCTAGCCCACTGCCTCTTTAAGCTATGACTGGTCTCAAGCAACAAACTTGCCAAAGCAGGCATAGACGCTGATCAAGCTACAGGGATGAGTGAGTGAGTGAAGTGTGTTTGAGACCACTTATAATGGTATTTCAGTAATATAATTGCATGACAGCTAAATGTGAAATGAAAGAGTGAGTGAGTTTAGTTTTACGCTGCACTCAGCAATATTCCACCTATATGGCAGTGGTCTGTAAATTCGAGTCTGGACCAGATAATCAAATTATCAACAGCTATGCATGTGTCAACCAAGTCAGCAAGTCTGTCCACCTGATCTCGTTAGTCGCTTTTTTACGACAGGCATGGGTTGCTGAAGATCAATTCTATACCAAGATCTTTACGGGTTGTGAAAGGAGGGACCCAAGGTAAGTAGGTTTCAGATATTGACCACTTTGATTAAACACTGGTACACCACAGACAACAGTATCAGGTAGAACCTGGATCAGTGGAACCCGGACCAGGTGGTGCCCGGATCAGGTGGAACCTGGACCAGGTGGAACCCAGACCAGGTGGAACCCAGACCAGGTGGAACCCGGACGAACCCAGACCAGGTTGAACCCGGATCAGGTGGAACCCGGATCAGGTGGAACCCAGACCAGGTGGAACCCGGCAGGTGGAACCCAGACCAGGTGGAGCCCAGACCAGGTGGAACACGGATCAGGTGGAACCCAGACCAGGTAGAGCCCAGACCAGGTGGAACACGGATCAGGTGGAACCCAGATCAGGTGGAACCCAGACCAGGTGGAGCCCAGACCAGGTGGAACACGGATCAGGTGGAACCCAGATCAGGTGGAGCCCGGATCAGGTGGAACACGGATCAGGTGGAACCCAGATCAGGTGAAGCCCGGACCAGGTGGAACACGGATCAGGTGGAACCCAGATCAGGTGGAACCCAGATCAGATCAAACATGGATCAGGTGGAACATGGATCAGGTGGAGCCCGGATCAGGTGGAACCCGGATCAGGTGGATCCCAGACAAAGTGGATCCCAGATCAGGGGGAGCCCAGACCAGGTGGAACACAGATGAGGTGGAACCCAGATCAGGTGGAGCCGGGATCAGGTCGAACCCAGACCAGGTGGAGCCCGGATCAGGTGGAACCCAGACCAGGTGGAGCCCAGACCAGGTGGAACACGGATGAGGTGGAACCCAGATCAGGTGGAGCCCAGACCAGGTGGAGCCCGGACCAGGTGGAACACAGATCAGGTAGAGCCCGGACCATGAGGAACACGGATCAGGTGGAACCCAGACCAGGTGGAGCCCAGACCAGGTGGAACACGGATCAGGTGGAACACAGATCAGGTAGAGCCCGGACCAGGCGGAACCCCAATACAAACCCACAATCATAGAGACAGAACTTTTCACAAATATTTCTTAAAAAATTAAAAAAATAAATCTAAATCGTTATATTATAACAATCATTCAGACTCTGGCCCAGTAATAAGAACATTTAGAAAGCTGACATTTTGATATGGGTTGGTATAAACTGATATCATAATGATTTATTTGACTGACATTTTATTATCCGTGTTTTATTGCCACTGGTTATCAAGGTTAAGGAATGAGCATTCATAATTTGAGTGGTTCATGGGATCAGTGAGATTTGCTTTAAAAAATAGCGTTTGAATTGAAGGACTGTTTTCATGAATAATATACGTGACCCTGACACTGATGCCACATTCTGTTCAGTATGGACAGATGCAGACTGACTTAGGCATCACACCTTGGGTGAACACCCCTGAGCCTGGTAAAACAATTGATATTATTGTGCACACCTTGGGATCACGCCTGAGCCAGGTAAAACAATTAATATTTTGTGCACACCTTGGGATCACACCTTGGGTAGACACACCTGAGCCTGGTAAAGCAATTAATATTATTGTGCACACCTTGGGATCACACCTTGAGTGGACACACCTGAGCCTGGTAAAACAATTGATATTATTGTACACACCTTGGGTCACACCTTGAGTGGTACACACCTGAGCCTGGTAAAACAATTGATATTATTGTGCACACCTTGGGATCACACCTTGAGTGGACACACCTGAGCCTGGTAAAACAATTGATATTATTGTACACCTTGGGATCACACCTTGAGTCACACCTTGAGTGGACACACCTGAGCCTGGTAAAACAATTGATATTATTGTGCACACCTTGGGATCACACCTTGGGTGGACACACCTGAGCCTGGTAAAACAATTGATATTATTGTGCACACCTTGGGATCACACCTTGAGTGGACACACCTGAGCCAGGTAAAACAATTAATATTATTGTGCACACCTTGGGATCACACCTTGAGTGGACACACCTGAGCCTGGTAAAACAATTAATATTATTGTGGACACCTTAGGATCAGTATTTTTTCTGCATCCAATCTCTACATCTGTACATACTGGACATGGTGGACACACATGGGGAAGGTAAAACCTTAAGACGACATGATGCAATAAACATCTGAAGGTTTGCAGCATTCTAGACATGCACACAGCTCCTCCCTTGGACCTTACGACCCGATTATTGTGCATGTGCATTAATGCCATAAGAAGTGTTAAGATTCGACATTGCAACGTGCGGATGTGCATGACAACAGGGACAGAGACTGCCTGTTAAATTCCATGTCAGTCCTCCAGCACTTGTCCAGGTATCAAGTGGTTCGCACACACATTTATTTTTGCAATTCTTTTCAGTAAGGCAATCAGGGAAGATCTATCTGGTCAGCTAACAAAGGAGGATAGTTCTCAGATTTCACTTCTTGCGTGACTGATTTGTGCTTGACATTAAGGTGGCCCAATCTGTTCTTGGGTGGCAATAGAGTTGTAAAAAAAGCAAAACAGTTCAGCTGCCTGCCATTTTCTGTATTAAAATCTTAATTGATAAACCAGGTAACAACATTTTTGCATTTTGTGGACCATAAACTCATAATATTCGAGAAATTCGAGACCAGTATAATAAATTAACAAGTTTCAAATTACTAAATAATTAAAGACATGTCCATTTAAACATGACACATATCCAATTTTGTAGAAACTGTGGTAACACAAATATCAGTAAAAAGAGGATATAGGGCCAGTAACAGAATATTGTGTAATGGTATATACATAAATAAATGACAGGGCTCCCATGGCCCCAGAGAATACATGGTCTTCCTCTATCCACCAAACATGTCAAATATTCATGGCTATCACATGGTGTGTCGTCAGTATAAGCCTGCAATTCATCAAACATGACAGCAGCAATAAGTATCTGAACATATTAATGACATCCCATTCCTCTCCAGGGTTTTGTTAACTTTAGTTTCGCCCCAATCAGCAGCTTTTCAACAATTACCTGTTTCCCATAAATAATCCTGGCAGGGTAACCTGATGGCTGATCATCAATAATCTATTTAGGCACAACACACAACAAGACTGAAATAAATCCTTGAAACAATATTTAAAAATATATTTATCGACAAAACAAATCCCAAAGGAGCCCTGGTGCTGAGGCATCTTGGCTTGACAATTCATTGAGTAGGACTCCTGTTTAATCTATTCTCTAACATTTGTTATCTTTGGGATTACACTTTCCCAGTAAAGTACAGATTCTAGTACTTTTGTACATTGTGTATTCATAGCTTTCGGACATGGGAGTCGAGCTAATTTACACTGAGGGGTACACAAAGTCCGTGTTCTGGACTACCAGTTGTCCGACTTCCATTTTTTGTGGCTGAGCGGGTTAGGCAGCTGACTTTGTGTGCTGGCGATTAGGTGCCTGACTCTGAAGGTGTGAGTTCGAATCCCAAACAGGACTCAACCCAACAAAAGTACTAGAATCTGTACTT
Source organism: Haliotis rubra (assembly GCF_003918875.1). Lineage (NCBI taxonomy): Eukaryota > Metazoa > Mollusca > Gastropoda > Lepetellida > Haliotidae > Haliotis > Haliotis rubra. The sequence continues at coordinate 383,209 of NW_025767171.1, read as the reverse complement.
TACTGAGAAAGTGTACTCCCAAATAAAATGTGTTACATTTGACAACTTTCTAAATGGCATTGTGCATTCATAATATATTCTCTGGGTCAGGGAGGCAGACTGTCGAACAATCAACCCAACGCTAAGACGATAGTAACATGGTGTTTTGACAGCAATAGTGTTAAGATTGTTTAGTGCAATGTGGCCTTCACACAGTAAAAACAACAAATCTTCATTTCAGGCATTTTTTAAGTGAAGCTCTTCATACTGCCCGACATGATACTGCTCAAGTTTTCTGAACTGACATGATAAAACTCTACTCACTCATAGTGATAAAGGCAGTCAGGTGAGGTTCTTTAACATTGAGTTCAAGATTATAGCACCCATATTGTGACATACATACATGCATGTGCATGTGTGTGCGCGTGTGTGCGTGTGTGCGTGTGTGTGTGTGTGTGTGTGTGTGTGTGTGTGTGTGTGTGTGTGTGTGTGTGTGTGTGTGTGTGTGTGTGTGTGTGTGCGTGTGTGTGTGTGTGTGTGTGTGTGTGTGTGTGTGTGTGGCTGCTTGTCTTGTTGGGACTTATACTGGCTGTATACAGCTAACCTACTGAGCTATGGCCCCAGTTTAACACAGATACCCCACACAGCCACAGTATATTGACTCCCGGCACTGACAAACCCTTGTTTTATCCCTTAATACCCTGTGCCAGGCAACATATGTACTGAAGAAGGAAATATTTCATTCTACAAGCCCCAGATAATTGTGAACATGTTTCATCAGAAATGTACATTATATTTCACAATCTGAATAACTTAATATCATAAGAAGATATTCTATATTATTAACATCATAAAAACATGGACAGTCAGTCAGGCAAGACTAAAAACTAGTTTACAAATCCACCATCTCAAAAACAATACAATGTGAAAACAAAAAAGAATAAAGAGCAGCTGTTTTTTTTCATTCCACCACCCAGAAATAACTCCAAAGTTTTTAAAACACACATATACTGCACCATAACCAGAAGAAAATACTTCAAAATACTGTACTAAAAACCTGTTACAAGTACATCTTAAAGACTCCTGTGTCCTTATTATTTCATTTCCCTTTTTTTACCAAGCCGATGAAATCCCTCCAAAACATAACTGAAATTGGAGTTTGGGTTTTCGATATTTTAAACCTACCGACCTTGGGGACAAAAATCTGTAAACCTATCAAGAAGAAGTCTGGCTTTACATTTAGAGAGAATATTACATGAGGAGATTCTCTGTAGGTCATAAAAGAATTGACCACACTTGTTGAGAAAATGAACATGTCTTTCTTGAGGCTGCAAATATATGAAAGTGGTAAAAACAAGTTATGTTACAATTTACATCGTATCAGCTTGTTTATTCATCCAAACTCACATCATAGATTTTATGAGAAAGATAATTGGACAGCCTCTTCTGATACACCCAACGCCAAACTATTTCTAACAGTTTCTCATGATATTCTAATATTCTACCCCTTCCTAGAATATTACATCAATTTCTCGTTTTACATCATCTGGGACGACAACCTTCAAGTGATAATCCATTGCCACTGATCTCGCCAGCGTCATCACTCATCTCGAGACCTACAGAAATATGACCGAAATCAACCCTTGGGCCCAAGGTTCAATATATTTACTTAGTGGTAGCCATTAATCAAAACACATCAACAGCCAGCCAAGTGAATCTGACTGGAAATCCACAGTCTAAAAGCAAGGCACAGGGAGTATTACTTACCTACCTACTTAAGCAGTGTATAGGAACGCCAAGTAATATACTTCACGCTTCTTGCATTCCATGCACTTCAGCTTGAGAACACGCATGCCTGTGTTTATACATAGGCTGTAACCTCTCAATGGAGCTACCTGTGCATAAAATCACACCACAACAACTGCTGATAGCAACTATCCCCACGACATTGTACACAAATATATACCTGGTTCAACAAGTTTTCATTCACTGAAAGTCAAACTGCTTTAAAATTTTGCACTTTCATTCCAAGGAAGTTTCCTTCAAAGGAACCCTCAGAATTGGATATTAGTCATCCTTTCCACACACATTCAACATGGAGTGGAGATATTGATGAGCAACACTGTATGCTGTAAGAACCCTGCTAGAAGGCAGTATGAAGCATTGACAAGCATAATGCTCCTTTCAACATGGTAAAGGGCTGCAAGGTCATTCCTCCATTAGATATTGTCACAAAGGTTGATACAATTCACAATGTGCACAATTCCAGAAATAAGTGAGTGAGTTCTTGAAGTACTCAGGGGAGTTCTTATTTCACAAACCTGCAAAGATCCGGGATAGAATAAAATCAAATATGGACCGAACACTTCAGTGATCAACAGCATGAGCATCGGTCTATACAATTGGGATACACTGAAATGTTTCAACCAAGCCTGGTAGTCTGATCTTCAAATCCCATTAGTTGCCTCTTACGACAAGCATGGGTTGCTGAAGATCAATTCTTCAATGAGGGATACCCAAAATGGGATTCACACATTTTGTTTCTGTCGAATAGAGTGAGTTTTAGTTTTACGCTGCACTCAGGAATATTCCAGCTATGTGGCGGTGGTCTGTAAATAATCGAGTCTGGACCAGACAATCCAGTAACCAACAGCAGGAGCATCGATCTGCGCAAATGGGAACCGATGACATGTGTCAGCCAAGTCAGCTAGCTGACCACCCAATCCCGTTGGTCGCCTCTTACGACAAGCATGGGCTGCTGAAGATCAATTCTAACCCGGATCTTCATGGCTCTTCTGTCGAAGGTAACAAATACATGAGAGGTATAGCTGATACTAAACGACTTTCCGTGTAATACCATTTTTCTTAAACAAGTTCATGATTTAGTATCAAACAAGCAAAAGCGAGTTTGATACCAAATCATTCACGAGTTTAATAAAAATGGTATGTAACGGAAGCGACTTTAGTATTCTGTTTATTACTTTCCAAAACAAATTGATAGAAACTGCCCAGAGTGTGAAGACTCGAGTCATCTGTCCGCAAGTCAAGCAAGGTCTAATACCATTGTGAGTGAGGAATTATCATTGTGAAACCATTATCACATCAGACGTCCGACATCATGAGATATTATTACACAAACTTATATTCACCAAACTCAGACAACACACTTACCTTGTTTTAATAACTGCCCACTTCCGTTAGTTTTCTATGTGGCCCAGACACATATCAATTCAAATACAGTATGTTATGCTATGATCAATCAATTCCATCAATTGCCAACTTGTGTCAGTGTCTAACCCACTTCATCCAGGGCAGCTAAAACAACACATTTTGTACATTTGCTATCCTTTGACTTCATTATGATTCACTACAGCAGAAAAATTAACAATTAAACTATGGTATAAACATTGTGGAAGGAAGCCGATTCTGACATTCTTGGCTCTGTACACACAGTCTAGGTCTTATCCTGCTCAAGCTTTAACAGTAAATGGTGAAGCATGTAGAGGAATCTTCCATGAAATGTCTCACATATAGATCATATCTTGCTCTGAGTTATGATGGCAACTATTTATGTAAATTTGATTATGTTTCAAATGTGATGAAAATGTGAAAAGATATTGGCAGGTAAAAATATACTTTAAATGAAGTATCTTGATCACATTGTGAAACAGGTGCAATCAGGTGAAAAGAAGTTGTACGTTTAGTTCAAGATTATTGTGCTTATTCAGCAAAATGTGTGGACAAACTGTTGACTGGACCAAGCATATTGACTCCAAACTGACCAATCTTGGTAACTCCATAATGCTTCCTGAGTGAGTGAGTTTAATTTTACGCCGCTGTCAGCAATATTCCAGCAATATCACGGCTGCGGACACCAGAAATGGGCTTCACATATTGTACCCATGTGGGGAATCGAATGCAAAAAACGTTTAGCTACCCCACGGCCCCTATTGCTTCCCGAAGGCTGTGAAGTAGCAAAAAACCATATCTTAATGTCTTTTGGTATGTATCAGCGATCACATCAGGGTGTGATCTAGAAACAGGCCTTGAACATACAGCAACACACAACACAGCCAGAAATACCTGTCAATAATCGAGTCTGGACCACACAAGCCAGTGATCAAAACCATCAGCATTGACCAAAGCTAGAGAGTTATATCAGTTGACCTTGACCTCAAGCCTGACCACCTGATCTATTAAATCTCTTCTTAAGACAAGATTAGGTTGCTAAGGACCATTTCTAACCTGGAATCCAAACAATATGTCATATTATATGTGTGCATTCCATGAACTCTAGGACTGAGGACAAAAACGTTCCGACAAGTAATGTATTCTGTAAACACCACAATTATTCCTGTGATGCAGAGACATTTAACATGTTTCAAACACCAGCACTCAGCATGTCATAACAATTAGTTATGTTATTCAGTTAATGAGGCCTGAATACTACCCTTCATAAATAGTTTGAAGAATACCGTGTTAGTCTGTCAGGTATGAATTATATCAGTCAATATTATCACTAAAGCTTCTGAGGACAGAATTAAAGACATCTGTAGCTAAATGTGTGATCTTCCATGAGTGGGAGGATATGGTTGTACACTACTCTTATCAACATTCATGCAATGTCACACCATCCAACACCAGACACGGGCATAATACATAGCACCCATTTGGAGGATTGAACCCGGACCATGGGCACATGGAGAAAACGCTTTAACCATTAGACTACCCCAAACCCTTTAAGCTCCAGTGTTGTGTATGTCAGGGTAGAGATCTGGTAGAATCGGAGATTCTACCAGTAGAGATTGCGATCGGAGTCTCTACTAGTAGAGATTGCAATCGTAGTCTCTACTGGTAGAGACTACGATTATATGGAATAACCTATGCAAGCAAGTGCAAGCTTATGCAAGCAAGTATGATGAGTGGGGATAATGTTTTCCTATTATTTGCCAGTTATAATTGAACTTATACATATGTATAGTGTTTTGATGATCCTTGTACAGTGTAAAAGATATTTATCAAATGAAGTTTATTCACAAGATCTTAACACGTAAAGACTCAGGCCAGTATTGGTCCTGCACCAACCCGTAAAGATTCAGGGCAGTATTGGTCCTGCAACCCGTGAAAGATTCAACCCGTAAAGATTCAGGGCAGTATTGGTCCTGCAGCAACCCGTAAAGATTCAGGCCAGTATTGGTCCTGCAGCAACCCGTAAAGATTCAGGCCAGTATTGGTCCTTCAGCAACCCGTAAAGATTCAGGCCAGTATTGGTCCTGCAGCAACCCGTAAAGATTCAAGCCAGTATTGGTCCTTCAGCAACCCGTAAAGATTCAGGCCAGTATTGGTCCTGCAGCAACCCATGCTTGTCGTCAGAGGTTGGTGAATGTTTCCCAAATGAGTTGATTGATGATCATTATGTCAATCACTGGATTGTCTGGTAGGGACTTGATTATTTACAGACCCCTGTCATACAGTGAGAATATTGATGAGTGCAGCATTAAACAACAAACACAAGATCTTAGTTTCACTGGCATAATTTCAAGTGGGAAAACAGGTCATGAGGAAAACTTCTTAAATTGCGAACAAATCTTCCAAACATTATCGGGTAACATCTGTTTAATGATAAAGGACAATTTCTTTACAATGCTTATCAGGTTTTAACTTTGAAAACAGATTGCCTTTTTCATAAACTGACAAAAATATTCAGCATCATCCACTAATGGACCAGTTTCTCAACCAGACGATAACATAAGGGGCATTATTGTGTTAAAATGATTTAATATTTTTGTGCAAATGTGAAAGGAACAGTCTATGAATTTGCAATTGTTGACTTACTTGAATTAACACAAATGTGAATATGTCATTGGTTTAATGGAGTAAAACATGTAATAACTGGTGTGTACAACAAATATATTCTGAGATGACATCATGGCCGACACAGCACAGTATGGTTCCACCACTTCTGGTCATGGCTGGAACTGCTGAGTGTGCTCAGTATGAAACTTACTACAACTGAAAATCCTCCTCATCCATTGGAAACTCATGGTTTTCTCCACATTGAAGATATGGTCAAGGTCACCCAAATCGACTGGTGTCTGCTTAATACCCCCAATGTAGGCTGTCACCAAATTTGAAGACATTGGGTACACAGTTCATGAGATATCGCGTTAACAAGAAATTGAAAAGTAGTCAAAGTGTCATGGTGACCTTGAAAATAAGGTCAAGGTCACCATAATTGACTGGTGTCTGCGTATTCCCTCAATGTAGGCTGTCACCAAATTTGAAGACATTGGGTACACCAGTTCATGAGATATCAAGTTAACAAGAATCGGGACGTACGTACGGACGCTGCTGAATACATAGTCCCCCGTTCCGTGGTGCGGCAGGGGACAATGAATTGTGCTAAAGGCAAGTACGGATTTAGTGATGGCAGTTCTCACTGAGTGGTAGCAGTGGCGATTTTGGGCTTTCAGTCTGAACCAATTATGAATGTTTCCTTGTGGGTACAATCTGGAACTACACAAAACTGACTGAAAAAGTAAACTAAGTAAACATTTTGTTTGTTTGCATAAGTAACAATAGATACAAAGACCATATTTAACAAATTCAAAGGATGTAAATGCAAAAAGTATTTCTTTCAACATCACAGAGTATGAACTGAATGTTGGAGGAAAGTCCAAACTTATGAAAATCTTCGATGTTTTCCACACAGATAAGCATAGACAAATAATCTTACACTGACTTTAGTTCCATAAGTAGTCATTTTATTTAAAAATATAAATGTAAAGAGAGCCCAGAATAATGCCTAGAGCTGTGGTAGTCTACACTTCATTCTAGAATTAAGTACGACTCCTATATAATATATTCATTGTCTGAGTGAGTGAGTGAATTGGGTTTTACGCTGCTTTTAGCAACATTCCAGCAATATCATGTAATGGTGGGGAAACACCAGGAATGGCCTTCACATATTGTACCCATGTATGGAATCGAATCTGGACCTTCGGCGTGACGAGTGAACGCTTTAACCACAAGGCTACCCTACTGCCCCCTCCCCCAGGTGTCGATGAACATCATGTTGGTGCATCTGGACCTTCGGCGTGACGAGTGAACGCTTTAGTGGCTACCCGCTTTAACACAAGGCTAACCACTTCCCCCTCCCCAGGTGTCGATGGCGGTTGGTGCATCTGGACCTTCCGGCGTGACAAGTGAACGCTTTAACCACAAGGCTACCCTACTGCCCCCTCCCCCAGGTGTCGATGAACATCATGTTGGTGCATCTGGACCTTCGGCGTGACGAGTGAACGCTTTAACCACAAGGCTACCCTACTGCCCCCTCCCCCAGGTGTCGATGAACATCATGTTGGTGCATCTGGACCTTCGGTGTGACGAGCCAACACTTTAACCACAAGGCTACCCCACCGCCCCCTCCCCCAGATGTCTGAGAGATGAACATCATGTTGGTGCATCTGGACCTTCGGCGTGACGAGCCAACACTTTAACCACAAGGCTACCCCACCGCCCCTCTGAGAGATGAACATCATGTTGGTGAATCCAGGATTCAAACCTTAAACCATAGGTTCAGCTAAAGGACTCAGTACAGGCTGGTATAGATAGGCATGCACGATGCATGACCACGCATGCAGCTACATGGCAACTGACTAGTTTATCTAGATGGAGTCATGGAAGATAAGAAATCTACATAAATGTCTCACACATCAATGCCAGCGTGCACCACCACCCAGCGGTAGGCTCTCCATGAGAGGCTGTCACACAGTCCAGAGCTTTCACCACATTCATCATCACCTTGGAATCTGCTGCCATAACTCACTGCACCGCATGAGTGGGTCTGCACCATGTGGTGACACTGTGTCATTCCCATCAACTATGTCAAGTGTACAATAGCAACTGATGCTCACTGTGAACATGTCTTGCATACGTACACGACTCGTTCATTTAGTCAGTGTTGATGATACACATTCAAAACAGCAAAACTGCTCATCATCTGAGCTGCTGTCAACGGAAAAAGTGTAACTTGATGAAAAATATTCCCTGAAGATGTGTTTATATATTCAATTAAAACAGTTACTGCACTACTTTCACGGGTCACTGTGACAATCTGTATGTCGGTCATATAGTATATGGAGGACAACTCACCTTCAGCATATGCAAAACACGAATCTTCTCACCGACTTGCTTAAACAACATTTCACATTCCACACATACCTGCATGCATTTCATTCACTTTCCAAGTAAACATTGCTCATAAATCTCGGCATTACTATGCAACTGTTTCAAAAAGATGCTATTAACTTTATGTTCACAAATATATTTCCTTAAACACATTCAGACTTATTGGTAGTAAGTGAAAATAACCTGGTACCACTAATTTTACTTTGGATGACTGACAACCAGTGATGTTGTGACACATTAACATACAGAGATAGGATGTCACGATGATCAGACAAAGAGAATCAAACTCACAGATTTCAAATCTGAGACACCATTTTGTATAATCAACTTGTGATCATCATTGCAAATACAAATATTGAGTTATCTTTATCATGCTAGAAGAATTTTGTCCAAAAGGTTTTTTAATAGGTTCAAACTGCTTCAAATTATTCAGAAATAGACACTGTTACCATGAAAGTGGAGTCTGTTATCTGCAACACTGGAAAATGTCTATTGTAAGGGTTCAATAAGATAATTAGATTCTGGAAGCTGTGCAATATTCCACCAACATTAAAACCTTCAAAGCTATTATATGGCCATGAAGTGCAAGTAATGATAACAGGGATACGTCTTCATATTTGGACAAGGCCATATAAATGTTTACAAATGTCAATCATAATGAAAAGTCAAAATAAGAAAATTGTTTTTTATTTAAAATGTTTCAGCCTAAACCCTTGTTCAAACCTTTATAGTCTCTAAATCATACAGGCTTTTACCTAAAACATAAGATTCACCTTTATGAAAAGGCACAATGAAAATAATATCTTGAATCTTTCACTATTCTTATTTAAATTGTCATAACTTCTGTTTGTTTGTTTTACGCCACACTCAGCAATATTCCAGCTATATGATAGCAGTCTGTAAATATTCGAGTTTGGACCACACAATCCAGTGACTGACATGATGAGCATCGATCCACGCAACTGGGATACAGTGGCATGCATCAACCAAGCAAGCAAGCCGAACAACCTGATCTTGTCACCCCCACCTCTCTGAACAAGCATGGTGTGGTTACCATCAAGCAAATAGTAAATCTGAAAAATTACAAGCCAATCTGCAATGCTGCAAGCAAATCTAGATTGTTTCAGTTTCATAAAGACATTTTCTGGGGCCCCTTTCTATAATAGATAAAAAGATAATTTAACACAATCAAACTGAAGTATGTTTATTTCAAAACCTAAATATTTGTAAGAAAATCTAATATCACCCACTATAAGAGTTCGAAATCCCTAGTCCCCATTCTTCTGTTATAACAGCTTTCCAAGCAAACTCATGCCTTCTTCCACAATCCCCATATGCCAAAGTTATCAGTTTCAGAGTGAACAGGAAGTTAATAACAGACATCAAGAGCAGGTTGTATCACATAATCCAGTGAAGGAAACAGTTCTTTGCAAAATGACTTTGACAAGCCGAGAAGATGGGTCTTGATTTGTATCCTGTATGCACAGAACAAACCACGGGAGGCCTGGTCCTCCAGTTTATCCTGCAGCAGCCTTGCTCCATGGCTATACTAAGTGATAAATTCATGGATGTCTAGTAATTCTATCTATATAATACCTAAATCTACATAAGCGGACAGAAAGAACACCAGTCTTTTACAGTGTAAACTTGTCCTTATTATCTATGCCATTTAGAAAGTTTGGTTTAAAGTAATAATTATGACCATAGAGACTTGTGCAAGTCTAACCCTGCAGCAGCAGTTGTATGTGTGCTCAGCCCTCACACAGGGAGTCCTAATCACATTGCTCAGCTTACATATGCAGGTTAGGGTCCCCTGATATTCCAGCTCGGCTCCTTCATGGATATTGTGGGTAAAGATAGTTGTACTGAATTATTCATGAAGTTCCCTTCAATTTCAACAGAGGCCTTCCTGGAACATGACAACTGAAAGTTTCTCACGATCAAATACACTTACAATGAATGAGTGAGTGAAAAGGGTTTGATGCTGTTACTATCAGTATTCCTGAGTTGACAGAGCATGTGTCACCCAGAGGCAGATGCAGGATTTTGAAAAAGGTGGAGGCAAAAAAGTTGACTGAAATCTTGGTTGCAATGAAACAATAATATAATAATCCTGATTTCTCTGTACATGAGCATTACCTACACAGCTTGTGTGCTGAACATGGCAATGCTGCACTAAGATATATTATAGCAATGTGATGGTAGTGTTGATCTCTGTCTCGCAGGAACTATTCCTTTATCATTTGTACTTCTACAACACTATATGTAAAACTGTCATTAGACAGAGCTAGAATGAAACAAATCTGGAATAACATGCTATTAATCACAACACCACACCTGATCATCCAATCTATTCTTAAGACACTCACTTCTTACAAGCTGTGAAGTCTGTTTCTGCTGTTCCCTCGCTGTGATATTGCTAAAAGCGGCATAAAACTAAATTCACTCACTCACTTCTTCTTACAAGCTGTGAAGTCTGTTTCTGGCGTTCCCCCGCTGTGATATTGATGGAATATTGCTTAAAGCGGCATCAAACTAAATTCACTCACTCACTCACTTCTTACAAGCTGTGAAGTCTGTTTCTGGTGTTCCTCACTGTGATATTGATGGAATATTGCTTAAAGCGGCATAAAACTAAATTCACTCACTCACTCACTTCTTACAAGCTGTGAAGTCTGTTTCTGGTGTCCTCCAGCTGTGATATTGATGGAATTTTGCTTAAAGCGGCATAAAACTAAATTCACTCACTCACTCACTCCTTACAAGCTGTGAAATCCGTTTCTGGTGTTCCCTCGCTGTGATATTGATGGAATATTGCTTAAAGCGGCATAAAGCTAAATTCACTCACTTTTTACAAGCACAACTTTGCTGAGGGCCTGTACTAGCAGGATACCTATACTATACCTATCATCAAAACACAGGAGTCTACATTGATTCAAAAATTATAACTTAGCAAGCAGTCAGCTGTGGCAAATGACCAATATTCCATATTCAGTAACACAAACAAACCAAATTCTCAGAGCAAGTAAAGGCTGCACCCCTGTGAAATATCTGACCCGGAGTCCAGCAGGTCACTCAGTCTGCCCTGCCGGCCAACTGGAAGTTGACAATCATGTGAATAGCACAATCTGGTTGTGTCAACATGTATTTGGGCACTTGGTGACTGTGTAGCAAAGTGGACGGGGTCCCATGTTGTTTAATTCGCATTCGGCAATATTCCAACTATGTGATAGCGGTCTATAAACAATTAGTCAGGGCCAGACAATCGAGTGATCGGTACATGAGCATTGTTCTACCACCTCGGTACCACGGTACATGAGCATTGTTCTACCACCTCGGTACCACGGTACATGAGCATTGTTCTACCACCTCGGTACCACGGTACATGAGCATTGTTCTACCACCTCGGTACCACGGTACATGAGCATTGTTCTACCACCTCGGTACCACGGTACATGAGCATTGTTCTACCACCTCGGTACCACGGTACATGAGCATTGTTCTACCACCTCGGTACCACGGTACATGAGCATTGTTCTACCACCTCGGTACCACGGTACATGAGCATTGTTCTACACAATTGGAACACAATGACATGCATCAGCCAATCAGCGAGTCCACCCGCCTGATTAGTCACCTCTTTTAACCATCACGGCTGTCTGAAGAGCAATTCTAATCTGGATCTTCATGAGGAAGGACTGGGGTTGTTGAAGGCCAATTTTAGCCAGGATCTACCCAGATCTTCACAAGCAGGCATTGTAAAGGCCAATTTCATCCTAATGAAATTTGCTATTGAAATTTGAAGTTTCAATCGTATATGTGCATAGGATCCAATCCATTACAACAACACATGGTGTAGAAGCACCAGGAACTCTCCTACCTCCAATACCACAGACCCGTGAAGGTCCGGGTTAGAATGAACCTTCAGTAACCCATGCTGGTTGTAAGAGGCGACAAACGGGATCGGGTGGTCAGGCTCGCTGGCTTGGTTGACACATGTCATCGTATCCCAATTGCATAGATACTGTTGATACTGTTGATCACTGGATTGTCTCGTCCAGACTCGATTATTTACAGACCGCCGCCATATATCTGGAATATTGCTGAGTGCAGTGTAAAACTGAACTCACTCACTCCAATATTGGAAACAGGTCACACATGAGTGAGTGAGTGAATATGGTTTTACACCACCACTTTAAGCAAATATTTCAACAATATCACAACAATATCTTTTATAACAAAGTGTGGATTCGAACCCGGACTTGATGTGAGGGAGTCAACATTCTAACCAGCTATTTCACTGCCCCTTGTTCAGACATGAACAACCCCATCAAAACAAGCCGACAACATGAGTATAGGATAATATTTGTCTACATCACATATGCATATACAGTCACCCATAGAGTTTTCTCAATACTTCTGCTTCAAGATAGTGTATTGCATTTTCATTCACAGAAATATTACATTAAAGAATGTTCTCTTCACAATTGTGCAATATTACCTTTGTAGGTTTGCTACAATTTCACATTTTTGTGCTTTGGTAATACCAAGAGAGATGTCTGCCTCTGGAAACTAGATTACAAAAATATTGTATTCATTTTATTGCAGCACCTCAATTTTCAGAATAATTGCATATTTGCCATCACAGCTGCTGTGGTTCATTACTGTGGTAATCACCTGTTGTTGTGTGTTGTTATTATGTTGTATGCACAAATGTTTATTTTTCACATGTACCCCCATTTGTTTCTAAAACAAAATAGTTATTGCCGATGCCCCACCATGATATTGCAGGAATATTGCTAAACATTTCATAAAACCATTCCAAGTCAGTCTCAAAATATGATACCTAAGAACACTGTAACATTTGTGATCTACTGACATGAGTTACCTGTATCCTGACATAAGTTACCTGTATCCTGACATAAGTTACCTGTATCCTGACATGGGTTACCTGTATCCTGACATAAGTTACCTGTATCCTGACATAAGTTACCTGTATCCTGACATGAGTTACCTGTATCCTGACATAAGTTACCTGTATCCTGACATGGGTTACCTGTATCCTGACATGAGTTACCTGTATCCTGACATAAGTTACCTGTATCCTGACATAAGTTACCTGTATCCTGACATAAGTTACCTGTATCCTGACATGGGTTACCTGTATCCTGACATAAGTTACCTGTATCCTGACATAAGTTACCTGTATCCTGACATGGGTTACCTGTATCCTGACATAAGTTACCTGTATCCTGACATAAGTTACCTGTATCCTGACATGAGTTACCTGTATCCTGACATGGGTTACCTGTATCCTGACATAAGTTACCTGTATCCTGACATGGGTTACCTGTATCCTGACATAAGTTACCTGTATCCTGACATGGGTTACCTGTATCCTGACATAAGTTACCTGTATCCTGACATAAGTTACCTGTATCCTGACATAAGTTACCTGTATCCTGACATGGGTTACCTGTATCCTGACATAAGTTGTATCCTGACATAAGTTACCTGTATCCTGACATCAGTTACCTGTATCCTGACATAAGTTACCTGTATCCTGACATCAGTTACCTGTATCCTGACATAAGTTACCTGTATCCTGACATCAGTTACCTGTATCCTGACATAAGTTACCTGTATCCTGACATCAGTTACCTGTATCCTGACATAAGTTACCTGTATCCTGACATAAGTTACCTGTATCCAACAATCTCAATAAACAATAACAAAGCAAAATACCTACCATGCATGCCCACATAACCAGCATAGACAATATGTGAAAACATAAACCCCATATCAAGTGTCCTTGACAATAGGTCCCTAATGCAAATCTAACCCAATTGTGTAACATTACACCTCACAGGTGTAGATAGGCACAGCAACACTTACATCTTTCTCCAGCTAATCCTACGACGATGTATCTATATAACATCTCTCGTAAAGACACTTTCTCACAGATGTTTATGGGCATTTATTTAAATAGGGTGTGGAGCGTCAGAGATCAATTCACATCTTAGGTCAATGCAGGTCTATATAAAGTGAGTCACTGAAATATTTCCCATTGAAATGTCCCAGTAATGAAGCTAGGGGGGCTATTGAGAATGACAATCTGCTGACTGGCCCGAGCTGTAATTGACGAGATCGGTGAGCAAACAAAAGACAGGGGAACATGAAAAGGTGTGTGATGGAAGTGGGTAGTGTCACTAGTATGATACTACTGCCTATTCTTGAACTGTTTTACAAGGTAAACAGAGAGTTACCCCCCTTGAATTGTGAATACCCAAAGTGCATCTGTGGAATGTGACATTACAGAAGATTGCCTTGACCTCCGGGGAAATCACAATCAAATGTGGTAATCAATGAAATTTAAGTGCTGAAGCAACACAATGGGAAGAAGAAGTTATTTCTATGGATCAGAAAGTGCAGTTTGTGTCAGCAGTACATGAAAGCATTCAGTCACTTGTGAAAACATGACCTTTTCCCATTTACACAACTACTTACAGGCTGCTAGGCCTTTAACATGGTGAAGAACAGTAGGTGACGTGAACAAATATCTGAAAGTGACAAGTAAGCAAGTGTGAATGAATAAATGAATGTTTACTTGTCTATCAACAGTAAGACAAAACACTCACAATGACCCACCCAGGTTGACAAAGATGACACTGAATGCCACCAACACTATTAAACCATGAATCTGTATGTCTGTCGGCACTATTATATCATGCATCAATAAGTGTGAAGACACCAGCACAGTCTGAGATTCCAGGAAGTGGCTTTGTACAATTGACAATGTAGAGGATCAAACCTAAGTCTAACATGAGTTTACACATTAACCACTGTGCCACCTCACAGACCCTAATTCAGCAACGACAGTCATTCAAGGAAGTGACTCCACATTGGAAACAAACACTGTTCTTCTACACCATACCACTGAGATAGACCTTGATAACCACCAACACATTCCCACTGCCTTCAAAGACCTTGATGCAAACCAACTGTTCCACATTGGAAACAAACACTGTTCAGAGATAACGATAACCACTAAACCATACCACTGCCCTCAACAGCAGACCTTGATGCAAGGCAACCAACACGATTCCACATTGGAAACAAACACCGTTCTTCAACATGAGATAACATATAAACCACTTCACAATACCACTGCCCTTCACAGCAGACCTTGATGCAAGGCAACCGACACGATTCCACATTGGAATCAAACACCTTTGTTCAACATGAGATAGCGTATTAACCACTACACAATACCATTGCCCTCAACAGCAGACCTTGATGCAAGGCAACCGACACAACTCCACATTGGAATCAAACACCGTTCTTCAACATGAGATAACATATTTACCACTACACCATACCACTGCCCTCAACAGCAGACCTTGATGCAAGGCAACTGATACAATTCCACATAGGAATCAAACACCGTTCTTCAACATGACATAACGTATTAACCACTACACCATACCACTGCCCTTCACAGCCGACCTGACACGATTCCACATGTAAAAGACATTAGATGTACTGCTTAAGTAGATGTATTGACACATATATCCATTCTGCTCGCTGATGTCCTTGGCAATCACAAGATAACGTTTCCCTACACACTTTCACATATGACAAAGAGGCACGTTTCATTGCATCAAAAAATGTAGTTCACTATAATGTCACCTGCTATTGTATGATTTTTGTCTCTGGAACCACCACAACTGTTTATCAGCTGATCGCTTTGGTGTAAAGCTATAAACTAACTCACCTTTAAGGTACAACATGGCTATATGCAAATTACATACTTATTGTCTTCAATTATACAGCAACAGTTGTTATGACGATATAAAAGATGAAACATATTATCAATTACTGTCACATGTCAGTGTAGTTTCCATACAATCTACAGAATCAACAACACACGTCCCCACAAATCATCTGTCCTCATCGAGGTAGGGTGCGCATGTGTTGAGCAATGCCGATCCTGACATGCACGTAAACCTGTGTGGCTTTGGGCCCACTTGCACAAAGTTGTCTTAGTGCAAAACTATTGTGGGTATGTCAGTAAGTGTCACGGAGTCTATGTTGGCAGTATTCTAGCCAGGTTTTGGCAAGGGCCAACAAACAAGCTTCACACCGTGGAATCAAATCTTGTATGCTAGCACCTGAAGGGGCTACCCTACATACAGACAACAAGTACATACAGCACAAATCTGGAAAATACTACTACTACTTTATTGACATGTTCAGGCAAAGATGCTCACTTATTTGAACAGAAACAACATAAACCACACAGATGACATCCAAACATAAATACTGATACATCAACATTAATTATTAACTTTTACACATTTACAAAAAATTAAAAGCCTATTAATTAAAATTAAAATCTATTATCGAGCTAATTGTATGTAAGAACTGTGCTCCATGGTCTGGTAGTCAAGTCTTGGCCTTGGCGTTACAAATAACACAATATTTAAACTGGGTAATAAATTTCAAAGTTACTTGTCCACAGAACACAACAATTCTCTGTTATTGGGCATAAACATTCTGTAATATAAATTGTAAAATTTGAGAGAAATTTTTTTATGATTTTGATGGCCTGAACCCACCATGCTTGAAGCAATACTTGGCTTAACCCTTGTCAAAGAATCAAAGACTGTCAATATGCCAGGGATTCTTTGGGTAAGATATCATAAATGACTGTGAATCTTTTCCTTTTTGACAAAGGATCGACCAAGGGCAAACATACCTGTCTGAGAGTCACATCCTAAGTCAGCCGTCGACCATCCGATGTGACAATCCATGCATACAGGCCAACCACAGACCGACAATGTTAGCACCTCTTGCATTCAAGTACACTGACCAGCTCAAACAAGAAACAGGTACAGCTCTACTGCATCAGCAAGTACAGTCCCTGAAGCACCTGTCAGAGTAGGCTTCTTACCTGGGTACTGTACATGGCCCCTGTCCACTTGGTAATTAAACAAATGCATGCCATGGTGATATGTTTTAGCTTCCTGCTCACATCATTCAGCCTTCTTGTGTAGGACTGACAGTCCATCATCAACTGTTCATTGACAATAATTACACAAAGTTGCAACCTCTCCCCCACAGTATGTCCCTCCTGCTGAGTTGAGTTGAGTTTGGGGAAACAACTCCTTTGTAAGCACTTGCTTGAATGAAAATATACTATTGGACTGACCTAAGCCTTTCCCAAATTATGAAGCTTTAGTCTTTGATCTACGCATTTCTTACCTTGTCCACAGTGTGAGGCAAGACACGTCCACACCACAATCAACCCTGAACTTTATCACTGGTCAAACACACTGACCCAGACATCTTACCTAGGCTGGACTGTATTCCATCCACTGTCCACAATGTCAGGCAACAGTTACACAAATCTAACCCTTGATTTCTATTATTTTTCACGCCTGTCCCATCGGTCTTCTCACCTGGGCCTACCTGTACCAACTGTATCCCCCCTACCTGTCAATACCTGGTATTTGTCCTGGGGGTCATCCATGGATTATGTAAGTTTGCCCAGGTGGACTCTGTACAACAGTGGCTGACTGGCCACTCACAGACCATCGAGGAAGTGAACCATTCATGCACAATCAATTAGGCCACATATATCACTGTGATATACGGCAATATAACACTGTCACTAATGATGTCATATACTGGATAAGATCATGAGTATTCCTTCTTGTATCAACTAAGCAGCAGCATTGGTCACTTCATGAATAGATTAACCTCAGAACAGGTGTAACTTTCCAGTTCAAGTTACCAGTTCAACTTTCTCCCAGAAAAGAGCATTATCCCACGGCTGATAACATGTTTGTTTGATTCATAATGGTTTTACCTTAAATGAAGTCAAACATTCAAGTTTTTCACTAAAACTCTCACAGAAAAAAGCTTAACCGTTATCCTATAGCTGGTAATATGTCAGATTTTTTAATGTTGGTGCCTTTGAACAGGTTAAACTTTCAACTTTCATTTCATGAAATATCTTGCAGATCATGAAATATCTTGCAGATCATTCTTAAATGCATCACAATTTTCAGAGGGTTTACCGAAATGATAAGATGGCGGTGGTTTTCTGAAAAGTCTGTATGTCAAAAAAACCAAACCACACATCAAAATAGCCACATGCACCGTACTCAAAGCGCCACCACAGGATATTGATACAAACAATTAACAAAGTCAAAACTGCCACAGACACAATAGTCAATAGGGTCACATGAAAAATATAAACATATATGGTGTTAGTTTCTATATTCCTGCTTGCATTAGCAATATTTCAGCACAGGCTGTTGGTATTCTTTGTCCACACTCTGTAAATTTGATGACTGAAATAAAACTACCTGTAACTCATTCAGGGATGCCCACAAAGATAACATAAAGAAAACAAATAATTCCCATATGATAATTCCAATCAACTACTAAACTTCCATATGGTGATACCCCAAACCCCAATTGAAAATGCTGGAATAGTGATAACAGTGGCATAAAACCTCACTCACTCACTCACTCACCACCAGCATAGATTCCAAGAAACCTATGCCTCTTGTAAAAGTGAACTAAATACGTAGGCTGGTCAGTACAGGTGACTTGGTTGATTACTGTTACTGTTACATGATTGATGCTCATGATGTCAGTCACTGGATAGTCTGGTCCAAGGTTGATTCTTATAACACACACACATACAGCAAGGATACTGCTCAACAACAAACCAGTAACAGCAATCTAATTAAGCATTTAGTACTTGCACTAGTATATTTATACCAGCTTGCATGTTAATGTGTCGCTGTTCAAAGGACACAGATTCACCAATGAAACAATTATGAGGAACTGGCTTGGACAGTAATGACTACACAGGCAGTGCCTGAATGACTGTAATTGTTCTTGAAATTAATAATTGATGAATTAAGATAAAATGATCTTATAACAGCCAGAATAATATTGTTGTGATGATGTTCTAAATCATCAAGGGGCGGTGGGGTAGCCTAGTGGTTAAAGCGTTGGCTCGTCACGCCGAGGACCCGGGTTCGAATCCCCACATGGGTACAATGTGTGAAGCCCATTTCTGGTGTCCCCCGCCGTGATATTGCTGGAATATTGCTAAAAGCGGCGTAAAACCAAACTCAGTCAGTCAGTCAGTCTAAATCATCGATACCAAACACAAGCATTGTATATCATTTTGTATTCAGCAGCAGGTGTAACCTATTTTGTCTGGTGCAACAAGCTTGTCACCAAAGGTTGCACTGGATTTGAGTAGGTTTCATTTCCTTTCATTGAGCCCTGAACAATACTGATTTAACTTACATGGTAATGATACATCATGATAATCTGACACCTTCATTTCCACTGCTTGCTCCACACAGTGATTTCAGCTATGGTCAGGTGAAAAGGGATTTCGAGAATATTGAAAGTGTGTTAGTCCATACCAGTGCTGCATTCTATACAGCTAGCAAACTCAGACACAGTATACTGACTCCAAACTGACCAGGCCCTGTTTTACTCCCTTAAGGGTACAGTGGGGTAGCCTAGTGGTTAAAATGTTCGCCTGTCACGCCAAAGACCTGGGTTTGATTCCCCAAATGGATACAATGTGTGAAGCCCATTTCTGATGTCCCCCTGTCGTGATATTGCTGAAATATTGCTAAAAGCAGTGTAAAGCTAAACTCACTCACTCACTCCCTTAATGCCAGCCAGGGTAACAACAAGTACCACATATTAACTTCTTTTGGTCCATGAACACCCAGGTTAGAACTGATCTTCAGTAACCCATGCTTGTTGTAAGACTAATGGGATTGGGTGGTCAGGATCCCTGACTTAGTTGACATATGTCATCGTATCCCATTTGTGTAGATCGAAGCTGCTTAACCACCAAATACCTTTGTCTTAATGCACCAAACTGACAGTAGACAAATATACCTCAGAAGACAAACACCACCAAACCTGACTACCAGAGTGTAGGCAAACGGATCTGAACAGGTTAGACAGTCCACTCACATACCAAGCATAGATGTCTTATTTATCTTCACCTATTTCAAGTAAGCACTGACATGTACCTCATGTAAGGAGGCCAAGAATGATATATTCACACTGTATTCCTCAAGGACCCGTGAAGATCCGGGTTAGAATTGATCTTCAGTAACTCGTCCTTGTCTTAAGAAGCAACTAACGGGATCAGGTGATCAGGTTCCCTGACCTGGTTGACACATGGCATCACATCCCAATTGTGTGAGTGAGTTTAGTTGTATGCCACACTCAGCAATATTCCAGCTATATGGAAGCGGTCTGTAAATAATCGAGTCTGGACCAGACAATCCAAAGATCAACAGCATGAAGATCGATCTACGCAATTGGGGGCCAATGACATGTGTCAACCCAGTCAGCGAGCCTGACCACTCGATCCCGTTAGTCGCCTCTTACGACAAGCATGGGTTACTGAAGATCAATTCTAACCCGGACCTTCACGGGTCCATCCCAATTGTGTTGATTGATACTCATGCTGTTGATCACTGGACTGTCTGGTCCAGACTCGATTATTTACAGACTGCTGCCATATAGCTGGAATATTGCTGAGTGCAGCGTTAAACAACAAACCAACCAAAACCAACTGCATTCCTTTACAAGCATGGCTGCATCACTATCAGAACAAAACAGCTGTCAAGTTTTAATATCAATGAACTAACTCACCCTTACTTGTTTAATGATTTTTATGAGATGAATACATTATATATCTATATATGAAGGAAGCGCTGACACAACAGGCTTCGACATTTCAAAAATGTACAGCATTCCGGATAGGATTCAAATGAAACAATAGAGAAAAAACATAAATGAAAATTCTGACAAAAAGCCTGCATGATGTAATCATATTGTTTACCAAACTTGACAATATTCCAACTGAACAAGAGATCTCTGTAAACAATCAAGTCCTGACCAGACAATCCAGTGATTTGCATCATGAGCACTGATCAACAAAATCGGACATAATGACACGTTTCCACCAAATCAGTGAGTCTGACGACATGATCTCTATTGTCACCTCATGGGTTAAGCATTGGTTGCTGAAATCCAGTTCTAAACCTAATCTTCATGGGTTTATTCACCTCATACCTGGGCGAGGAGCGAACACTCAATTGACAGACACACAAACTCATGACATACATTACTGCATTTTACAGTAATAAATAACAAACATATAATAACAGTTGTCATCCAAGTTTAGGAAAATATACTATATTCATACACTGTATTTCCATCATATCATATGACATGAAAGAGCTGATCAACAGACATGCAGTCGCATAACTTGATAATTATCAGCTAAAAAGAGTAATCTTATATAATCACACAGCTTTTTCACAAGTGACATGTCACTCATCTTCTTGCATCATTTGTAACACATAGTATCTTTGCAAAAATGCTACACAGTTACACAAATGTGAAAAAATGTGGGTGTGTATTCCTAGTTTTAGAATAAGAAAATGTTGTTGAAGTACAACAATGTTGAACAATTTTATCAAATAAGTTACCATGAGATAAAACCTATAATGAGGTATTTACACCCATGTGATAAGTATTTCCATGAATGCTTTATTCCTGTGCAATGTGGTCTTGCAATAAACATCTATTTTCCCCTGCACAAGCCAACTAAATATTTTCACATTCTCAAAACACGCACTTGTTTACACTACTTGACACCAGAACTGGGAAAACATTCCACAACATGTCAAAAGCCAGCATGCTTTTGACCAAGGCTCAAAACTACACTTGTAATCAATTTGAACATTAATTTCAGGTATGAGCAGGAGCATGTTGACACATTTTCTGAACTATTCCACGAAGGCTCTACCTTTGCCTCTGGAGCAACAAATATTTAACTAATTTGACACAGACGATTAAGATATTTCAAGGTGTAGCTTTGATATGCTCTATTTCCTCCATAGCTATTTAATGCGTTTATGATTCATATCTCCTTTTCAAACTCATATCTACAGATATATCTCGTACAGCCTTATCTCACCTTAAACGACCTATTACAATCTCCCTGGAATGCAAGTTGCAAAACATGTCTGCGATGGAAATGTTTAACCGCCTGAAGTATTTTAAAAGTTATTCCACACTCCGATCTCATAAAACCATTGCGTTTTACACCAGAGTACAAACCATACAGTACAGTAAAATCAAGCCCGTGGTTAACAGCAGTCGCTTCTACAGTGTTGAAATTGGCGAGCATAAACACAATTTATTATAAAAATTATCACCTATTAGTTTAAGGTATTAAATTGTAAACAAACACCACGAGTTACGGTCCTTGATTGGCTGTCAAAACTGCCCAGAGGGGCTCTAAAACTTTCTCACTGCAAAGTTGCAATCCGAGATAAAAATCATAATTCTGACATCGAGAATTTGACTAATTATAATTTACACACATACCTGTTGATTATTGACTTCAGTCGAGGAAGTTATAACTTTTTAGATGCCAGATTGTATCTCAACAGGTACTCCAAACAGGTTCCCTTTCACCCTAACGTGTAACGCATGTCCAAATGTGACGTCACTTCTCGTTGAGCACGGTACTATTTGGTGTACGACTCCTCGCGGGAGCAGATATGCTTCAAATGTACAGCAGCTGGAAATAGATGAAATGGTTCCAAAAATTGTCGCCTATCATGCTAATGTTTCGAAGTAGAGTTAAAACGATGTATGTGTTCAATTTAACTGACAGTAAAATTTGGCGTGATGTCTTTCCAGCTAAAAATAACTCACAGCTGTTTACAAACCAGCATTTTGCTTTTTATTGATCTGTTTGTTTAGCAATGAACACAACTGATACAAACTGTCCATTTGAAACATAAATATATATGCCACTTACTTTTACGTAATCTAATTGCGAAATATAAGAGATGTTGTAGTTAACACAAGCCTTATGGGGGAATGTAAAGATGCTAAAAATTAGCGTTCAGTGTACAGTTTATGCTATCCGATTGGCCAATGTGCAGGAGATATATACGCACAGGAATACGTAGGTATACACTGAAGTAAAATAACAGATGCATGGTGTAGCATTGGTCAATAAGGTTTATGTTTAATATTTAGTATAGCTACGTATTGTTGCGATATATGTATATTAATGTCATATAAGTTATATCAATGTCATATAAGTTATGTCAGTGTGACATAAGTTATGTCTATGTGATATAATCTAAATTCATGTGAAATAAGCTATACCCATGAAGCGGTAATATTTGATTATGTGTGAATTGTATTTTCGCTCCAAGCGCATGACCTGACTTTCCACATATCCACCGAATTATTAACAGGCCGAAATGCATTTGCCGATGTTGATGAAAAGCCCAAAATTAATGCATAACGAATTCTTGATTTATGTCTTACATTACAAAATCAAACTGTGATATGTGTTCCTCACAGTATCCATGTATTCATCGCACTAAAGTATGAAAGTTGTGGTCACAATCATTGCATATCACATGTACTCGGTCAATAAACGCGAGATGTTAAGTAATCTCATCGCCGGTTTGCTATCAAGTAGTGAGTGAGTGAATATGGTTTTACGCCACTTTTAGCAATATTCCAGCAATATTACGGCGGGGGACACCAGAAATTGGCTTCACACATTTTATCGAACCCGGGTCTTCAGCGTGACTAACCACTAGGCTAGCCCACCGCCCCTGTTATCAAGTAGACATAAGTAACGAAACGCGTATGTATAATCAAAGACGCAATACATTATATGTATGTCATTGTTATAATAAACACTCTGTTGCACACAATACCTCGTTATGTTTTGATATTGTATACACTGCTTCTTTGGTTGGTTGGTTGGTTGTTTAACGCCGCACTCAGCGGTCTGTAAATAATCGAGTCTGAACTAGACAATCCAGTGATCTACCGATCTAAGCAACTGGGATACGATGACATGTGTCAACCAAGTCACTGCATCTAAAAGAGAAATGTATGCCCATCTGTGAGAACCTGAATACATGACCCGCTTTGTCGATAACCTGTTTGGACTAAAGTCTTGGAACGGCATTTAGAAATGATATACGCATAAAGGCAAGACTTTTATGGACGTCAAACTTCTTTATTTTGAGGAACAAGGCGGGTTTTTTGGGTTTTTTCGTTTGAATAAAATATTTATTAATACAGGTACTTTCATTTGCAGACAGTGCTCATTATTATCATCCCTTAAAATAAAAGTTATCACAGAGTTTTGGGATGACAATTTTAACAATAAAAGAACTACAGCGGAAAGAGGGGA
Source organism: Haliotis rubra (assembly GCF_003918875.1). NCBI lineage: Eukaryota > Metazoa > Mollusca > Gastropoda > Lepetellida > Haliotidae > Haliotis > Haliotis rubra. Next base: position 358,734 of record NW_025767171.1, on the reverse strand, counting down.
AAGTGGGGGCATAAATCAGGACCTAATATTCTATTATGGGCATTTTTTCCAGTTATTATTAATCTAATTATAAGAAAGATAGTAGATATCAATATTTATACCATGCATTTATCAATTTATACAGTCATATAACAGTATATTCTTACTCCTCATGTAGTTATATAAGGAGAATCATTAGTTTATTGGCGCTGTTTGGTAATATATGAGAAAACACACAGTATAGATGTATTGTATTTGAATATTGTTTTCAGCTATGGATAACCTTATTTTTGGAGACATATCGAGGGCTTCCTGTGGTGTAGATCTGGCACTATCACACACCAGACCCATGTGGTACTGGTTGTCGGAGCTACGGCATCGGGTCGCTCTTTGTGTGGGTATTGATCTAATTATCCCGGCAGTAATTAGACATGATTGCTAACGAATGTATGACGTAATAGAGCGGATCAAGATGTTGATTCATGACCCGTTGCTTCCGAGACAGTACCTTTGTCTGACGCTAGTCATGCGTGAACTACCTAAGAAATCCAATAAACTCTCAAATCAAGGAATCAACAGTAACCGTTTCCGCAGCCTGATTGGTTGACAGTTGTTGCTTTGGGCAGGAGGTTGTCTGGATTAAGACAATGGAAGCCCGAGTCACCAGTCTTTACACCGACTGTTCCTCATGCCAATCAGGGATACTCTATATAGTCTCCCTCTGCCAATCAACAATCAATCAGTCCCATAAAATTTGACACAATAAAACAGAAAGCAAACAGATGTGTGAATACATCAAAACAACCACAGTGATATATGTCTCATATTGCCTATATTACCGCGACATATTACCCATAGTCGTATGGAGACACCGGTTGTTGTTTAACTACTTTTGATAAGTTCCTACCTCCAGTCCATTCTGCAAGAATTACATAAAATGTAAAGGGGAGTCAAGTTTTGATGAGCACTAAAAAGTTTGGCATTAATATGATTGGCTGTCTCTTTATATATTGTTATCATAAAGATATAAAGAAGGTACAAACCCATAAATGTTTCCTGGATTCTTGGAACGGATATAGATTATATTACCCAGGACAATCGAGTGTGTCTTCGTTTCCCCGTTATATTTGACCAGGGAGTCTAATCAATATACACTACTCAGACTGTATTCTCACTTAAACAACATCCGACTGTTTCATACAACCTGTCGCAGTAATAACTGCACTATCATTACATAATCCGATGGTCCTTAACCTTCTTTGAGTAGTGTAAGTCCCCATGGTCCCTAGTATGGTGATCTACCTTCAGTTGTTGGCGATCTACCTTCAGTTGTTGGCAATATATAGTCTATTTTTATATTGTATCGTGTTCTATAGTTAATTTTTTTGTAGGTTTTCATACTAGTTTTATACCTATATCTGTGATCCTCTAGTTATTTTACTGTCCGTTGTTGACAGGGTTTTATAATTTGAGTTAAATTATTGCGACTTTGTTTATTATTCAAATCCTCGTCACGATATGGCTGCAATATTGCCGATGTGACGGTAAATTTTAACTCACTCACCCCTTTGAGTAGTTCACATACTCCCTGCGTTGCCACACATATATGTATGTTTAATTGTTGTAATGGAACATTTTATGTCAATAACAAAATCTGATAAAACTGCTGTGAAAGCGACACCACACTAATATATATTTGTTTCAGTCAGTGAAACCATCTTTATTTGTCGCCAAAGATGTGAAAACTGTCATATTATGGCATGGCATTCAGTCTTGAATTGTGTTATGTTGACTTCCAGGTTCGGGTGCATTTGTTACACATTCAAAGCTTGGGTTTGTAGTGCAGTTGCTGATAAAGGAACGATATGCTTGTCACGCATGTATGCGGTGCAGCTCACACACAAGCAGGGGTCTTTCTTGCACCACACGATACATCGAAATACACACTTCCTTCCCCGTCCTATTAACAGTCATAGAGAATTCAGCACGCTCCGCGAAAGAACAACGCATGCGCAAGGGGGTTTACTTCCGCGTTCAAGCGCCATCTAGCGAGCAGTATATATTGTCAACTCTTGCTATCGGCTCACACAGCCTTACTTGTCAGTTCGGCAGGCGTAGTGGGTTCGGTCCACTCACAGAATCCCCTTGGATTATTCATGTTACGTGAACATACACCGTGTCAATGACGAATCGCAACATGGAGAACGGTTGAATTGCAACGGATAGTATTCCTGAAGTGTATTATGGGTAGATGAGGAAATCCTACTGGTAACCCTTTTGGAATAACCAAATTCGTCGGTGCCATCGCAGACCATTCTTAGAGAAATCCAAGAAATAGGGGTATTGGCTACCTCGCGTGAGTTGGAAGGAGAGGTCAACACAATGAATGGATACGGTCACATTGTACGGGTGTCAGTTCTCGGGTTGATATTCCTGGAGGTGGCTTTTGGTCAACACTACACAGATAAATGGGCTGTACATGTCTTAGGAGGCGAGAGGAAGGCCAAGTCCGTTGCCGATAAATATGGATTTATCTACCGCGGTCAGGTAAGCAGATGAAACGCCGCGTGCCTTTTTATTTGATTATGTTCATATTAGAACAGATTAAAAGTTCACTCTGCTCTTTTGTTTGTCGGATAAGAAGCGTCAAATTGGTGCCCTGTGGTGTCATCAACGGAAGTATTTGGCCAAGTAATTCATGCATATAATCTCTACGGACTATTAGTTGCCTGCGTTAAAGTTGTAGCTTTGTTTAACCGAGGATCTGTTATCGTAAAATATTTCCGAAATTCTGAAATTATATTCTGTTAATCAATGGCATCGCATGCCATACGCGAACAAAGTAATATTTTGACGTGTATCGATTATTATAACCTCACGAGCTTCAAGAATGGGCCCCAAGAATGTAGTTACTCTAATTTACAACGTTTTTCACATTTTGTTTACATTAGGGTATATAATGTTGTATTTTATTTCCGAATTAGTGAAACATAAAATATATTTCAACATATTCCAAGTTTGTCAGATGCACAATAATTACATTTTTTCCCTCTTTATGACTTATTAAATTATTCCCTCTGTTATGCGAAACAACCAACCCCACTGACATGCAGAATGATTGAATGAATCACTACAACTCTAACAGAAGAGAGGAACTATTGTTTGTGAAGATTCTATTGTCTGTGTGGTCCCCTGTAGCCGGTATTGATTAGCGGATTCACAATGCTAAGTGCAAGCTAGAAAAAGAGGAACACCGTGTTTGCTTTAACTTTGGCATATTTGAGTAGGGTATTTTTCTATCCCAAAGAGGCATTACCTGTTTGACCTGTTTGAAGTTTTAATAAAATGAAAACTGTGTTTTCTACATGGATAAAGTTCACTATCAGTCACGTTGAGAGCTTTTTTTTAAAAGGAGTAGTATTCTGTGCTCATTGAATAATTTATTCCTGTAAACTAACATGTCTAAAAGGCGTGTGGAGGAAGATCTGTTTGATTTGTCGAACAGCATGAATGTCAATACAATGATCATGTTGGTGTTCAGTATTCATCAACGTTAATCCTGGCACTTGGAATAGTCAATACATTATATGTATATAATTTTAAAGTTACGTAACCAATGTTTGTATCTTAGCCATGTTAACACATCTTTTTTGTGCTGTTGCAAAGTGGCAGCGAAGCATAACAACTTAACATCTGTATGTAAAATAAGCTATATCTATTGCAGAACCATTTCATTATGGAACAGAGGTGTTATAGTAGATATACAGTCACTTTCCATGAATATACATGCAACTTGTAGAGCATAAAACTAAAAGAAACAAATACCTTTTATCTTTAATTATAGAAGTATGTACTTTATTCACTGATTCTCATGTGTACAAGTATTGAGTCCAAACAGAAAGATTGGTTTGATTTGAACTTGTTTGTTGCTATTGATTCAATAGATTACTAGAATGATTTGTCAACTGATGTGAAGAAAGACACACACAATCAAGTTAAGACACAAAGTTGTGCAAATTGGCGTGAATGTCAAACCATGCACCAGCATATTTCAGGCTCAGCTTGTTCGTGCTTTATTGAAACTTTATAGCCTCACACCCCGATCCCCCTTCTCCACATTATTCAGTTGCCCGAAGTCATTATCACAACTGCTGTAAATGATCTAATTACTTTGCTGTTTTTATCCTATGAACATTATCTTCACAAATACACGTCATATTTGATAAAATGTACATTAAAACTTAAAAATGTCTCATTTCTAAACCAGGTTCTATTTTTCTAAATCTAACAAAGATAATAATTGTCAGTGTGTTTTTCAAAAACTCTTTTATTGTTATACCTGCATCAGTGTTTGTTAATATTTGTGAAGCTATTTCAGATAGCAATGTTGAAATGAAGTATAAATTTGTACTTTTTTAGAACCTTGTATGCCGATTCCATGGAAGAATTGTCCAAAAACTTGTTTCCTAATGAAGGCATTTATCCTTCTTTTTACTGTGAAGTGGGTAATACGTCACGATATAAAAGAAATTGGAAATATTCTTAACCATCTTTTTTCATCAAACTGGGTGAAAGTATTATCCAAATATTAATGATAAGAACTGAACAGCTGCACGGTCCATTATGTTTAGCAGCCTCTCGTTAATCTACTTGGGGAATATTCATGATAAGAGAGTATGTAATGTAAAATTAGAAGCCACATTGATCTCGTTTTTGTCACATTTTCAAAGTGAAAAGTCCCTTGAATGGAGCTTTTGAAAATAGTCATTTATAGAATATGTTATCAGAGAAACAGTAGAACATACAAGCTCTGTTTGATATTTAGATGAAATAACTTGCAGAATCATATAGAACATATAGAAACAAATTAATGATGTACTCCTTATACTGAACACCAAACAATACTGTTGATTTTTTTTTTTCAGAAGATTGCTCAAATTGATTCTCATTACCAGAAGGACTATTATCGTGAAGTCAGAATGTCTGAAATTGAATCTGAAAACCAGTTAAGATTCGATTAGAAACCCCAGATGATCAGTGTACCAGACTGGAGAGTATATATTTAACTGAATATTCACTCACGATCTGTGATGATCCACGTCTTAGCACAACACCCAATACTCACAGACATGGTCTCATCGCTATGTGGCTGAAACAATCACAATGCAACATTAAACTTCAACTCATCACATCTTTAGGAAGGGTCCCTTAATGCGAAACAAATTCAATTATAAACATTTTCATCTCAAGGAAGGGTGCCTTTAATACTCACAAGTTCTATTATAAACTGAGTTTGTTTTACTTCATACATATTATAACCCTATTTAAGGGACACTACATGTTTGTGATGTTAATCTAAAGCCTGGTTTATTAAATGAATATATAAACGCTGGTATCAGCGTTTTTCAGTTTTCTGTTTCGATACTCCATGTTAAAGGGGAACAACACTCCACTACTGGTGCCCATTCCAGCCTAAGTCTAGCCAAGGTCATTAGCACCCAGTGTCAAATGGAGGCATTGTCTGTTTTAATTTGGCTAATCTTCAACTGCCAGATTAATGTAACAAAATTTCAGTGAACAGGCAAAAAAACTCAGTTATTAATGACCTGAATTAACTCTGCCAGGACCACCAATTTTGCTGGAGCCTAAAGTCCCTTTAACACTGCAGTATCTCAACCCGCCTCACTGTCTCCCTGAACCCCATTATGTTCCCCACTGCTATCCCTGCAGTGTTAAAGCCCTAAATGAAGGTTGGAATCTCCCATCTCACTGGGGCTCCATTCCGATTTAAATGGGTTACTAATTTTTGTTACTATTAATGTTATATATATTCAGAGACAAAGCATTACACTACCCTTGTTCCTATAGTAGACCCCTCGTATAACATGGAGGACAGTTTCCCCATCCTCAACACTCCAGTATCTCAACCACCTTCCCTTGTTCCTATAGTAGACAGGATCCCCTGTATAACATGGAGGACAGTTTCCCCATCCTGAACACTCCAGTATCTCAACCACCTTCCCTTGTTCCTATATTAGACCCCTCGTATAACATGGAGGACAGTTTTCCCATCCTGAACACTCCAGTATCTCAACCACCTTCCCTTGTTCCTATAGTAGACAGGATCCCCTGTATAACATGGAGGACAGTTTCCCCATCCTGAACACTCCAGTATCTCAACCACCTTCCCTTGTTCCTATAGTAGACAGGATCCCCTGTATAACATGGAGGACAGTTTCCCCATCCTGAACACTCCAGTATCTCAACCACCTTCCCTTGTTCCTATAGTAGACAGGATCCCCTGTATAACATGGAGGACAGTTTCCCCATCCTGAACACTCCAGTATCTCAACCAACTTCCCTTGTACCTATAGTAGACAGGATCCTATAGTAGACAGGATCCCCTGTATAACATGGAGGACAGTTTCCCCATCCTGAACACTCCAGTATCTCAACCACCTTCCCTTGTTCCTATAGTAGACAGGATCCCAACCACCTTCCCTTGTTCCTATAGTAGACAGGATCCCCTGTATAACATGGAGGACAGTTTCCCCATCCTGAACACTCCAGTATCTCAACCAACTTCCCTTGTACCTATAGTAGACAGGATCCTATAGTAGACAGGATCTCCTGTATAACATGGAGGACAGTTTCCCCATCCTGGTGCCTGCTGCATAGCTAATGGGGAGCCTGCAGCCACAGGCCGCCTGGTATATTTGCTACTCTCTGGGTACACCAGGGTTGCCAAACTTTCTACGATATTGATTTTTGTGTGCAGCAGTAGCTCCTGGCTCCCAATTTCTTGACGGTCTCAATTGTACACGGAACATGAATAACAGAACGATATCCTTCACTTTCTGAGGCTCTCTCTTCAGTTACATGTTGTTGGGTGCTGTTTGAGAGAGTGTATTCATAATGATTATTTCGCTTTGCAGTTCAGCTGGAGATCGTTGATCTGCGTAGGTTTTATGGTTTGCAAATTATGGCCTAATGCGGCATGTTTTTTATGACATGTACACTCAAGAAATTCTATTGTGTCTTTGTCAAACACGTTCACTTCCTATCTGTATGGGGTACAACGCACCAGGGTCATGGTGATGCCCTGTTGTGAACTTGTTGAAAGATTATGCTGATTAGGATTATTATCATACTGAGTTTGAGTGTAAACACATTAAAACAGGTTTAGGTTGCAATACTATCCTTATAGAAAGTCTTATCTATTCATTTGGAAGTTCATTTTTTACATGTATTAGATAAAATGAGCAGTAATTCCATATATTTATTATACTAGTTGACATTATACAACATTGTTATTATATGTTAATGTTTGTTGAACCTTGTGACCACATGATCACCTAGATTATCAGTTTATATGTTGGGACTATTTTTACAGTATTTGACAAAGTGTGCAAGTTTCATTTTAGATATCTTGTGCAAAGATGTAATACTTGCATCACATAGCAACTGGTTATTGTGAGAGCATAGAATACTTTGAGATACTGAAAGAAATTGGATTATATGAAATGCGCTTGGATACATTCAAGACAGAAGTGAAGAGTATTTGTTGCATTTTGAAGTATCGACTGGTAGATACTGAAAGGCTGACAAGACCATTACTATACTGACTGAGAAGAGAAAAATAAACATACATTTTCTGTAAGAATTGTTTCATGTTGTTGTATGCCTGTATGAACTTCAAGAAATATTAGGAGAATGCAGTTTTTGGTATATTCTTGCTCTACCCTGGAGCTTCTGATTGCCAGTGACTTGGTCATTGGCCTAAAAAAAATGTCTGTCCATTTCTTGTCTTCATGGTTGCGTGGGCCTGTATTTAGGAGGTATGTGGCCTGGTGGTTAAAAGTGTTGCTCAGCATGCCAAAGGACTGGGTTCAGTTCTCCACATTGGTACAATGCTTGAAGCCAGTCTGATGTCCTGCATTGTAATATTTTCTTTACATTTTCAAAGATATTGCGTAAAGAGGTGTAAACGCCCACTCATAGGTTAACATGTAGTCTATAACATCCGTTGTCTCTACATTTCTGTCTGATGCTGATAGTTATTTCACAGAGGAAAAGAGCTGCCCTTACTTAAAAATCCGGGCCTGGTTCTGTTTTAATGAAGTACAATTATTCAACAGTCACAGTGCAGGACCAGAACGCTCACTGTTTCTGATGCAGAACCCGTCAAAGGTAATTACTAATAGGGGCTGGATTTTATTGTGCTTTTTCTACACAGATCCAGCAGATGGTGGCTATAATATGGTTGTTTTGGAATATGCTATCAGTGTTATATTTCAGGAATACAATACAATGGCCTGTGTATGTTTGCGATGTTTCTGTGATGTTTGTTTTTGCCAAAGGTGATGATTGCCAATATCATTTAATACCACTACTGGGTATTTATATTATTTACAATGCACAAGGACTGGTTTTGTAGCAACTGAAGCCCATGAGGTTAATAATTTACGTTATCTCTAAATGTGTTAACCGGTCACACTCTTTCCTCATGACTGGATAACAACCTCTCACCCCAGGGATACCAGGGTTAGAGTGTGTCTATAGCAGGGAATTAACATGGGAACCCGTGGGTCCCAGGCATGAGCCCGAGTCGACTTAATGGATGGGATTGTCTGGGGATTGTCTGGCTAAGTTGGATCATTGGTGGATGGACAGTGGACAGCTTACATTGGACAGTTGGATCATTGGACAGTTGGAACAGTGGATCGTTGGACAGTGGACCGTTGGACAGTGGACCATTGGACAGTTGGATCATTGGACAGTGGACCATTGGACAGTGGACAGTTGGATCATTGGACAGTGGACCATTGGACAGTTGGATCATTGGACAGTGGACCATTGGACAGTGGTTCATTGGACAGTGGACCATTGGACAGTGGTTCATTGGACAGTGGACAGTTGGATCATTGGACAGTGGACCATTGGACAGTTGGATCATTGGACAGTGGACCATTGGACAGTTGGATCATTGGACAGTGGACCATTGGACAGTGGACAGTTGGATCATTGGACAGTTGGATCGTTGGTCAGTTGGATCATTGGACAGTGGACCATTGGACAGTTGGACCATTGGACAGTGGACCATTGGACAGTGGACAGTTGGATCAGTGGACAGTTGGATCGTTGGACAGTTGGATCGTTGGTCAGTTGGATCATTGGACAGTGGATCGTTGGACAGTGGATCATTGGACAGTTGGATCGTTGGTCAGTTGGATCATTGGACAGTGGGTCATTGGACAGTGGATCGTTGGTCATATTATCAATGACTGCCTGATCTGGACTGTTATTTACAGACTGCTGTCAACTAGATGGAACATTGCTGAGTGTTCTGTCACACACAGGGACACATATAGACACTTTCATGGATAAACACATACATATTGAATAGAGGCTGGCAAATGGGGCTCAAGATGGGGGGCTCTCAAAAGCAGTTTGGGATAAGGGCATGTTGGTATCCCTTATATACTGACAAGAAGCTGGGGAGACAGTAGAATACCAAAGTGGAGGTGTGCACCCGGCACCCCTCTGAAGAATCCACCCCTGCATGCACACACACACAAACATGCACATTAATACAAGTTAAACACGTACGCACGCACGCACACACACCTAAAAGATCTGATAGTGTTTACCATTTTTTGCCTCACAAGTCTTACTTATCGTTATCCCAAGGTATCTTCTTGATTCCTTGTCTGCCAAAAGGTGTTGTAAGAGTTGGACACAGAAATATTAGACATGTACATGAGCTTGAACTTTGTTTGATGATATTTATTGATGAAGCTGATGACACCCCTCACAGCATCATGTCAGACATGGTGATGAGTTTCTTGAGTCTCAGCAGTAGCTCCACTGGGAGGGATGGGGCAAGCTAGGTGTCTTTGTGCTCTTCCATGTGTGAGATTTAAGCCAGGACAAGTGGTCTCCATTGTGTAGTCAGCTGTACTCATCACTGACAGTCCTGGGGTGGGGCCATGCTGGCTGTCCTGATGTGTGATATACAGGTCACTGGCAAGACCTGACTGACTCTGGTGGATGGGGGTGGGGCCATGCTGGGCATCTGTACCTAGTTCTCTGCCAGGTGTGAGATATTGGCCAGGGTGGTCATCACTGACACTCAAGGGAAGGACTGTGCAGGAGGATTCCACGCTGTGTCTGTCTCTGTGCCAAGTTCCCTGCCATGTATTTACAAGATATAGGCCAGGGTCAGGTCTAGTCAATGGCTCACTCTCTAGGGACAGCAAAGGGCCTGTTGTGTGTATCTGTGGCTAGTTCCTGCCATGTGTGAGATGTGGATGAGGAATGTTCATTAAGTGGGTCAGGTGTCCCAGCACCTCTAGGGTGAAGGGATGGTTGAGGGAGGATGGTGTCAGCATGGTTTGTATCGTAGCCTGATGTTTGTTTTTGTTTGCTGTTTAAATGCTACACCCAGCAATGTTCCAGCTATATTGCAGTCAAATTAGGGCTGACCAATCCAGTGATTGACTAGAGACCCTTATCAAGATGCCTTAAATAAACATATAACTTCAAGTAAATATTATGAGGCAGACTGTAGCGGGCACATAACTGGAGTTGGTAGTGATAATTTAATGATAGTTGGCTATGATAATTTAATAATTATCTTAATCATAGTAATAAAAAATAACAAAACAAGCGAACATAGTTTTATCAGATATTATAGTATAAAACAAATTGGTAAGATCAGCATCAATAAAATATGATCAGGCTGGTAATTGAAAGAGCAACATTATCTTAATTGAAGAAAGGTGCCTCGAGTTCGCAGCCACCATGGGTATGTTGGCTGTCTAGTTACTGACTGGATGTACAGGAGTCGTGGATCTAGTGTGGATGAACTCCTTGATGTGATCATTATTGACACCTGTGTACAAAGGAAGTGGAGGGGATACTGGGTGAGGACTCTGTGTCTGGCCGGAGGTGAGGTGTGGCAAGAACAAGTCAGATGAGGAGTGGCACCAGACACTGAATACCAAGAACGCTCAGCTGCTAGCTTCATGGTATCTGCTGAGTGCTTATGCTCAAGGGCTGCTGGTCAAATACCTTGGGAGAGCAGTTAGGCCACTTTGAACAGATTTAAGTTATGCTCAGTGATCTGTTACCTGTTTTAGATCTTGGACTATGTGATGTAATAAATAACAAATAACTTGATGTAATAAATTGAAACATAAATAAAATTCAAATGCAAGATTTATATGCATAAAAAAATGAAACAGTCTTAAACCCAACATTAAACCTGATCTTGCTTCACATAACCTCTTGATGTCCATTATTAGTAAAAAGCAGCCTAAAACTAAACTCACTCACTCACTCACTCCATTATCAGTATCATTATCTGGAACACTATCCACTGAAACACAACATGCCCTGACTTCATGATTCATACTGGTATGCAGAGTGTAACAGGTTTAGAAGAAGTTAACTTGGTAAGTTCCAAGTCCCAATGACCCAATAGGGGCATGTTGTTATCCCTTGTATATTGACTAGACTGGGACTGGGGCTTTTAGACAGTGGGCTCCCAAAAGGGGTTGGGGATATGGTAGTTTTGTTATCACTTATATATTGACAAGAGGCTGGGGAGACAGTGGATTACCAAACTGGAGCATCTTATCCACAGACTGATAACTAGAGCTGGAGGGGTTGGGGAAGTGATGGGGGAGGTTGAGACCTTGTAATACTGATGGGAGGGGGGGAGGTTGAAACCCTCGTATTACCAGGGGAGGGGCCAGGGCAATGGAAGGGGGCATGTTATCCATGTCTAGATAGCCCATGTTCATCCCTCTGCTACCAACTTTGTGTGTACTGTCTGGTGTCAGTTTCATGTTCTATGTGCTCAGCGTGCACCGAAAGCCAATACCATATCACGCATCCCACCGTAGTATCCAGGTTTTGGCACAGGCAGTGTTTACCCTTGGCCCCAAATGGGAATAACACCCATGGCATCTGTTAGAGGCTGGGGCCCCTGTGGAAAGAGAGACTGTAACTGGAAACTGATAAGTCATCTTTGACAGGCGATATCAGGGAGGTATTCCCAACTACTTTTGTACCTGCCTTGAAACCCTTGTTTGTTTGTTTGAAGCACTTCAAAGTGTACATCCTGCTGATTGATAATCCAGGTCCCACTTCCTACGATACAGCAGCGATTAGAGAGGACACCCTGCTCATTACCGCTTGGCTACCTCAGATATGATCCCAACACACTGTGTGGTCAGCAGACCCTCCTTCTTCTCGTGTACCACTTGTCTGGGAGTGCACGCTCTATAATTCTCGCCAACAGTGTCTACATCTACTTACCATGTCTGGAAGGGACTAGTCTGTGGTAGATACATGATACAAGATATTTTGTTAGTCTGTCTCACAGTCCCTGAACCACATCTTCCTTCCACCCAGTCCTTACTGCAATGCTAAAGCCCTAAATGAAGCAAATCTAGATATCTTCAGGTTCAGGGTTTCAATTCTTACTGGGGATCCATACCAATGTAAAAGGAATTGCTACATACATGAGACTGAGTCTAGATATTTAGTCTGTGGTGTATGAAAACATCTTGATCTGGTGTATGTCTTTGTCTGTGATTACTGGCTGAATAATTGTCACCAACAGTGCCGTATTCACATTACCAATATGGCTGCATGTCTGTGGTAGACACATGATACTAGATATATATTTTCAAACATTTACAATTTTCTATGAACTATTTAAACAGGTATATTGCAAGTCAGTGTAACAATACAAATTACCCATACAAAATATTGTGTTACGACCAAGGATTCACTGAGTTTTTAGATATGTTTTAAGTCACATTTGTAATAGCACATTATTTCAATGTTTCCTGGTTCAGTATGTGAGTGAGTGAGTGAGTGAGTGAGTGAGTGAGTAAGTTAATTTTTACACCGCACTCGGCTATATTCCAGCTATGTGGCAGCGGTCTGTAAATAATCGAGTCTGGACCAGACAATCCAGTGATCAACAGCATGAGCATCGATCTGCACAATTGGGATACGATGACATGTGAACCGATGACAGCGAGCCTGGGTTCAGTATTTGAAACATTATTAGTAGGCTGAATTTGTCTGTGATATGAGGAGAAGCAAATAGTGAGGTCCTTAATCTGAATACGTCCTGCAAGACATCAAACAGTATTTCCTTGAATGGGAAATGACGACAGAGATTATCTTGTTCTTCAACACAGTTCAAGTTTTAGTCTGTGAACACTAATTCAGCCTTTGCTTATTATCCCCCGCAACGCGTTTTGCGGGGGGTATTAAAATGGACTCCGTCCGTCCGTCTGTCCGTCCGTCCGTCCATGCACATTTGTCTTTTCCGGAGCAGAACTCTAAAACCGTTCAATATTTCTTCACCAAACTTGGCACATACATGGATCTGGTGGTGTACTGGTGCCTTTTGGTAGTTTTGGAATTCTGAATAAAATATTTTTTGCGTTTCCATGGCAACAAGTTCGACTTTGACTGAAATTAGTGGTAGAGCTCTTTTCCGGAGCAGAACTCTAAAACTGTTCTATAAGTCTTCACCAAACTTGGCACATAGATAGATCTGGTGGTGTACTGGTGCCTTTTGGTAGTTTTGGAATTCTGAATAAAACATTTTTGGCGTTTCCATGGCAACAAGTTTGACTTAGCCTGAAATTGGTGGTTGTGCTCTTTTCCGGAGCTGAACTCTAAAACTGTTCATTATTTCTTCACCAAACTTGGCACATAGATAGATCTGGTGGTGTACTGGTGCCTTTTGGTAGTTTTGGAATTCTGAATAAAATATTTTTTGCGTTTCCATGGCAACAAGTTTGACGTAGCCTGAAATTGTGGTAGTGCTCTTTTCCGGAGCAGAACTCTAAAACTGTTCATTATTTCTTCACCAAACTTGGCACATAGATAGATCTGGTGGTGTACTGGTGCCTTTTGGTAGTTTTGGAATTCTGAATAAAACATTTTTGGCGTTTCCATGGCAACAAGTTTGACTTAGCCTGAAATTGGTGGTTGTGCTCTTTTCCGGAGCTGAACTCTAAAACTGTTCATTATTTCTTCACCAAACTTGGCACATAGATAGATCTGGTGGTGTACTGGTGCCTTTTGGTAGTTTTGGAATTCTGAATAAAATATTTTTTGCGTTTCCATGGCAACAAGTTTGACTTTGCCCGAAATTGTGGTAGTGCCCTTTTCCGGAGCAGAACTCTAAAACTGTTCAATATTTCTTCACCAAACTTGGCACATAGATTGGTCTGGTGGTGTACTGGTGCCTTTTGGTAGTTTTGGAATTCTGAATAAAATATTTTTGGCATTTCCATGGCAACAAGTTTGACTTAGCCTGAAATTGGTCATAGTGCTGCTTTCTGGAGCAGAAGTTTAAAAACCTTTCAATACTCTCCTTCCACTTTTCTATATACACACCTAAATATTTGACATAATCATAACTCGTAGACATAATCATGAAGAGTATTTTGCCATTGCGGGGGATATTGATGACTTTGTCTTCTTGTTGAAGTGGGTATAGTTGGGCGTTTCATCTTCAAGTGTATATTCATACACCTTGATCCAGCATATTACATGTGTATGAATACTTGCTCTGTGATTCTTGGGATGGTGAGGTAGCCTAGTGGTTAAGGTGTCACGCCGAAGATCCAAGTTCGATTCCCTACATGGGCACAATGTGTGAAGCCCATTTCTGGTGTCCCCCGCTGTGATATTGCCAGAACAATGCTAAAAAGCAGCATAAAACTAAAATCACTCACACGCTGTGATTCTTACATCAGTGTAGGGGCGGTTGGGTAGCCCAGTGGTTAAAACGCGTTTGCTCATCACGCTGAAGACCCGGGCTTGATTCCCCACATGGGTACAATGTGTGAAGCCCATTTCTGGTGCCTCCTGCCGTGATATTGCTGGAATATTGCTGACAGCGGCATGAAATCCAACTCACTCACTTACATCAGTATATTAATCCATTATGGCTAGAAGTAACTGAATATAAATATAGTGAAGTCCATGATGTACCAATAACCCTTGATTCTGTCTGATACAGCAGTGCCTGTACTACCTACAGGGTGGTATGTTCAGTGCAGCACTGAAAGGCTCCAAACTGCCTTTGCCATGATGATTATGGGTTATATTTTAGATTACATTCCTGTGCAAGATGGCAAATCTTCTAAAAGTCTGCTGTTTGGCGAGTATTTTGACATTCAGGCATGATAGCGATAGAAACTTACACAACTACAGTGGAATCTAGGAATAATTGAACAGTTTCATGCATACCTGCAAATAGATATAACCTGTCTCTATTTGCTGATATATCTGCTGATTGATTTGTTTCTTGTTTATTGCTAAAACTCTGCATATTCCACCTGGTAGGTGAATAATAATGTCTGGACCAGGCAATCTAGTGATTGATGGTGACATGAACAACATCATTGACCACCTAATCCAGTGCCTCTCATCATAGTTTCTGTTCTTCCTTGATATGTGTATTGATTGTCTACACTTGTGAATCTTATTGGCCTATGATTTTTTACTGTACATAAATGAATTCAATTTTGTTCACACATAAACTATTTTATTCTGGACAAATTTGGGAAAGGTTTCTTCAACAAAAGCAAGACAACACAGATTTGAAGGATGGTCCTCTTGTCTGTCTCACCTCACCCAATTTCCTGGACAAACACCCCCGAGGGCAGGTGCCCTTATGATAACACCGTGGAAACCACCTTCAGTGTCGTCATCTAGGCAAACACACATGCATTTATCAGAGCAGAAAAAACTGTGGTTGGGGAAGACTGTTCCCAGGGAGTCTTGGACCCCAGCTGCTACCATTACTGCTGGTGAACCATGTTTGTTTTATGCCCCTTATATTATTCTTCGGCCACAATGATACACTTACATATTTCATGTTGGATGTGAACAATCTTTAGAAGAATGATTAATGTGTTTTTCATGGCCAAAGAAAGATGGTATAGTATAATGGATTAAAATTATGTTGAATTAATGGGATTTATCGCAGGCGGCTGACTGAGGTGATAAAAAGTTGAACGTGTAGGAATAAAAAAGTTCTGGAATTCTTTTATGTTGCGTTCAAGTTTATAGTCAGTAGTGTCATTGTGTAAAATGAGGGAGACATTGCCTTTTCAGCTTGGTTTAATTTATTGGAAAGTAAATATCCTGTCTCTTCCAAGCTGTGATATGCTTATGGGTGGACTGACCACCAGAGAAGACACTCCATGATAGTTCGATGGTTATGCCTCTTAGTCTGAGGACTCAAAAGCCCAGAAAGAATGATACTGGTGACTTGACTCTTGAACAATATTTCACTTAGAGCATGTAGGTTTCATTTTTGAGGAGTAGCAAAAAAATAAAAGGTGTCAGACTTTAACATCTGTGATGTGGTGACAGAACAGGTACCTGGGATTCTAATCCTGAGACCACTTACACAAAGTGATCTTAGCATTACAATCATAGTAGCTCACATACTTTAACATAGTATTGAAGCTCTGAGATTGATCTGTGCAAGTTGGCCCTGGATCAGAAGTTCCATCTAAGGGTTATACGTTGCAAATTGGACCATGAACCTTTGTTTATTATGACACAATCATGCATTTAATTTTGCAGAGATACTGCCCAAACTTGACACTGTTACCGCTGAAATATTACCCATATGTACTAGAGATATTGCCAAGACATGGCACCAATATTACCCATATTTACCTGATGTTTCCAAGATATGGAAGAGGATGATGGTGAGGTTGTTGAGATATATCAGGGCTATATAGCTGACATTAAATATGAGTAAAATGTGTTTTCAACCACCTACAGTTTTTAAGTAAGAATGATGCAAGAATGATTTTATATGACTATAAATACGCGGTAATCTTTATTATGTCAAGAAACTTATATTTATTGGCACATCTGTGTTCCACTACAGTAATCAAGTTGAGTAGATATGTGAGACGAGAAGAGTGTGCTTTAAAAAGAAACTGTAGGGAATTTTAATGAACTAGTTACATTCTCTAGTTTTAACACCTTGACATAATGAACTAAGAATCACTTTACTTTTCGGTCTTAACGACATGAAGTACTGTGAAGTAACATTTGGTTGGCGCTGATTAGTTCTTCACTGACATTTATAAATGTAGTGTAGACACGTGGTTGAGAAGCGCTTGTGTCGGTGTGTGTAAGTCGGAGATGTTTAAAACTTGAATTACTATCATGTTTACGTAGTGCTATCTCAGATACAAGAAGAGACAAACATACAGTGGGAACCAACAGTGGCGTGTCAAAACAACCATCGACTAATTTGAGAACAATAATAGCGTCAGGTTTTTGCAATGACTTTGTAGCATTTCATTCAAAGCAAGAACCAAGAAGCTCATCTCCTTTGCTTAATTATCTCAAAGGAGAAGAGGATACTTAAAAAACATGCCTCCTGTAAAAGACGCAACATTCTTGCTTTCATGGAGTATTGTTCTTTGCTCTGACATGAAACATATACAGCTAATGATCTAACACCGTGGAGATAGACTCCAGCAAACTGGGCACCTGGGAAACTACACTAAATTAGATGAAAGACATTTTTTGGCTTAACATGTGGCTTTGATTTCAGTAATAGGGATGCAATCATCAGTTATGGATTGATGTAGAGATAATGTTACAACATAAATGTCTCCACAGTGTATCTCAGTGACTGGAGTATATATAGGCTTCAGGGTGTGGGTTTATCTTAGTTGACCACTGTAGGGGCTAGGGTAAACAAACACTCTTGGGTAGATGGATGGACCCTTGACCAGACATCCAGGCCTGGATGAAGTCAACTTAGCAAAACAACTTTGGCATGAGAGTTTGGATGTGATCAGGAGAGGAAGAAGAAAAATAATTTATTCGAGTGTCTGGCAATACGGTTCATTTTCGCTTAATGATTCATATGTTGATCACCCGGCCATCTTGGGCCTATTAGACACCAATGATAATTGGTACAATATGTTGAAAGCACTTAAGTGCTAAGATAAGACATTTAAAATATATTGTTAAGCATTTACATTCAAATCTGATATCTGCACAATCAGTGCAGCTACGGTATTTGATAACTTATCACACTGCATAATAAATGTACTTTTATCTGAACTAGATAGTTGGCTAAAATTTCGGTTGATAGCGGAGGCTAGACTAAAACGTGTTACTCTCAGATCAGAATATGAAGTACAGTCGATAAGAAAGTGTGTCTCGTCTCCAACATTAGAAGAGTAACAGTGTTTACATACACGCTGATCTAAGGGAGTTTTTGGTTTCTTAAACTGACCAAGTTCAGATTAGGAACATTGGCCATTGAAGATAGCTTGTGGTTAGGAACACTAGTCTTGGAAGATGGGTTGTGATCAAGAACATTTGTCTTGGAAGATCGGGCCTGATCAATCACATTGGTCTTGGAAGATGGGTTCATGATTTGAAACTTTCTTCTGGGAAGATGAGCTGTGATCTGGAACATTGATTTTCAAGGATGGGCCTGGAACTCAAATGTTAGTCTTGGAATATGGACTATGATCTGGAAGATTGATCTTGGAGGATGGGCTGAGTTCTGTAATGATAGTGTTGGGAGATGGGCTCTCAAAGTTATGTGATGATAAGGGTGGCTCTCAAAGTAATGTGATGATAAGGGTATCTTGTGTTTGAAGGTTTAGATGTTTCCTAACAATCAATGTCTCTTGTAAACAGGACAAGATTCTCTCACTTTCACTTTGAATATTATTCACACAAGAAAATGCTTGATGAACAAGATGTCATATTTTTGCCATTTAAATTAAAGTGCCCTGTGGCAAACTTAAAATAAACATTGAGGTTCTTTGCTATTCTGGAAATAAATAACTTTGACACCAAACAATATGTATCTCAGTAGTAATAGGAAATAAAAGAAATACTTGCCAACTAGAAGATATAGACACAAAGAACAATGAAAGATAGACACAACTCCAGTCTCACTGATTCAGGTCTATCGAAGCCTCAATATTTGTGCAACACTCCCAACCTCGAAGTAGAGAGGAGTTCAACGAGTGGTGTTTGCCTGGATAGAATGGTCAGTAGAAGGCCAGGCCGAGGAAATCTCTCGCCTTTTCGCCATCTGCTGGCCAGTTAGTGAAAACAAACAAACCCCTGTTGAGCAATGTTTTAATCTAGGCTAGATTGGCACTTTCCCTGCTCGACATCTTTTATTCCTTGTTTGATTGTCTGATGGAGGGATAATTGTTTGTATATTTTTAGCATTTAATGGAGTATTGTACTGTGTGAATTGTTAGCTTTTCTTTACCGCTGATTGTCCTTGTTCAGTGGTTTTGGAACAAGCAGTTCATTGATTATGTCCATGTGGTCATGTATGCAAGTGAACTGATTGATTTAAACCTTCGGGGAGGTTAGATGGTTTGTTCTTGTGCTGTCTCAGATGAATTCATGAATTATTTTACTTATGCTTGGCCTGGCTTTGCACTTTCATGTCAGGCTTTTATGTGAAAACAAATATTTTGTGTATAAAACATTTTAGTTCATAGATTGGATTGATAGTAATCTTACTTTATTGACATATTTTCTGATTCATTCATAAGACTGTGTTATGTTCGATTGACTGTGAAAAATATTAATCTGTTTGTAGCAATCATTCCTATGAAATAATATTGATCCAAATATAAACCATGCCCCATGTTGATATAATTGCCAACCAATCAAGTAGTTCTAGTAGAATTCTAGTCCACCTTCAGGTAAAACAAAGTAGGGAATATTGACTTAAACTTCTGGAGTAAATTTTACCTGATCCTTCATTATTTATTAACAATAGACATTTATACAGAGTACAGATGAAAAGAATCTAAAGTAAGAAATCCATTTTCTTTGCACACACACAGGCGTAGAAATCTACCTCCTTTCAGAAGTGATTAAGAGACTAGATTCTATACAATCGTGCAATTAATCTTAACATTATCGAGTCTTGTCACATACCCTGAAATAAATATATCCATGTCCATATACAGTCAACAAAAGTTGATCTACTGCAGTTTCTGAAAAGAAGAGTGTCTTTTGATTTCTTTTACCTGTATTAAAATAATTCAAGAACTATTTTTTCTATAAAATATTTTCATTACACAGATGAGATGTTAGTTTCTGTACTCATACATTTAACAGTATGATGCGTGGAAGCTCGTGTTCTGTCCTGATAGCATGTTCATATCAGTGTAAGATAGCAAAAACTGTCTGACTGGCAGAGTCGATATGTGGTGAAGTTTTTCAGGTGCTGCTGTTTCTAAATGTGCTTCTCGTTCATTTGGGAGTAGTGTTTCTGTGGGATGTTTCTTGTGTCTTGTAACCTATTAACAGTGGAATAATGAGGTTGTCATATGTAACACTGCTTGTTGATAAAAAAAGTTTTGTACATTTAGTATTTTACAGTTCATTCTTCATTCCATGCTACGTACATGTCCTACTTGGTACTAGTGTATGCCCACTATGGCCATTATGGTGCAAGGTATCACAATGCAGATCGTCAGTTAGTCTTTACAGCTCCAGTCTACAGAACCTCATTATGCTGGGAGGGTTATTGGCAAGTGGGTTTTATCAGTGGTAAAGCTGAACTCTCCTACTACACATG
This sequence comes from Haliotis rubra, assembly GCF_003918875.1. Taxonomy (NCBI): domain Eukaryota; kingdom Metazoa; phylum Mollusca; class Gastropoda; order Lepetellida; family Haliotidae; genus Haliotis; species Haliotis rubra. The sequence continues at coordinate 338,102 of NW_025767171.1, read as the reverse complement.
TTCTAAAACTCCAAAACAAGTCTACCATACTTTTGGCAAGTTTAGTTTCTCTAGTGCTTATCAGTTAATAATAGACAAATTACGAAACAAATATGTATGAATATATATTTCAGAGACAAATAGGTTAGTGTATGTTTTGGATGCTAGTAAGTGTTTTTGCTCCCGTTCATTACACCACACATGTCCAGTGAAGCAAGCACGATGGGGAGAACCAAGTCGCCAGGTGACTGGATGATCACAATACGAGGATGGGGATCCCTGGATGGTGATTGGCTGGAGTGAGGAGAGCAATAATGGAACCATTATGGATCAAAGATGCTTCCGACTCCATGAGAGTAGTCAATTGATGGTGATTATGGAAACACATGTTGAAGATAATAGACTCTCTGATCACAGTATGATGACGCTTTGGGTATTTTATTTTTCTCTTTCATGTTTGTCTATTGGCAAAAACATTTTTTGTGGAAAGATACTCCTTTTGTTTGTGCATACTCATTTTGTGATAGATGTATTCCTGTAAGTTGTCTTTGTAAACAAAATTACTGTTAATTTATTTATTTCATGTTGGTACATGTTTTTGTCTTAATTATTTGTATGGTTGTTGTACTGATAAAGAGGTTAAGACTGCAGTTGCCCCAGTATTCATCTTTCTATTAGACTGGTTTGGGACATTTATGCTGTCAATGATACACCACCAGCTTGTGTGTGTTGTAGTGGAAGTTCTGGGCAGCATGTGAGTCATGTAGTCCTGACTTCTGTCTCTCACAGTACAGCTGAATGTCGGATCCTGAGCTGCATCCTGCATAGAGTCGGATCCTTATAGTATTGATGGATTATTATTGTCCATGGTCTGGTGGTAAAACATTGATGTCGGGCTAAAATGTCAATAGTTGACTCTGATGTCACTCAACTGACAGGTTTGATATGATAATATAATGAAGGAATTATTGATTGTCAGTCACACCATTAGGTGGCCCTATTGTCATCCTTCCACCAAACAAGTGTCATTGTCTCCCCAACACTCTCCCTTTCCTCAACTGTCACCCCCCTCCCTTACACTATTTTCACCCCCCTTCCCCACACAGCTGTACCGCCTATCTCACACGACTGTTAACCCATGCCTTACACAACTGGCACCCTAACCCACACAGCTGAACCCCCTTCCCCTCTCACTACTGTCACCCCCTCCCCTACACTATTCTCATCCCCCACCTCACACAAGTGTCACTCACTCCCCTCTACACAAGTGTTACCCCCCTCTCTTAACAACTGTCCATGGCTTCCTCACACCACTGTAACCCCCACCCCACACAACTGTCACTCACTCCCCTCTACACAAGTGTCACCCCCCTCTCTTAACAACTGTCCACGGCTTCCTCACACCACTGTAACCCCCACCCCACACAACTGTCACTCACTCCCCTCTACACAAGTGTCATCCCCCTCTCTTAACAACTGTCCACGGCTTCCTCACACCACTGTAACCCCCACCCCACACAACCCGTCCCTAACAGACCTGTAACCTCTCCCCAACACATGCACCCAGAGACCCTGTTCATCATCAGCCAAATTGTTAGAGCATCCCACCACCATCCATGCTGAGTCCCAGCTGACAAGCTGGTGTACATTATTCATGCCACAGACAAGATGGGGGACTCTTGCCACCCACGAAAGTCTGTATAATTTTATGTAAGTGATCCATTTTTTCACATGATGCATTTAAAAAACACAATAAGTTCAATTAAAGGGTTAGGCCATATTACTCCTGCTGAGAGTTCCCAAGGGAGATTTGTATTGCTTGATGGAAAATTTAAACCTTGTCTTTAGGGATCCAGTAACCTTTTAACCCAGCGTTGACAAGTAAATTCCCAGCTATATATTTTAGCTCTTGTATTGGTAAACCAATTTCAAATGTCCCTAAAAATACATATGTTTGCATTCTGAGAAAACGACACATTTGAGTTTCACATCTCAGGTAATCCCCTGTATCAGTGTATGGGAATTTGTAATGAGAAAAGCCTGTCAGTATAATCACCTGGAGAACAGGTAGACTTAAAGTTTCACACCTGTCTGAAGGAAACTTTATTTACCTGTCAGCCACGACCATAAACCAACAATCATTCATCTAAAATGTATAGCATTTGTAATGTAAGTTTCATGTTTTTCTGTATCAGGACCAAAAATAACTTGTGTGATGATCAAGTTCCACATTTCATAAAAATATGTAATGGGTCAATTTTAAAATTACCAAATTAAAAGAAACCCGCACAGATAAAGTAGGGATGAACATAAGTTACATGGAAACCAGGAAGGGGATCGACGTCTCAGTGAAAATGATATTCTCTTGGGAAGAGTTTATCAGTATGAGAAGGCACTTTGCTATCAAGACTAACATGTTCAGCTGATCGCAAGACATAAAGTCTAGGTATTAATTCCGAGTCGTCTCCAGGGACCCTGGGTTATTTACTCCGGTTTGGAAGAGTTATTAGAAATGGGGGTTACACTTGAATACCCAGTTAATTATTGATGCCTCGTTAGCAGTAATGGATCAATTGGTTGTAGTGACTAACGAGCTCCATGATTAGGATAGGCTGATGAGGCTGGTATGCTGTCATCAGGGTGCCAGGGATGAAGGTTACTCATTGTGAGTCATGTCACTGTGTCATCTTGTAGAGGTGGGGTGCAGCAACTCTTGGGGTGGGGATGTCATGAGTGTGGAGGTGGGGTGCAGCAACTCTTGGGGTGGGGATGTCGTGAGCCGAGGTGGGGTGCAGCAACTCTTGTGTGGGGATGTTGTCAGTGTGGAGGTGGGTTGCAGCAACTCTTGGGGTGGGGATGTCGTGAGTGTGGAGGTGGGGTGCAGCAACTCTTGGGGTGGGGATGTCGTGAGTGTGGAGGTGGGGTCCAGTGATCAACAGCATGAGCATCTAGGGGTGGGGATGTCGTGAGTGTGGAGGTGGGGTCCAGTGATCAACAGCATGAGCATCTAGGGGTGGGGATGTCGTGAGTGTGGAGGTGGGGTCCAGTGATCAACAGCATGAGCATCTATGCTTTTGGGATACGATGACATGTGTCAATCAAATCAGCGAGCCTGACCACCCGATCCCGTTAGTCGCCTCTTATGACAAGCATGGGTTACTGAAGACCAATTCTTACCCAGATCTTGATGAGTGGATTTGTAGGGGTTGGAATGGGGTGCTGTAGTGTGCAGAAGGGGATGTTTTGGTGTAGGAGTAGAGGGTGCTGTAATGTGGGTGGGGATTTTGTAAGTGTTATTGGTGTGGGTGGGGATTTTGTGAGTGTGGTGGGGTGGGAATTGAGTGAAATAATGTGGGTGGGGATTTTGTGAGTGTGGTGGGGTGGGAATTGAGTGAAATAATGTTGGTGGGGATTTTGTGAGTGGTGGTGTGGGAATTGAGTGAAATAATGTTGGTGGGGATTTTGTGAGTGGTGGTGTGGTGGTTGTGTGGGAATTGGTGTGGGAGAGTGAAATAATGTTGGTGGGGATTTTGTGAGTGGTGGTGTGGGAATTTAGTGAAATAATGTGTGTGGGGATTTTGTGAGTGTGGTGGGGTTGGGAATTGAGTGAAATAATGTGTGTGGGGATTTTGCGAGTGCAGTAACACATGGAGTAGGGATGGCCTATGGTCGGAGTGTGTGACGGTGGCTGTAGGGGGCAGGAACCTGGGAGGGCAGGTAGGTGGGTAGATGGACATGGGACAGGGATGATGTGACTGTTTGTGAATTTGGTTCTGTAGGTGGATGCTTTAAACACTGCTTATGCTGATATGACTGTGTCGAGTTAACATGGTTAGTGGCAAGTCAACATAAAGTCTCCGTGGTATCATTTAAGCAAACGAACAGAGTCTTGTTAACATTGCTCCCGACATCACCACGCTATTAAAGAGCTTAGCACCAAGATTCCATTGTGAAAACCGATCACATGTATTAGCAGGAAATCCCATCTGCGGTGGAGACAATGAATAAACATTGTTGCATCTTCAACCAGGGAAGTAGGAAGCTGTGGTCCCTGAGTAGAGGAGATGTGAACCCCATGCTGTGGTAGAGATGAGAGCCCCATGCTGTGGTAGAGATGAGAGCCCCATGCTGTGGTAGAGATGTGAGCCCCATGCTGTGGTAGAGATGTGAGCCCCATGCTGTGGTAGAGATGTGAGCCCCATGCTGTGGTAGAGATGTGAGCCCCATGCTGTGGTAGAGATGTGAGCCCCATGCTGTGGTAGAGATGTGAGCCCCATGCTGTGGTAGAGATGTGAGCCCCATGCTGTGGTAGAGATGAGAGCCCCATGCTGTGGTAGAGATGTGAGCCCCATGCTGTGGTAGAGATGTGAGCCCCATGCTGTGGTAGAGATGTGAGCCCCATGCTGTGGTAGAGATGTGAGCCCCATGCTGTGGTAGAGATGTGAGCCCCATGCTGTGGTAGAGATGAGAACCATGCTGTGGTAGAGATGAGAACCCCATGCTGTGGTAGAGATGTGAGCCCCATGCTGTGGTAGAGATGTGAGCCCCATGCTGTGGTAGAGATGAGAACCCCATGCTGTGGTAGAGATGTGAGCCCCATGCTGTGGTAGAGATGTGAGCCCCATGCTGTGGTAGAGATGTGAGCCCCATGCTGTGGTAGAGATGTGAGCCCCATGCTGTGGTAGAGATGTGAGCCCCATGCTGTGGTAGAGATGTGAGCCCCATGCTGTGGTAGAGATGTGAGCCCCATGCTGTGGTAGAGATGTGAACCCCATGCTGTGGTAGAGATGTGAGCCCCATGCTGTGGTAGAGATGCAGCAGCTTACTGTCATAACCTAACCAGGAAATCTGATCACCCTCAGAAGATGATACAAAGATGGATTATTGGCTTTTTTAAAAAACGCTCAGGAAATAGTCTTAAAATAACCTGTAAATGAGCTCAATGTTAGGATCTTGTTTGTAAGGTTTACTGATAGTATTTTTGTGGAAGTGTCTTTTGTGTTGATGATGATGATGTCTCATGTTGAATCAAGATGTTGGTAATAGGTGTTACACTAATATTTTGATCATGCAAACATTTGTAACTTTGTTTAAATATTATTTTAATTTTGAGAGAAAAATTGAATTAATAGAAGAAGAAAAATTGAATTAAGAAAAATGATTATTTTCATTAATTTAATCTAAAGCATGCGCTTTAAATCAAAGGAGAACGTGAGGTTTGAAATGCGAGCTTCTTTGTACAAGCTGAAAGAATAATTATTATATGTTATATGACAGAAAAAGCTCACGGGTGAATAAAACCTATGTGGTCCCCCTCATAGCATGTTTGTCTTAGCTTCATAGTCCTTAAAGAGCTTTTTTAATACCTAATGTGAAGTTAATGCCACCGTGTGTGCAGAAAACTCTAATTTCTAATATAACTGTAATTTTCAACCATCCTATCCCATCAGATGTACAGATTGAGGCCATCATGTACTGAATCATGTATACCACCATGAAAGTATCATTTTCTAATTTGACATGATTTATTGCATGTTAAAAAGGTTTAATAAACGATATATAATTCATTACATTTGTTAGAGCATATATCACGGTCTGTTTAGCATATACATGTGCTTTTGATGATCTGTGCAAATTGCAAATAACCTCAATGCATTTACTTTCTATGGAGGTGTTTCATTACATATTCTAATATGCGTTATACAAATCTTTAATATTCATTGCATTCTTGTCAATAGAGAATTTCGACAGGAGCGTAATCTCTGAAGAAATATACGAGGGACGCCTAAAGCACACAAATTGAAAGTGATATAGATTTTTTGGAAGAGTATTGTATGATTGTAGGTGACGCTCACACGTTGGGGCTATATGTATTCAGTCTTGTTCTGGTTGTCGTTGGAAACAGCTTGACCCCTGCCCTAAGAAGATGCACTTCATTATACATGTGATGCTGCTTGCACTCAACCCTAAAGATTACGTGGATGATGTTTAGAATTGCGTTTCACCCTTACTGACAAACTGTCAAAGTGATCTCCTCGCAGGCTTTATGTAGAGGCAGGATGAAAGTGTGGCACTGGTGACTGGGGCTGGAGGTTGGGGGTGGAGTAATCCCAGGCATTCAGCCTTTGTGTTTCACAGTTAATATTTAAAGTCAGCAGTCCATGGAATTTCTATTGGTATCTAATCATTCATGTATAAGCTTTCAGACTGCATTGCTGTTGGGCGAGAGATGTTGTGGAATCAATTCTGTTTGGTTGGAGTACCAATTGGTTATCTCTGGGTAGTGAGAATGAAAAATGATGATGAGAAATACGACTTGTTTGTACAGTCAAATTGATAGAAGTTCCCAGGGCTTCATTTAATAAATATGTGTAATCGGGATGAAAATCAATTTGTTGGAAATGCTTTTTGATATGAATATTTTTATTGATTTTCCTTAGAAATGGCGAAGTGTGGTTATCAGTTTTGTAAAATTTGTTTGCTCTTTTTCATTTGGCAGAAAGAAGGAATTTGCATTCCTGTTATTCCTTATAATATAGTCCATCATATTTCAGGTCTACTCCCATTTGTGAGAACTCCCAATTGTGAGACTCCCAGTTATGAGACAGTGGAGTAGGTAATTAACAAAGAAAACACACCATACTCCCCTGTCTGATAGAATGGATTCACCCTAGCTAATTACTGATTTGCTATGTAACTGAATCTCGTCGAGGTAACTTAATGAAACTTTATAAGATAAATTGATTAGCATACTCAGGCAAATGTCTTTAAAAATTGAACATTTTGCGTAGGTAACTTTGTGATCATTTGAAAGAGAAATTAATTTACCTACTCAGATTTACTCCGTCTCCGAAACCACAAGCTATAGTTTAAGAAATAACTCTGAAATACAAGGAATTTACAGTCAAACTGCCTCTTATGCCAAATCCTTTTTACCCGACACAATAAATTTATGGAATGCCCTACAAAATTCCAAAGAGTCATGTAGTCTTAGAGAATTTAAAAACCTAATTACAAAAACCGAAAACAAGATTTATATTGACCTTAATTATGGCTCTTGTTTTTTGTCACATCGTTCACTGCCGCCTCAGGATCGGATCTAGCGACCTAAACGCTGATAGGTATAACAGACATTTAACAGACAGTCCATGTTGCTCTTGTCGGTATCAGAGTGAAAACGCCCTACACTATTTCCTCACTTGATAAGAACTAATATGTATGTTACACTACCGTTATAACCTGGATACCATTTTGAACGGAAACAAAGAATTTACTCCTTGTGTAAACCAGAAAATAGTTGGATCCATCCACGATTATATCATCAAGACACAACGCTCCAAATTTTCTCAGGAAAATACTTAAATTAACTCAACAACCTACTCATGATTGATTTATATTCCTACAATAGCTTGTTAGACACACATAACTGAAACTCTCTAATTATGACTACTTAGAGAATAGTTGTATTTGATGTAATCTGTATATATTTATATGTACTTAAAAATATATTTATGCAATAGTCAATATCGATGACATCACATCTTCCATTTCATTTTGTAAATAATGTTGCATGGGAGCGGTGTTAACATAAGCAGTAATGCTTGTTCACCAATCCTAATTCATTCACAAATAATAATAAAATATGTTTAAACCAAAATGACTTTCAAACTGCAGAAACAGTCAATAAAAATGTGTTATCATAATTACATATTCTTCTGAATAAATAAAATATTTAAACCTATTTCTTCTGTGTAAATAAAATTTTTGATAATCTATTTTATTAATCAACTCATCAATGAACTATGGCTCCTGTGGGTACTCTTCAACTAGGCTGGTCCCACTTTCATTGTAGGGATGTGGAAACACCACCTATGTGCACTGAACCATTAATTAATGTGTCTCACAACTGGGAGTTCTCATAAATGGGAGGACACCAAGAAGGTCTTTTTTTTCATTCTGATCCAGTGTATGTATGCCAATAGGTCAAAGGTAGTATACTGATATTGTCGGCACTGACACTCATTCATTGCTCAACCATCCTTGATGCAAATTTCTTCTGTCTTGAAAAAGTGAAGGTTCTATACATCTATCCTTCAACATCTTGGCATGAGGCTGATTCCATGAAGGTTAAAATGTACGCCTTCATTAAATGACTGCTTTAGCTTTGCCTCCACTGCCAGCAGACCTACCAGTTTTCTAATGGCCGTGACCATAATCACATCAATCCATGCTTGAGGTCAGACGATCCCTAATTCCCAAGTCGTTCAGTAGGACTGACATAAACAGTGAATTGTAACCTTCCATCTTCTTCCACAATCTGCACTTCAATATTCAAGCAAGAAATTTCATTAATTTATTTCAACAACAAATACACAGCATGATCCAGCACTGTCATCAATGCTTTGCATCAGATGCAACATTTCACAGCTGAACTAAAACACTGATCTCCGATACATCCCCCAAATTGCTTCACATGAATGCATCATCGTCCAGTACTTGTTCATTTGGATGTTGATTTCCCCGACAGTTGGCCTTACGAGATAGATAATCAATACCGTGTTTGTCCAGACAAGTTCTCTCCCTCTTCTTGTATGTTCTATGCTGAGGCTACGATGTACAGGACGGGATAATCTCTACCCCACAGGAACAATAGCTCGGTTATGTCTCAGCTCATTATTAATTTACATGCTTTTGTTATTGGATGGGTGGTTGAAAGATAGATAAAATCTCTCATCACATTTGTAGCTGGGCCCTGTTTACACACTCTATCTCTTTTATTGACCATCTTGCTTTTGGAGACAGCCAGGTACCATGTGTTTACTGGAGAGGGATGGTGAAGACAGCTTTCCTGGAATGGTCTAGCCACTGGATTATTCTTCTTCCATTTGATCTTGACTGCTATACAGGGGAATGAATTGGATGCTTGTAAATCTGAATTGTGTGAAAACAGAAAGATATTTCTCTATGTTGAGTTGAGAGATATTGGAAATGCAGTTAATCCTTTTTAAGGTTCTACATATTTAGATTCAATGTGATTATGCATATGTGAATGGATTTTGCATATGGAAATGTAGATTTTACATATGAAGGTGTAGATTGTGCCTCAGAAAGTATTGATTGTGTGTACGTAGTAAACGAACAGTGTCAAATGAATTCTTGACTTTGTGGTTTGGTATCTTAAAAGGGGCATTTAAAATACAAAATGCTTTGCATATAACTTGAGAAACAGTGTATAGTGTTGAAACATTATCAGGATATCGTTTGCATGTACTTTTTCTAAGTATGGTAAAGAAGAGTGTCAGTCCTGTATCCCCTTTGAAGATGAGAAACTGATTAAAAACATTTTGTTTTTTATGAACTGATCTAAACAGGCTAGCACAGCCCCTTGGCTTCAGTGGAATCCCTAACAAAGGTTCTTGTTGTTCCTTGGCTTAGAGCATGTGTTACACTCAAGTTACATTTTCACATCACACTGTTGTGTTTTACATGTATTGGCCAGTTCCAATGAATTCTCTGTTGAGATGCTGAAGTCTGGCCTGACTAGACATGTTATTACCGTTTCCACTCATCCAAGACAATGTTGTTTTTCATTTTACTTGTTATGCATTGTTTTACTTTTTAATTATGTAGCTACATTCCTTTCATATTCAGGAATTGTAGGAACACCTGCACTTGAAAAAAATACATATATTCCTGATGGAAAATGATGTTAAAAATGGTAAAATGGTAATTTTTACAACCCAAAAAACTGGCTATGTGTCTTAAATCTTTACTGATAATCTAATCTGTAAAACACATATTGAAAACTATCCGGTAAAGTACTGTCTTATATCTTGCTTGTGAGAATATTTATTGGGTATAATGTACTATTATAGTTGTGTGTGATCATGCTTTTTTGCTGTCAAGTATGTCATGATGGAAAAAGATTTCCCAGGGGAAATTATGATGTTGTTTCTGGTGACTGAGCGATCAGTGATGTCCAAAACACCCACTGTTATGGATTCATAATTCATATATTGTTTTTTGGGTTGTTGTTAATGCTGCACAATATTACAGTAAGTAAGTAAGTCTAGACCAGACAAACCAGTGAGAGATGATAAGAGCAGTGACCCGAATGATTTGGATATGACAGCATGATATGAACTAAGTCTGACTAACGGATCCTCTTACGACCAGCATAGGGTGGCGTTGTTGCCAGTGGTTAAAGTGTTTGCTTGCAGTGCCGAAAACCAGGGTTTGATTCCTAATGTGGTACAATGTGTGAGTCAACTGCTGTGACGTTGCTGTAAGATTGTGGAGAGCGGGATATACCCACAGGGTTAACGGTACATTGTATCAGAGGTCTACATTCCACACACACTGAAGGATTGTGAACCCAGAATCCTCACAGGTGAGGTTGGGATTTTAGTCCTACTACGTATTGGGTTGCCTGCACCAAACTGTAAACATTCCATGTGGCCAAAGCCTCAAATTACTAAGTGCTCTTGGCACCAAGGCTCTGTTACAGAACTGGGGCTGCTACTTAGGACTCTTGGCACTGACTCTATTGTAAAGGAAAAGGGCTGATACTCCGTGATTTTTGCACTGAGACTATGGTAAAGAATTGGGGCTGATACTCCATGATCTTGGCACTGAGACTATGGTAAAGAATTGGGGCTGATACTCCGTAATCTTAGCACTGAGACTATGGTAAAGAATTGGGGCTGATACTCCGTGATCTTGGCACTGAGACTATGGTAAAGAATTGGGGCTGATACTCCGTGATTTTGGCACTGAGACTATGGTAAAGAATTGGGGCTTATACTCCGTGATTTTGGCACTGAGTCTTATGGTAAAGAATTGGGGCTGATACTCCGTGATCTTGGCACTGAGGCTGTGGTAAAGAATTGGGGCTGATACTCCGTGATCTTGGCACTGAGGCTGTGGTAAAGAATTGGGGCTGATACTCCATGATCTTGGCACCAAGGCTGTGGTAAAGAATTGGGGCTGATACTCCATGATCTTGGCACTGAGTCTATGGTAAAGAATTGGGGCTGATACTCCGTGATCTTGGCACTGAGTCTATGGTAAAGAATTGGGGCTGATACTCCATGATCTTGGCACTGAGTCTATGGTAAAGAATTGGGGCTGATACTCCATTATCTTGGCACTGAGACTATGGTAAAGAATTGGGGCTGATACTCCGTGATCTTGGCACTGAGACTATGGTAAAGAATTGGGGCTGATACTCCGTGATTTTGGCACTGAGTCTTATGGTAAAGAATTGGGGCTGATACTCCGTGATCTTGGCACTGAGGCTGTGGTAAAGAATTGGGGCTGATACTCCATGATCTTGGCACTGAGACTATGGTAAAGAATTGGGGCTGATACTCCATGATCTTGGCACTGAGTCTATGGTAAAGAATTGGGGCTGATACTCCGTGATCTTGGCACTGAGACTATGGTAAAGAATTGGGGCTGATACTCCATGATCTTGGCACTGAGGCTGTGGTAAAAAATGGAGGTTAAGACAGCACTGAGATCATGGTTGTGAACTGAAATTATGCAGCAATAACCTCATTATCACATCACTGTCTCCCCAAGGTGAGTGCATCACATTATGTAGTTCAGCTTTTATGTACAACAGTGTAACGTCGTTATTCTCTCCCAAGCTTCCCCTGAATAATGTATGTGATCTGCAGTACAGCAAGGGCTGTGTTAAGTACAACAACATTTACTAATGAAACAAGCCAGGAAATACTGTTACTGTGCTCACTGAAGGGTGGTATTGAGGGCTAATGGAACGTTTGGTGCCTCCTGTGTTCTCCTCTGGAATACTTGGAGGCAGGGCTTGTAGCCCCGAGAGGTTTCCCTGTGATGAGATTGCCCTGAGTGTGACGCTCCGGGTCGTGGACGTAGTATTGAGTTGTGGGCAAGTTCTGGTAGATCTCATGCTTCCGAGTTGCTGTTTGTTCGTCTCGGGGGAAATATTTGCTGTGAAGCAGAGAAGGGTTAATATCATTGTGTGTTATCTTTACTTACGGTTACTATGGAAATGAGAAATATGTACTAACAATCCCGGGAGTGGAGTCCTTTATCATGGAAATGGCAGCAGAATATTGAAGTATGGTTCCTTATGGAGCAATATGAACTTGCCACTGCAGAACAGGGATGGGAGATAGGACAAGGATCAATGGAAAGGAGAATGTTATCAGAAATGTCAAGAGAATATACAGTTGACTTTCAGTTTGACAATGTGTTTAAACACAGGCGATGTATCTGAAACAAAACAAACATGGTTGGTCATGAAAAGATTGAGTTTTGCTCTCCCGACACGTGTGCTTTCATGTTGATGTGTATGTAGGTCATGATGTGTATGTAGGTCATGATGAGTATGTAGGTCATGATGTGTATGTAGGTCATGATGTGTATGTTGCGTGTAATTTATGAAATACCAAACGAAGTGGTTAACGTATGTAACATTTGACACTTTCCTTTTTCCTTTACCTTTTTGCATTAGCTCACTCATGCACCTGAGAATTCTCGGCTTCAATCTTGTTCAGGAAATTCATTACTTCACAGACGTTGACATGAAGTTCACACACAAGCTTTGTAAATACTCTTCATGATTACTTATTTAAAGCTATCATTGGTCAGGGAGTCCTGCTTTCCCTACATGCAGGACACTGAAACACCTTCGTGTGAAACTCAAAGGCAATAGTTGGTCTCATTTTGAGGTTCAACACATCAGCGTGGGAGTGGATCGGTCCTCAATCAGGATCACAGACACCTCACACTGGATCCTGTCTTGTCAAGAGGCGGTGGGGTAGCCTAGTGGTTAAAGCGTCCGCTCGTCACACTGAAGACCCGAGTTCGATTCCCCACATGGGTACAATGTGTGAAGCCCATTTCTGGTGTCCCCCGCTGTGATTTTGCTGGAATATTGCTAAAAGCGCCTTAAAACCAAACTCACTCACTCACTCACTTTTGTCAACAAAAGGCAAATGGATACAAACTAGTTTTGTTGATATTCTTTAATTTTAACATCTTTGGGAACGGCTTCAGTTGATAATTGCATATATGCTTTTATGTGCATTTGAACCTTAAAACGAAATATAAGGTTTTGTTATAAATGTCTTGTGTGGGGCGGTTGGGTAGCCTAGTGGTTTAAGCCTTCACTAATCACAGCAAAGACCTGGGTTTGATTCCCCACATGGATACACTGTGAAAGTTCATTTGTGTGGTACCTGGAGTATTTCTAAAAGTGGCATTTAACCCAACTCACTCACTCACTGACTCGCAGTGGTTGCCAGTAACAGCCCCATGGAGATAGCTACAGTCACAGATGGTTGTTTGTGGCTGTCCGCTCGAGATAGCTACTGTCACAGATGGTTGTTTGTGGGTGACCGCTCGAGATAGCTACTGTCACAGATGGTTGTTTGTGGGTGACCGCTCGAGATAGCTACTGTCACAGATGGTTGTTTGTGGGTGACCACTCATTAGTGTTGGGAATTGGTTGAAATCTCATAATTGATGATTGCTTCATTACCAACGAACAGTCATCGATAAAAATTGGTTAGCGTCAATTTTCAGATTTTCCTATCCGGGTTGTTATTGCAGATATGTATAACATGATGCAACCTGCTACTTTAAAGTGATGTTAATATATCATGAACATAAACCTTCTGGGGTCTTCAAGAAATATTCAGTCATGACTTTTCAGTTAGTGAAGTGAGTTTTCTAAGAATTAAACAAGTTTTCAGGCCCTGACAACTTCGAAGATACGTTCCATCGTCAAGTGTTTCAAAGACTAAAACAGCAGTTCCAAAATCGTTTGTGTTCGATTATGAGAAAATGTGATCGATTGCTTGGTCGTTTGGTCACCTCGACCAATCTTCGATTATTTCAATTAATCGGAACACCACTACCGCTCATACTTTGTTTTGTGCCTGCTTGCCCATGAGGATGTCATCAACTTGAAAAACCCACCATAATTCACTATTTTTTCTTTCCCAATTTTGACCAGCTAGTAAACAAGGAATCAAATGAAGCCCTTTTCTCTCATTAATGGCTTTTTAAGAGGGTGTGCCATTTTTAAAGGGATGTATTTCAAGTTAATCTCTTCATGGCTATATTAAATATTTATATTTGCTGTGCTTACATTAGGATTGTGGTTTACACCTCATGGCATGAAACTGTTGGGTTGTTTTGTTTCTTGAAACGCAGGAATTCAGCTGTTGTGGCAAGTGGCTGCGGGCAGGCTGTTTATGTGTGTGATAAATGAGAGAGAAAAACTTGGAGCGACACTTGAGAAATATGTTGTATACACCGTAAATATTGTCATTTTATGTTTTGACACTCTATGTGGCTGGATGTAAACCATAAATTCATACAGAAAAAAACCAGACATAGTTTTTGAGAAATGTGAAAAAAGCAAAAATGTTTTTCTGGGATCATGTGAATCTGTTTTGCTTGATCCATAAAGCTTTATTTAAGTGTCAACAAAGATGTTTAAAGAGATGGCTTATGCTAGAGTGGACATGGTGCACAGGCAACTTGGAAAATGCCCAACTAGACTTGCTAAGAAAGGTTATTTCATGAGATTTTTTGAGAAGGTGAACCTGTTTCTATTTTTGTGGATGTATGCTAGCTATGTGCTCGCTGCACATCTCTAACTACCTTGAATTGTGAATTTATGTCTATATATTATTATGATGAAGTGTTACTGCTGTGATCACAGATTGTAAGTCAAATCGTTAAACACAAAACATTTATCAAACCAAAAGTGAATTCATTCCCTTTTTACAACAATTTGCATACTGTTTATGACAAAATTGAATGAGTTAAGATCTTTTACGTAAGCTAATATGACATGTTTGTGTGACATCATGGCACTGTAAGATGCCATCACTGGATTGTGGATTCATGTTAAAAGTTATGGAAAATAAGTAAACACCAAGCATTATATCCATTTAATCAAAACATGTCACATTCGCCTACACAAGTTATTATAATTTTCTAAATGAATGTCTTGTCCATATTTGGCTTAAACGCTTTGCAAAGTTAAATTTTATTGATTATACTCAAACACAAAAATATTCACACTATAAGAGTTTGTGTTGTCTCTACAGTATTTGATGCAGTGTGTAAAACGAATATCTAGACTGCACATCATCGCTTTCCTTTTTCATTTGGTAAGTTAGATTAAACCTAAAATGTTTTTTAGATACCTATCTTTGAGAAAGTTAAATGTTCGGAAAACAGAAAAGCAGACATACTTGATGTTTCAGATGTTCTGGTATTGTGATATGGTTAGCTAAAAAAATAGAAACTAAAGTAAGATAAAATTGATTGCATTAGCTGTACATTTTGGAACCGTTCCAGAATCACAACAGTGGGAACCAAGGAAAGCCAAATTCTATGGATAGTCAGCTTCTTTATTGGAATGAATGCGACTCTCAAAGAAGTGGAAAACAAGGCAAATTCCAAACATAGAAATAATAGAAGTAATATAATTCACCAGTTTGCAAAATAGATACAGTAAACTCTAGTAGCTCGCTTCATGCATGGAACAGGTAGGCACATGATAATTGTATTATAGGTATGTTTTGAAAGTGGTTATTGTAAAAAATACTTAAAACAGGCTGTTTTTATTGTAGATAAATTATTATTGACATTAAACATGTGGTATGTATAAAAAAATACATATTCATAGAGTGTCATCTGGCACAGTAGAATTTTAAAAAGATATAGCTATTGGCTGAAAAATTAAATTTAAAAAAATGCATATTCATCGCCTGTCATCTGGCACAGTAGAATTTTAAAAACATATGACCATTGCTGAAAAATTACAATTTAGGAACATGTTAGATATAATATACAAAAGAAGATTTTTCAGTTGTATGTCATTTTATGACACATTAACATATTCACTTATAAATGGGTGGAATGACAGAGTAAGTCAGATGTCCCTTGACTTTTTTTTAGTAATATATTAACGCCAATTAAGTCTGTTTGTTTGTATTTTGTTGCAGTGCTGGCTAAAGATCTGTTCCAACAACTCATTCTAACAGCATTTCTAAGCACATGTTGATCATTATGGCAACTAGTGCAGTAGGTAGAGTTCTTGTAACACAGATCAGAAACCTGGTAAAACTCTTTAACTTCATGCATATTTGAATTATGTGCACTGAATGAGAATAACGTGTGAACATTTCTAAATACCCGACAGCGTTGCAGTTCTTACGAAACATTTGTCGATTTTCCATGTTGCTGTATGCTTGTGTAGAAGCTACTTGTCCTCCTCCCCAATTGCCATGTTATATTGATTACCTCAGTTGCCTCTAGGTTGATTTCATTTGAATATATCCCAGAATCCTGGCCATCTTCATCTATTTTATCTGGCATTCCAAGGTTGAAGCCAACAAGATGTATATTACAACCATTGCATCGTGCAATGAATAATCTATACTTCTGAGCAGTGACGTGGCAATTGTGCTTGTAATGTTGTAGGTCTATTATTGCCAAGTTTGCTGTGAAATTGCAGAAATGGAGCATGTAAATTTGTCAAGTGAAGCTTGGTTGTATTTACATGGAATTATTCGAGTCCCATTTTTTTGGGTTAAGACTTCAAGAAAAAATGCTTGGTTACATAGGAGTTTCTTGTTAGTTTGTGACGACATGTGACTGCAAGTACATGGGTTTTATGTGTGGAATTATTCCCTTTAAAAATGTGACTTTTGACTTTTGCCTGTAAATACTTGAACCTTAATTCTAATGTATTCAACACCAAAATCCTTTTATTTTGTTGTAAAATGATTAAATCAGGTGGTGTTTTTTGCTCATTACATGATGCCATGCATCTGGTTAGCTTTTGATGCTAGTTTCGTGTGTATTGCCATGAATTTACACATCTGCACAATAAGTTGAGATGGGTTAGTAATGGATGCCAGTGGATGCTGGTAAGTTCGTCAAGATGTGTCGCATCAAGATTGTTCTACAGGAACCTTCTTCTCTAATGGAGGCCAGAACGACTATTATTTCCATGGAGAACATGTAGTGTTTTTAATAAAATCATAAGTTGAACAGTATGGGGAACATGGAACAGTCAGCCTGCATAGCTGGTTCTGAATCGTCACAGCCCAGGCAGGATCCAGAGGTAGTGGTTCATTTCTGAGATCTGATGTGTCAGCACCATACCCATCCTGCTTGCTGTGGGTCATGGTGTGAATCCTAGAAAAGATATTTCATTTGTGAACATAGTACTCCTGCTTCTAGGTGTCACCACCCAAGTGGACATCCATTTTATTTCAGTTCAAGCTTTCTTGCCATATTTGCCTTGATATTACTGCTCAGAGTCGAGTTAAACCCCAAGTCACTGACATATTATTTATCTCCAGAGATAATGAAGGGCGTAATATCTGAAGCATTCACTGAGGTTATTTCAGCATATCTTAAGTTTTATCGAGCTCAGGTGATTATGATTTCAATATTTAGTCTTCTACTAAAATGGAGGTCTTACAACTGATAGTCTAAATCACATACCTTGTATACCCTTTTAATAAGTATTCAGTGCATTTTTCGGTTTGATCCCTGATTCAAATCATATAGTTCTTAAGGGTATTTTGAAGGAGAAAGGGCGGTGGGGTAGCCTAGTGGTTAAAGCATTCACTCGTCATGCCGAAGACACGGGTTTGATTCCCCACATGGGTACAATGTGTGAAGCCCATTTCTGGTGTCCCCCGCCATGATATTGCTGGAATATTGCTAAAAGCGGCGTAAAAACCACTCACTCACTTGAAGGAGAAGTCGAGACATAGGATGTATTATGATGGGACTGGATATGGAGCTCCTGGTCAACAGGAGAAAATACACTTATAAGAAAGTCAGAACTTTATCAGTGGCAGAAACAGCAAAATGTCAGAACCAATAAATTAACCAAATCCTTTGTGAACAAAAGGCTTTTTTTTCTTCTGAAAATGATATTTACATATTTTCTTTGGCTACACAAGATTTGGGATAGGTCAGTGGTGAAAAATAACAACCACTAAACCTTATAAGCAGATTGAATAAAAATGTAGCATTGCATCAACAATATTTTAGCTGTACAACTCCTGCAAAAGAAAAGGTCAGGTTATATGCAAAACCTGTATAGCTGATAAACTGATGGGAGATGAACACATCATTGATTACGTCAACGCATCTACTACTCTCTGTGGTGTGTTTGCTCTGGAGGAAACCCCGTACTGAAGGCAGTAAGTCGGACTACTCTCTGTGGTGTGTTTGCTCTGGAGGAAACCCCGTACTGAAGGCAGTAAGTCGGACTACTCTCTGTGGTGTGTTTGCTCTGGAGGAAACCCCGTACTGAAGGCAGTAAGTCGGACTACTCTCTGTGGTGTGTTTGCTCTGGAGGAAACCCCGTACTGAAGGCAGTAAGTCGGACTACTCTCTGTGGTGTGTTTGCTCTGGAGGAAACCCCGTACTGAAGGCAGTAAGTCGGACTACTCTCTGTGGTGTAAGTTGTGTTTGCTGAAGGCAGTAAGTCGGACTACTCTCTGTGGTGTGTTTGCTCTGGAGGAAACCCCGTACTGAAGGCAGTAAGTCGGACTACTCTCTGTGGTGTGTTTGCTCTGGAGGAAACCCCGTACTGAAGGCAGTAAGTCGGACTACTCTCTGTGGTGTGTTTGCTCTGGAGGAAACCCCGTACTGAAGGCAGTAAGTCGGACTACTCTCTGTGGTGTGTTTGCTCTGGAGGAAACCCCGTACTGAAGGCAGTAAGTCGGACTACTCTCTGTGGTGTGTTTGCTCTGGAGGAAACCCCGTCTGAAGGCAGTAAGTGTGTGTGTTTGCTCTGGAGGAAACCCGTACTGAAGGCAGAAGAAACTACTCTCTGTGTTGGACTGTCTCTGTGGTGTGTTTGCTCTGGAGGAAACCCCGTACTGAAGGCAGTAAGTCGGACTACTCTCTGTGGTGTGTTTGCTCTGGAGGAAACCCTGTACTGAAGGCAGTAAGTCGGACTACAAGAACGATGTCCTGAACTGACTTCCCACTCGCTGACTTAGGACAAAGATAGACCCTCCCAAACATTGCCATTTCAGGCTTATAATGGTTGTCTTCACAAACAGCCAGTGATATTTTTCTGACCTTGGTATGGGACTGATTTCTTATTGCTTGCTGCAAACTTGAACATTGAAGGCAGTGAAGCTTATTAATAGAATGCCTGTAAACAAGAGATGAACTGCGCTTCATGTAAATAATCTGGAAGGAGTTGCATCAACGACAGGAGAGTAGTATCGTTATTCATCTTGCGATAAATTGATGTTTGCATAACATGTGATATTTCTCCCAGTAAGCATACATGCATGTGTGCATTAGCCAAACCTTCCAAGCACTTACAATCTATGGCCTGATGCCATTACTCACACGTTGTAAACGATCGATTTACTACGAATTTGGGGTCAGGTGTCTCGGCCATCTTTGAACTTCTTTCTGAGTGGAGTCGGTTAGACGGGGAGGAGAGCTGCCTATGATGTAACCAGTGATTTTGCTTCACTCTGCTCAGAATTGCTCAGCTGGTTCAAAGTAGTCTTCAGACGCTGTGTAGAATTCCTCCGAGATCCAAATGTGTTTTGAAACTCTTTTCTTCTGCGAGATAGATTAACGCAAATTTCCAGCCAAAAGAAAGAGACAGGTTTCTGTCACGATGATGGCCGTGGTGTCACAACTGCCGAGACTTATAAATAATGCACAGCATCTGTCAAAGGACTTGTACATTTCTAAGACATTCACTTATTGTGACAATGGTTGTTTTATATCCTTGAATTATTAATGTCCCCATTTTCCTGCAGCTCATGGCGTGCCAGTGTTCACCGGCACTCACACTGATTACGTTGATAGAGCAAATTCGTTTTTCTTGTTGTCAGCAAAATTTGTGGTCAGGATATTGAAATTAGTTCCTTGCTATCAAATGAAATCAATAAAATCCTCCAAGGTTGATAGATTTTAATGTTAAAAAAATTCTGTCAGTTTTATTGGGGACAGAATTCTTACATTTATAGCCCATTCGGCAATGTTTAATGCCTGTCTGTATAACCTGTGGCTCCTATACCGGGAGTGCGTTTCAATAATGAAAATATATTTTGAGATTTGATTTTCTTATCGTTTAGGTGTACAGCATGAGCCCAGTTGGGTATGAAACTGTAAAAATGCCAGTTATTCTTTCATAGTCTTCAACATGGGAGGGAGATGACCCCACAATGGAGTTCAGGGGATTTCTATGCAAATATTGTTTTCTTGTAACTCAACCCAAGTAATATTATTACCACATGTTGAATAACAGGGGACATATTCCCCACCTCCTTGTGGTAATGCATGCATTGGCAGGTGTCGGTGACAACAGAGTCCTTGCTCTGACCTTCACCTTGCTCTAGGTCAGTGAGGTGTTGAGTAGTTGCGTTATTGGACCTGTACAGTTTTACACGCAAGACCATTCAACAGTAGAGCACTTTTCATACAAGTTTCTTGTCAGAGAGGCACCATAAGATTTGTTGATTC
The DNA here is from genome assembly GCF_003918875.1 of Haliotis rubra. NCBI lineage: Eukaryota > Metazoa > Mollusca > Gastropoda > Lepetellida > Haliotidae > Haliotis > Haliotis rubra. The sequence goes on along the minus strand of NW_025767171.1, from coordinate 317,591 downwards.
ATAATGGACTGGTGTTGTGTTACGAACAAAAGCTTGAACTTTAAGCTAGAAGGAATATAGTCTGTTATGTAGTAAAGCTGAAGTATGTTGAAACCTTGTTTCTTGGCCATTGAACACATTTGATATATTTGGAAATTCATAACACATAATCCAGAATAACAAATTTGTGAAAAAATACAATATAAAATGAAGCAGGAAAATAGACCTGATGTCCTTGAAGCCATCATGTATATCTGCTCGCAATACCAATCACTGGAATATCAGGTACACACTGTATTCTGGTATTTACTGTTGAATAACGGGAATACTGCACTGTGTCACAACACACAAGCAACTTGAAAAATCTCCTGCCTAAAAAGTTAATGACAAGTTTTGGAGGTAAAATGTTCAAACTATGATGTTGCTTTTACTCAATACCTTGTCTAAACTGTTGTCTTAGATGTTAATGTGAACAATTTTTCACTCATCTGAATTTGTTAAACCCCAAAGGGGAGACTGAATGGATATGTATTTTCATGCAGTTCAAATGTTACACATCTCCTGTATTGGCATTGTGCACATTAGCACAGCATTGAATAAGTCATAGACATTATGTTGGCATTCTGTTTGCATCCCTGTCCATCTTTCTTGCATGTTTATGATGGTGTAAATGCATCTGCCTGCTGAAGGTGACATTAAACACCAAGTATCGGCAAAACCCATATGTTGTGATGGTTGCTGGTATAGCTCAAGCCTTCTGGGTAGGAAACAGCTTCATATATACATGAGGTAACACGGTTGGTTGTCAGAATGCTTGAAGATGAGAAATGAATGAAACGAAACCATAGATGAGATAGATAGTTACTTGCAGGAAGTGGCAAAAAGCAATGACACTTATGAAGAACACTGGATTGTCTGGCCCAAACTTGATTATTTACAGACCGACGCCATATAGCTGGAATATTGCTGAGTGTGGCTTTAAACAACAAACCAACCAACCAACTTTATCATGTCGACACATTGTTCATGTGCTTTTGTACAATTCTGATTTATCATGCAAATTCTTTATGCATAATGAAACATAATTTAATCATGTTATGATAGCTTAAAAAGTAAAACAGAAAAAGACACATTAAAAGGTCCTAAATTCCTCATAATATGATGGTGTGGATGTCCTTCACAATAATGGTTGTTGGCAAAAGGTACTTTTCCTTGGATTACCTGACCATGAGACAAGTTGCTATTGCATGACATCTATCTACTCTGTAGTCTGGCTTCAACTCATTCCCTGTGGCAGTGACATCTATCTACTGTAGTCTGGCTTCAACTCATTCCCTCTGGCAGTGACATCTATCTACTCTGTAGTCTGGCTTCAACTCATTCCCTCTGGCAGTGACATCTATCTACTCTGTAGTCTGGCTTCAACTCATTCCCTCTGGCAGTGACATCTATCTACTCTGTAGTCTGGCTTCAACTCATTCCCTCTGGCAGTGACATCTATCTACTCTGTAGTCTGGCTTCAACTCATTCCCTCTGGCAGTGACATCTATCTACTCTGTAGTCTGGCTTCAACTCATTCCCTCTGGCAGTGACATCTATCTACTCTGTAGTCTGGCTTCAACTCATTCCCTCTGGCAGTGACATCTATCTACTCTGTAGTCTGGCTTCAACTCATTCCCTCTGGCAGTGACATCTATCTACTCTGTAGTCTGGCTTCAACTCATTCCCTGTGGCAGTGACATCTATCTACTCTGTAGTCTGGCTTCAACTCATTCCCTCTGGCAGTGACATCTATCTACTCTGTAGTCTGGCTTCAACTCGTTCCCTGTGGCAGTCCAGAACAACATTGTTGACATCATGTATGATCCGAAATTCTAATTGTTTTACATCATGGAAATATTGGTAATAGTTATTCATACTGTTTCAGTACTATGTAGAAAATATCATGTAAAAGCATATCATAATTAGAGTATTAATAAATCTGTATGAATACATGTAAACAAACATTCCCGGGTTGAAGTTATAAGTCCATTTCTGGTGTCCCCTCATGTGATATATGCATTGTTCATTGTACATTCTTCCATTTTGCAGTTCTTGTGATGGAATCTAACCAAGGATATTAAGAGATTGAGTTTAGTTTTTTGCTGCTTTTAGCAGTATTCCAGCAATAGGGGAAGCCAGAAATGGGCTTCACACATTGAACCCATGTGGGAAATGAACCTGGATCTTGGATGTGACAAACAAATGCTTTAACCACTAGGCTACCCCACTGCCCCCCAGGATAATGAAACTATATGGCATCCATTACTGTAAGGGAAGAACGTGTTGGTTGATCAATACCAGGCTGCTGATATTATTTCATCATTCTTCTCAGGCTTTCATCATCACTGGAGCTGTGAACTCATTCGATCCAGTGTAGCCCATGTCAAATTATTCTTCAAAGAGTGGCTTTGATCAAGTTTTATGTCATTATTATCATTTTTATGCATACTAATCTACCACTGGATTAGGATAAATATATGAGAATGGCACATAATCGGCTACTTTTCATCCTGGGACTTAATCTGAATATTTGATTTATCCCATTGTTGTGATGTATTTGTTCCATAAATAATGCCTATGGAATGTGTGAGTATTTTAAGGAGATACTTGAAACTTGTGATAGTACCACTAGATCTTTCACAAGTTAGAGGGTAGTCTGTCTCACAGTCCCTCAACCTCATTGTTATTCTAGTCAGAGGGACAAGGATTTGTTTCCTAAAACACTGGATAAAAATGATTCCTCCAGTTTGATATAGCCATGACAGATAAACTAGTGATATGAAAAAGTCACAGAGGGTATCATTTGACCCAGTTGATGAAGGCACCACAGTTTTCTGTGTAGTGAGTGAGTTTGATTTTACGCCGCTTTTAGCAATATTCCAGCAATATCACGGCGGGTTCTGTGTAGAGTTGATATACTGACAACCTGTGTTATACTATACATACGTTACAGAGTCATTCAACCCAACTCACTCACTCACTCACTCATAATTTTGAGACACAATAATTTCTAGACAGATTTACATCATTTTAAACTGAATTATTCAAGTGAATTGACACACTAACAAGATAGGTTTCAAATGACTTGCTAGGACTCAAATTGGTCCTTTAATTCCCTTTAATTCTATGCCAAAATGACAGTAGGAGTGCTATTAATGTATCAAATTTTCTCACACTGATAGCAAAATGTGCCCTTTTTGGTAGGAGCAGAGCTATATTGACATAGCAACCTGCATGAAGGGGCCCCACAATAAGCTTCTCCAGGGATTATTATAGATAGCCAGCCTGTGTAAACAGCCACGCTAGTACTGTGATGAGGTACGGCGGAAGGACATGTGGGTAGCGGGTATCACTCGCTACCAGAGCGTGATACAGACTGAGTTTTTCACCCTGCTTGTTATAATCTGTTTGCTTGGGTGTACTGAACTTTGTGGTTGGTGAGGATAGGTGGAAGAATTTCGGGATAATTCATTCAGATTACATTGTGATTGCTTGTAATTAGGCTGGGCAATGAGATGAGAGCTGGTGTCACGATATGTTTCTAGTGTGGTGCTTTTATGTCCCTTAATACTCCAGCTACAATGAAGTGATGAGATAAGATTGAGTGATAGGGATGGGTGACGATGACAATGGCTGTTCTTGTACCAAGCAGTGAAATGTTGCAGGTGTTGTATCTAGGCATGTGGATTATCCTTTTTTGTTGGGGATGGACACTGTGGTGGGGTGGCCCAGTGGTTAAAGCGTCAGCTCAGTAGGCCATGGATCTGTGACTGATCTGGGTTCAGTGTGTAGAGCACATGTTTGGAGTTACCCTGCTGTAGTTTTGCTGAAATATTGCTGAAAGTGGTGTCGGGTTAAGCATTGAAGTAAACCACCCTTTTAAAGTTTTTTGGCAGAACTATTTTTGGTTAGTATTACAAATATGTTTATCCTCGTGTTTTCAGACACTTAAGAAGATCTGTTGTTTAGATTATTGCATAAACAATCATAAAACATGTCATTAACTTATGAAAGATAAATAAACAGTCTTGGATTATCTGCAAGTAGATTCCAGTTTGTGTAAAAAGCAAAACAGTGGTGAAAATTACACAACACTATTCATGAATCTGAGAATGTTCAGGTATCAATTTTTTTTAAATCTCATAAAATGTTCACAAATATTATTTGATAATTGATATATATGTCGCTGTAAAAAAGTTCCATATTTCTTGGTAAATATACAGAATTTTATCATCACAAAAATGATGAATTGGAAAAATTAATGAACTAACTTTTGTGCATAGAGTGTTTTTAATAAGTGATTTCCATATGTTCTTAATCCATCGCCATATCGATAACTGTAGATTAGTCCAACACAGTGACATCCAACATGATTGAGTGACTTGATAAGATATCAAGTTACTGATTATTCCTCTCTGTGGTCCAGAAACAGTGTAGAGGAAGCGGTAACACAAGCTGACAGGAAGTGACACGGGTTAAGAATCAATCAAATAGTTGTCCATTATTGTTCATTTTATGAGCACTGTCGACAATAAATATCATCATGTCAGAGATATCTTGGTTGCTGGGAATTGTGGTATATTTAACATCTAAGGTTGCTGGGAATTGTGGTATATTTAACATCTAAGCAGAATAAAACTTGCGGCAACTGTAAATGTCATGTGTTCATCTGATTCTCATTCAGGTTACAAATGTGGGTAGTGTGGCTATCAAGCAAGTGCAGTATTGGTGCATGTTTCTTTGGCCATTAAAGTTACGTGCTGTCTTACACTTTCATTTCCATTTCACTCTCCCAGGAGTAACTGTATTGTGTCAAACTTGGGTTGGAATTATATGATGAATGATGTTTTTCAAAGAAGTATATAAATAGTCACCAAAAGTGTACCTTTTTTGTCAATAGTTAGTTGGAAATACAATCTTGAAAAAACAGAATGTTATGCAATTTATGACTAAAGTTATGATGTTTCTCTCACTCACTCACAGAGACAGAGAGAGACACACACATGCACGAGTGAGCGAATGACATGTATATAGATGAAAGCTGTGTAGTTTCACTTGTACTTAATCCATTTGATTTTCTTCTATTTTCAGATTATGCCAGATTATTACCATTTTCAACATAGAAAAGTTGCCAAAAGGTCCACATATCCAAGCTCATATTATCACAGAAATTTAGCATCAGATCCAAATGTAAGTATGCTCATTTTCACATAATTTAATTTCTGTCAAAGGACAGGTTTTAGCCAGCCTGGCACCAAATCCATCTGTGTCAGTCTAATGCTGCTCTTGTATGGATGAAATGTCAGTTCTGCAGCTCCTTTTGTATTTGGCTGATTGAACTGTTGTGCAGTTAAAATTATCCCAATATGCAACACTTTGTTTTTTTCGTTTGAAGAACATAGGCGGCACCAACATGTTTGGGTTCAAATATGAAGTGCCACATTTCTTGGCTTGACGTTTACACCCACTGTGTGTCATGTCCCCTGCAATGGTGTTGTTTTCAACTTTAGGAATAGCTATTTATGTTGAATTAACACAATTGAGAAAAACAGGAAAGCTGAAGATACACTGTTTTCCCACATTATGAATGATTATCATCATGATGTAAGGGAGTTATACGCAGCTGGACCTGCCATGTATTGGCTATTTTGAACTAACAGACCTAGGAAATATTATTATTGACCCTTTCACATGTTGGACATTATGGACCAATGGACCTAATCAAGTATTAGACATTATGGACCAATGGATATCATCAAATATTGGACATTATGGACCAATGGACTGTATCAAGTATTGAACATTATGGACCAATGGACTGTATCAAGTACTGGACAGTATGGACCAATGGATCTTATGTATTGGACATTATAGACCAGTGGACCTTTTCAAGTATTGAACATTATGAACCAATGGAACGTATTAAGCATTGAACATTAAGGACCAATGGATCTTATCATGTATTAGGGATGATGGACCAATGGATCGTATCATGTATTGGAGATTATAGACCAATGGATCTTATCATGTATTGGAGATTAAGAACTGAAGGACCTTATCACGTACTGATCAACTGGAACCAAGGGACGTATTAAGTATTGGACATTATGAACCATTAGACCATATTAAGTATTGTACATTATCAACCAACAGACAGATCAAGTACTTGACGCTATGGACAATGTTGAAGCCCTTATTGAGTAAGAATGTATTTATCCCCCTGACCTTGTACAATATTGGACATTTAGAACTGAAGTACCTTGTCGATATTAAACATTATGAACCATAATGAATTTATTGACAAAATATACACATGACCTTTTTGTCACAGAATAAAAAATGATGAAATTATTTAAAACACACAAACCAATTACATACTGAATTATTTATTAGTTTGCGAGGTCTTTTCTTTTCAAATACTCATATACTTACCTATTCAAGCTCCTGATGTAAATATTTTGAGAGAAAAAAGAAAACAAGAAGACACAACAGTACTTATTTGAATAGTATGGAGACACAGCTGTTGACCAATAACTCATGTACATACAAAGTATAACAGTGAGTGAGTGAGTTTAGTTTTACGCCGCACTCAGCAATATTCCAGCTATATGGCGGCGGTCCGTAAACAATCTTGAGTATCAACAGTATGAGCATTGATCTGTGCAATTGGGATATGTCAACCAAGTCAGAGAGCCTGACGACCCAATCCCGTCAGTCGCCTATTACTGACTGACTGACTGAGTTTGGTTTTACGCCGCTTTAAGCAATATTCCAGCAATATCACGGCGGGGGACACCAGAAATGGGCTTCACTCACTGTACCCATGTGGGGATTCGAACCCGGGTCTTCGGCGTGACGAGCCAACTCTTTAACCACTAGACTACCCCATCGCCCCTCGCCTCTTACTGCAAGCATGGGTTGCTGATGATCAATTCTAACCCGGACCTTCACGGGTCACGGAGTGTAACAACACAGATCTAGGCCGTGCAAGGTCTTTTCTTTGCAAATACTCATATACTTACGAGTACTTACCTATTCAGGTATCTGATGTAAATATTTTAATAAAAAAAATGAAAACACAACAGTACTTATTTCAATAGTATGGAAACAGCTGTGACGTTCTGTGTCAACACTGATAACTCACGTACAGAGTGTAACGTCACGGAACTAGGCCATGCATCTTTAACTGTGAAGCCAAAGTGGCAGGGAAGTGGTTCTGGGAAGGTGCTCTTGTGGCCCAGTACCTGCTGGTGTAATGGAGTGACCTGCACTTGGCCAACTGCAGGGGTATACCAGATCTACTACTAGATCTACAATGAGGGCCAGATGGGAAGTGGATGGCAACAGCCACCAAACTTAATGCTTTATAGTATAGACGTTTAGAAGAATATGGAGACTGGCCAACCGTGCACAAGATTGAATATCTCAGAGAAAGCAACTTAAAAAAAGGAGTACACAAAGGACCTCTGAAAAGGTCAAATGAAAATCTGTGTTGCCACATAAGTTAAGTTGAAACATGAATTTAAACATACACATTAATGCAGATAAGCTTCATAGACACCTAAAGTATACAACATAAATCACCATGAGCCAGTTAAGTTTGAATTTCTTCTGTACATGTATATGTACGTATATTTATGAAATTTAAAAAAAACCATATTGCATGACAACATTCTGTACTACCTCACACTTGTTGTTAATTAGTCAGGTATATCACTATTGTCAGTTTATGCAGCATGTTACACCCACGGGACAAAACCTGAACAGATACAAATTACAACTTGCTTGAATCAGCATTTAGGTGAGTCATTTTAAAAAAAGCTTACCTTGGGAGTTAAAATATATCGATTATCCCCAAACAGCTATCATTGAAAGAGGTGAATGATGACATACTCAGTTACGAAAATAATTATATTTTAAAGTTGATTTTGAAAATGTGGCAAAGATATCTGTACTGATCTGTTTGATTGGCATTTTAGAAGTTGATGCTTTTCTAAAGATATCTGTAAACTTGAAAAAGAAATTACAATGTGTTTACTTCTGATTGAGTGGATTATAGTAATTCATTAAAATTCTGTTTGTGGACATTTGCAACATTAAATCAATGGGAAATCATTAGATTGTATAAAACATTGGCCTAGAACTAATAGCAACCGTGACATCATGAACCGATTGGCGGAGAACATAGTCTCGCTTTTCACAGATCTCAAAGCCCAACAAAACAACCATCCCCATTCCTTCCTCATCCTGGCTTCAGCTCCAGGAGCCTATTTCATACTTGAGGGTTGCTTTACAGCTTTTATGTTTGCAGACACCTGGTATCCTCTCTAACTGATGGTGATTCAGAAACACACACTGCTTTTAGCATAGATTTCTTATGATTATGGGGATCGTTTATTGCCTTTAACGTTTTGTTTTTTAAACTTTTATATGGCTGTATATAATGTCTAGAAGACTCATGTATAGACTTGCACAGGCTTCTTAGGTAAAAGTTAATAGTTTAAATGATAATTTCTAAAAAATAATAAAAAAGGCCAAATAAAAAAAATTGTTGTGGATCCGATTACACCTCTTTAAAATTTAGGGTATTTTTTTTTTTTCATATTTTTTTAGAAGGAAAGTACAAAACTAATAACACATGTATCAATGTATAATTGTTTATTCAATCAAGCTTGCGGCCATCTTGTCGACTTTCTCTATCCGAATGACCGATATCTGTCGGTGCCGGGGGAAAAAAAAACAATGGTATCTGAAAGCTTATTTAATTCAGTTCTCTTAAAAAAAATAAGGTCGGCACCAGAATTCAAAGGTCGGTGGGGTAATCGGACCCACAACATTTTTTTAGGCTTAACAGACTGGGGTCCTTAGATGTACTGTCTGCTTATCTAGATTTGCTTCTTCGAAGGATAGAATGACTATACATCCATGGGCTCAGCATCCAGTACAGCCTTGGAGCAAGGCTAACTCATGTATGGCAATGTCTGTTTGTGATATAGACTGGTGTATGATATCAGAAGATGCCAGTGTATTAGGTAATTGTTGATAGTTGCTGTTGTCTTAAACACCTTGTTCAGGTAAGTGGAATAACATGATGTGTTTGTGGTGCATAATTATTTGACATGAAGGATAATGTTTTGGATGATAATGAAATGAAGATGGTTTTAAACAATTCTTGAAAGGAGAAATGCAGGTGTTAATGTTGCTGTGGAAGTGAGAGGGGATAGAGCATAGCATGGTATGGCTTGGTAAGTTATAGCCAAGATGCTTGGCCAGGGGAGGTACATTCCTATCAAAGATCTGATAAAATCAAAGGGAGGGAGTTTATCACAAATCTAGACAAGTTTAACTTTAACTTTACTATTTCACTATGGGTGGGCTGTGGAATTAATAGTGGAATGAAATGACACTAAACACTAGATGTTGGCTGATAAATTGCGTTGAGGAAGATCTTCTCAAGTTGTCCACATCGCTTCTCAGTGTCCTGCTTCAGGGGAGAGGGACTTGTGTGTTGGAAACAGGTGGAGCAGTGTAGGTGATGGGATTGAAAGGAAATGAAGGTTGATTGTGGAAAGGGGCCTTCTGAATTGCTGAATAGAATCTTTAAATAGATGTCACTTACCAGGCTGATATGGGGAGATTTGGGATGAGGGAGAGAATAGATTCATAAAATGAGATGTCACTTAAAAATTTGCCGGTAGATAGGACAACAATGGCTTAAGGACAAGAAAATCCCTTGTTTCCAAGATGTATCAGTTTCCCAATAGGGATGACAATGTGGCCTATGCCGACATGTTGCATTTAAGTCCTGGTTTTTGTATTCATGTAATTTATCAACTTCTTATATTTGTCAAGTATTAAAATGCACGCGCTTCTAGAATGTTTTAGCTGTATCAATTTCACGATGCTATGTTGTTGGTGTATGTGACACTAAGCTGTATGAAACCTCATGCAGGCTTCACAAGTAGTAAGAGTGGGTTCACATGTTCGATATTATGCATATTATCAGCGAGTAGTAGTGCAGGCAATGTTCATGGAAAAGTCATCAAAGTGTGCAAACACTAAGAAAACAAGGGGTTCAACTGTACACATACATATTTGTTCTGTATTACAGGTTCAATGTGAAGGGGCATGTAGCCCAGTGGTCTAAGGTGAAACAGTGCTGAGTTGCGTCCCTTTAGGAACCCCAGAAACCAAACGTTATTAGGGGTTTGAATCCCACTTTCTCCCAGTAATGTTTGAAGGTGTGCCATAGGAGGTATCGAGTTAAGGTCTGCATCACCTCAGGCTTCTCCCATTGTAACATAGGGATATGCTGTTCAGAGCAGCCCTAAAACCCAACTCACTGACTCACTCACTCCGGTGTTTCAGTCTTTTCTGATTATTTGTCATATGAAATGGTCATCTAATTAAACAGTGTATACTCAGGATGAATGCTGTTGTTATGTTCCGTTCACTAATTGACATGTGCTGGTTGAGTCAATACAATTCAAGTAACATACTGGAAAGAGGTTACTGTTATGTAATCTCAGTAAACTGGGTTCTGTCTCTCCGTGGAGAGAGCTGGCGCCACACCAAGACACACAAGTACCGTAATAACATAGACAATTACAATCGATTACTAATCAATGAAGTAGCAGAGACTATCGGTGTAAATATTCAGAGCAATAACACAACTAAAAATACATAAGTTGTCTCAAGGTAGGTCCCTATCAGTGTGAGTACTTTCCAGTAATCTAGAAGATAGCTGTGCTTACGCCTCGAGGTGCTTCTTGTTTGTGCGGTCAGCAGTACTCAGTTATTACCTTGATTACACAGAGCAAGCAGGAGGTGGAAGTGTGAGTAGTTCAACGGTCTGGTATTTGACATGTATCTGTAACATTAACCCTGCACAGTAAGCACATTTAAAGTTCACAGGTCACTAATTGAATCACGAGCGAATTTATTTTTGCAGAGCTCGTAGAACATCATAATGTGATCATCACACAGTTGAGAGCTGTCCCTTGAGCTCATAGCAAAGATTAAAAAGAAATTCAAATCATGCTTTTACGTTTCAGACAATTTTTCTGTGTGTTTGTGAGTGGCATGTTTATGAGTTAGGATGTCCTTGGTTCCAACATATTGTTCTGCATTGTTCAACTTGTTTGACACAGAAACACATCCTTGTTTGTTCATGTATGAATATATGATAGTTAAGTTTCTTTTGAAAATGAAAGTTTCTTTTAATAGTTTAACAATTAAGTATGCTAAAAGACATTAAGTAGTAATCTGTAAATGACTCCTTTGTCATTCTACTCATTGCTAATCAGATTTTATGGTTATGACTTTGGCAAATTGACATCACTCACAAACATGTATGTAAGACATCCTTGAATGTATAATGTGTTAACTACCCAAGTGAATAATGGAACACTAGCCTCAGTGTAAAGATTTTGTCGTTTGATGTTTTATTTTTTATTTTATTTTCTCATATGACATTAAAATCGAAGATCAAAAGGTGTGATTGGTCAGTCGGAGATGTGAAACTGGTGTAATATTTTCACTGCCTTGAAGAGTAAGCAAGAAATTTATCAAATTGAGAAAAGGCCCTTAAGGGAGATAATTACAGAATCATGTGAATATGTGAAACACATATAATTACTTAAGCACATTTTTCATCAGCAGTTAATCCATAAATATTTTATTAGTTATAAAGAATATGAAAAACAAATAATTTGAAAAGATAGGCATTTTAAACTTATTTGACAACATCTAGATGGAGCATGCATCTTGCAGTCCTCTCCTCTGCTGAGAATACCTTTGTAAATATTTTCCACATGCCTCTACTTAATGGCATGGAAGATACACTCATCTTGGTGTCAAAACCAGATGTGAGAATGCTAGTCCCCCAAGCACGGAAGACATTACAGAGACCATAATGCCATATACCAATTTTGTTTATGTAACATTGGTCCGACAGTATTGCTATCATTGAAGGAAGGAACCCACCTCTGTGTATAGGAGATGTTCTCGTTCTTCACTGGGCTAACTTTACTATTTTTGTTTGCAACTTCTTGTTGTGATAGTGTTTGTTGTCTTGTCTGAATGATGGATCCCCCAAGACTGTCACTGACGTAACATACACCTTCTGTATGCATAGTATTCTTTTTGTGTATAAAAGCAGTGCATTCTGGGAAGAGGGGTACAGGAACTGTTGTGTTTGGGCAGTGAGCGGCAGCGGGATGTGGTGACTGAAGACTGCTGAAGAGATTATGTTTATGATTTCTGTCTTGCTTTCTAGCAGATCTATTGTTTCTGATACGATCAAGCTGTAGTTTACAAGTTTACATCATAAGTGAGATAGCTGCTTGAGAGAGAGATTGAGAAAGAAGAAGAAAGAAAAAGAGAGAGAGAGATACAAGGGTTTTGAACCTCACATTCAGGTGGTCTTTGGTACCTGTGTGTGTATTAATGGCTGCTCATATGGTGTGAAGCCCATTTCTGGTGTCCCCCTCTGTGATATTGCTGGAATATTGCTAAAAGTGGCATAAAACCAAAGTCACTGACTCACTGCTTGTATGAGGTTCATTGTTTACTGAAAGAAGTCTGACAGTCATTGTTTTATCCTCTCTGTTGTCCTCTTGTCACAGCATCTTTAACACTAGTACGTCGACAGGTTTCATTGTATTGGCATTTCTTTTGCCAAGTTGAAAATGCATGATAATGGACAAAATAGACATGTCGGTGCCATAACTTGTAATACAGAGTTGTGTCCCTTCTAGCTGCCAAGGTATGTGTACCAATCTGGATCTGACTATTACTGATATAATTTATCAATGAGATGGAACATATCAAAGGTAAGGGACATCCTCTGAGATCTAGAGTATAAGGCCTCAGCTCAGAGAGCAGGTTGGTACTTTGGCTCACAGCTGTATTATGCCAAAACATTAAGTCATGGTACTTGTTTTTTCCCTGTCTGGTGCTCACCTGTAAGGGGCGGTGGGGTAGCCTAGGGGTTAAAGCGTTCACTTGTTATGCCGAAGACCCAGGTTCGATTCTCCACATGGGTACAATGTGTGAAGCCCATTTCTGGTATCCCTGCCGTGATATTGCTGGAATAGTGCTAAAAGCGGCGTAAAACCCAACTCACTCACACAGCTTTTAAGAGCTACAACAGATTTGTCAGCCAGGAGTCAGTGTGGTGTGGAGTGTGAATGTAAAGCTGAGGCATGTTATTTCAGTTAGCAAGCATGATTAAACCAACATAAGTCCGGACTTGACCAGGAGCCACACACATTGACACACACACACACACACATATGCAGGGCATTGTAAATGCAATAACACACCTAATCCAGAATCACAGCCATAATAAAGCTGCCATTTCCACACAGTTTACACTGGTTTCACAAACTGGTAACGACCGCAACCTGTCTCAGGTCAAGCTTTCCTCTGGCACTAAAACTCCGACTGCCAGGACAGGAATGAACCACTCCAACAATAAAGCACACATCAATCACTCACCTCAAAGAAAATGTTTCATCCCATCTGACAATAAATGCAATAATCTGAGATGTACGACCTGAAAGAGGTTAGACTGGACATGCTCAGTGAAGTCTTGTGCTGCAAACATATTTGTAATTGCATCGTAAACAATGTTAAACATCGTCTGAGCTGCGATATGTTTGTCTTCAATGGAGGCCCTTTCACTAGCATGAACAAGGCACATGCATTATGGTGGCATGGTGCAGAGATGCCGGGAGAGGTAATTAGTCTTTCGTCACACGTTCCTCTAAAGTTGCCTGATAACATCGCCTCAACAATCTGATACGCCATTTTCCAGGAGAAGAAATAGCTTAACTCGACTCAGTCATTCAAACAAGGCATTACTCTGTCGTTATGCGAACATAAAACCATACAGTGACAATGGTCTATGTTAGTGAAAAGCTCTGCTGCATTCGGTTGTGGAGGTTAATCTGCCGTCTGCTCTCCTGCTCAGACTAATCCCAAGAAAACATGAAATTTAAACAGCGAAACCTGGACAAGATTTTGTTCAAAATCCTACATTTGCAATGTTTCCTTTAACTGTTATTGCTTTCGTGTTGCAATTTGTTACAGTTTCAGGGTTAGGGTTAAAAATAATGACTGTACTGATGGCCCTGTGTTGCTGGAGCACCCATCTGAGAACACAAAATACATGCTGGGAACATATGGTCTGAAAAAAATCAAAACAATGATGCATTTACAGTAATAAAAAGTGGATGTTGATTCACTGAAGACTGTTTTTTTCCCTTTTAGATCATGTAATGATACAGTAAATTGATTCAACATTTTGTTTGTAATTGGAAGAAACTTACAAGTGATTTGTTTCGTTAAGAGAAAAAAAATCGATTTTTAAAACATGTTTCTCCACATACATTTGATTTGCAGAGAAATTAGACCAAAATAATAAAACAAGCTTGGTAGAAATGTGGAATACAGACTGTTGACATATGCTCCCTCCTGGCATTCTATGCTGTGTGCACCTGATGGATAGGCAGGCAAGACGTGTGCAGGGCAGACCTGGGGCAAGGCTGAACTAGGGATGAGTTCTGTAGCAAGTCAGTGTTGCGTCAGTGTGCAGGTGATGTGTAGACGCTGGAGAACATGACTCCTCCTCCTCCTGCTGCTGCTGCTGCTACTACTACTACTACTGCTACTGCAACAACTACTGTTTGTACTGCTACAACTGAAACATCACTCTTATTAATAATAAAGAAATTGTATATCCATAGATTCTCCCTGTTGTTCATCACACCAACTTCTAAATACCACTCAAAGAAGTTCCCAATTGCACAGATCGATGCTCATGCTGTTGATCACTGGATTGTCTGGTCCAAACTCGATTATTTACAGACCGCCGCCATATAGCTGGAATATTGCTAAGTGTGGCGTAAAACTAAACTCACTCACTCACTATAGTCTGTCTCACAGTCCCTGAACCATATTATTTTCCCTACAGCCTTGCCCTCCCTGCAATGCTAAAGCCCTAAATGAAGCAAGTCAAGATTTCTTCAGGTCTGAATCTCTGGTCTCCCTGGGTCTCCTTTTCAATTTAAATGGGTTTATTTGTTACAATCAAAATTATATATATTCAGAGACTAAGCGTTCGTCTACTACTACTACTACTTCTACTACTACTACTCTTGCAACTGCAACTACTGCTGGACTGCTGGCCCACTGCTAGTAAATCTTCAGTTTGGCAAGAGAATCTGAAAAGTCTTTAGCCCAAATGGATAGTAAATGGTGATTTCTTTCCTGCTTTTTACATCTCAAACAACCACAATTTGAAGCCAGTGAAATTTGAAGGTGACCAAGTAACTTCAAGGCCAACTGCCCCCTAGAACTATCGGTTCCTGTACCACTTCCCGGCAAACATCTAAAACCTTCATCCCTTCAGACTTTTCTCTTGCATCGCCATGACACCACAGAAGTAATCAAAGCAGCATTAAACCCATCTTTGTCACTCACTCCCAATCGAGAGACTATGAAATGAATCAGCTACGACAAATGTGATTCAGTGCAAATACATGATACCTGAGGACAGGGTGGTTGGAAAGTAAGGCAATGCTAGAACAACACAGAGGGGAGGTAGGGTGTGGACTGGGAATGGTAAACCGAGGTGAAGACTTTGGTGTCTTGATATACAGTCCAAACATCACAGCGTTGACAATGAAAATATTGTTAAGTTGAGAATCAACAGCGCACATGTCAGGCACCGAACATGAAACACAAATACAGACTCACTGTCCAAATTAAACCTAGACTTCAGAATGGAGAAAACAAATCGTGGAGTGAAATGTAACATGGCAAACATAACCATGAGGTCTGACGTCAATTATTCGTTGAAAACGGTGAAATGTCTTCGTTGGCAATGGGGCTTGCCAACATGTGTAAGGTTCTGCTGTGTTCCAGATTCTTCAGAGTCTCTTCCTCCCAAGGGGTAGCGGGTTTTGGACCGGTGCGTCACATTTCTTGCTTGTACATTTAAAAGTGGTATTAGAACACACTGGCAAATGTAAATCAGTCAAGTTTTGTATACAGTTGAACCTAGCTTAACTGGTTTGTTGGTTTGTTGTTTAATGCGGCACTCAGCAATATTCCAGAGATATAGCGGCGGTCTGTAAATAATTGTTTCTAACCAGACAATCCAGTGATCAATATCGTGAGCATCGATCTACGCAATTGGGATACGATGACATGTGTCAACCAAGTCAGCAAGTCTGGCCACCTGATCCCGTTAATCGCCTCTTACAACATGCATGGGTTGGTGAAGACCCAGATTTTAAAGGGTACTAAATTAACTGGATACCTGTTAAAGACAAATATCCATTTAAATGACCATATGGTATATATCGCTGACTTGGTTGATGCATGTCCTTGCCTCCCAGTTGTGTAGCTCAATGCTCATGATGTCAATCTCTGGATTTTCTAGTCCAGACACAGTTACAGACCGCAGTCCGACATCTGGAATACTGCTAGGCAAGGCTTAAAAAAAGATGCTAAAAGAGGTTGCTTGACAAAAAGCAATATTTCATTCCCTGTTATTTTAGTGTTTTGTCCAAACAAACATTTTGTGACATTAATGAGACAGTGGTTGACAAATGGAATTTGTTTGAACTTTGATCTGAGTATGTACATTTTGACAGTAGAGGAAGGTCAGACATTGTCCCTCTGTGTTAATGATGCCTGGCTGATTCTGTACCACACCAATGGGTTGTGGGGTAGCAGTGTTAATTGGTTAGCTCTACCTGACACTCGACACTGCCTCGATTCTCATTACACAGGTGTTTACAACCCAATATCTGCTACTTAACAAAACATGAAAAGAACTTGGAAAAAAAGATCACCTTTCACCTAGATGCTCAAATGTCTCATGAATTTCAAGTGTCTTATTGTTTCTCACCTTTCACAAGGAATTATACATTCTGGTGCCTCCCGAAGTGGAGTTCTACACTATCAGCGATACAGACAACAGCTGCCACGTTTGTCTTTGTTGCAATATATCTTTTAGATGTGGCGTATATTTCTTACTTGACAGGTGAGAGTCCATGTTTCTGTCCTCAACCTCTGGTGAATAGAGTGTGGGTAATTTGGGATCACGCAGTCCGTTGCTTCTGGCTTAGCCTGCAATTGGATCCAGTTTGATTGTGTTTGTGCTGATCAGTTGCTGTGAACTGCCCGTACTTCATCTTCATCATTACGTTAGACCATTCACACTCCATCCCCTTGTTTGGAGGATTTTTTCATTTGTGGTTTTGTCATCGTTTTGATGGTTTTATTTAAAAGTTTGAACCTTTCGAGTGTCCAATTACTAGTCCATTCAGTTTCATTTAAGGAAGTGAAGTTTCGTAAATGCCAAATGAACTTAGAACGGCTAACGATAGATCATACTTTTTAATGTTAATGTTTCTTGTATAAATGTTGCGAAAAGAGCATTGTGACTCCACATGATCTTTCAACTGTTCTTATAGCTCACCTGAATCTGTGATACTGCACAGTGAACATTTTAGTTTGAGATGCTATGAATCCTTGGGTGACCATTTGATGATCATTTGATGGAATACTGTTTCCAAAGTGATCATTTTTGGTAGTGATATCTATGGTTGGCGTTCATTGACTCTTCCCACCAAGGTATTAAAAAAGGAGCTAAACTCTCTGACCCACTGGTTTCTGTCTGTTATTGGTGATGTGTTGACAAATCAGGTACATGAACTACACAATATGCATGCAGGTACAAATCTTGAGAGAATGATGGAGTTTAGATTTCTATATTATAAAAAAATAGTGAATCTCTTTTTTATAAATAGAGATTCTCACTCTGTCAATTTTTTTTTATATCAAAGGATCACATTATCTCATCTCAATCCTTCGTCCAACTTTTTTTCAGGTTATAAACAGTAATAACCAGTGTCTTGACTATAACAAATATACCCAACCAGCTTCAGTAGCAGAGATGTGTGTGATGTCATTGTATTGTGACATAGGGGCAATGGGATTGTACATGGGTACAAAGTGTGAAGGACATTTCTGGTGTCCCCTGCCGTAATATAGCTGGAATATTGCTGAAAACAGTGTAAAACCATACTCACTCGACTTGACTTGTTGTGACATCATGGTACTTGACTTGTTGTGACATCACGGTACTTGACTTGTTGTGACGTCACGGTACTTGACTTGTTGTGACGTCACGGTACTTGACTTGTTGTGACATCATGACTTGACTTGTGACATCATGGCACTTGACTTGTTGTGACGTCACGGCACTTGACTTGTTGTGACGGCACTTGACTTGTTGTGACGTCACGGCACTTGACTTGTTGTGACGTCACGGTACTTGACTTGTTGTGACATCATGGTAGGTATTGATGTCACAATAGAACTGTATTGTGATGAACTAAATCTCAAGAAACATGGTTTCATCTCACCGTAGCGATTTATCTGTTTCAGTCAGTTTAAGATGACAAACACAACTGTAATAGACATCTGGTTCTCACTTTTGACCTAAAAACATATTGACTGATGCATGTGTTTTTAAAATATGATTTGATAAGACCAAGTCATCACAGCAGAGAATTCGTTTATCATGATCATGTGACAGCCCAGTCTGAATGTTTCCATGAAAGATATCGACATATGTATCATCAATATTGGTTTACTTACGGTCGGTCATTCATATCATTCGCATTCGAGAAAATTGTAGATAAGATCCTCAGGTGAGCTATTATCTCCCAAGGTTGTTTATTGTATAATTATGTTATTAGACTTACAACATTCAAGCTTGTTCCCATGGTAATTCCCATTTTCAGAAAAGAAACGTGATACATACACATTGAAATTGTATATTTATTGAGTTCAGTTTGATTATATATTTTTTTTCCAAATGATTTTCCAGTAATTTATTGAAAAAATGATGGAAATTTTCAGATTCAATCACATTTAATGTGCAAATACTGAATATTGACATGGTTACAATTATTTCATAAAATTTCCAATATCTTCTTATGTAATAATACAGAAAAACAACATAATTATTCGAAGAATCTCAGGGAGACATGTAATTCAGTTTTCGGTGCTTCAAAGCGCCATGTTAGCAGTTTATACCACTGAAACCTGTGGAGAATCCAGATAATATAGGTCCCTTGCCGCCGTGTTGGTACTAAGAGGCCATTTTATGGTCACATTCAGTGACTTGAGTCCACTTAATAATCAAACTCGGTGACTTGATGGATTGCATGACTTTGTACTCTGATGATGTGGACCACTGCTCATTATATCAAGTACTAGATTGTCTGCCATCTTGTAGCTGGATGGGGTGCTGGGGTAGCTGGATGGGGTGCTGGGGTAGCTGGATGGGGTGCTGGGATAGCTGGATGGGGTGCTGGGGTAGCTGGATGGGGTGCTGGGATAGCTGGATGGGGTGCTGGGATGGAGCTGGATAGCTGGAGGGTGCTGGGATAGCTGGATGGGGTAGCTGGATGGGGTGCTGTAGCTGGATGGGGTGCTGGGATAGCTGGATAGGGTGCTGGGATGCTGGGATGGGGTGCTGGGATAGCTGGATGGGGTGCTGGGATAGCTGGATGGGGTGCTGGGATAGCTGGATTGGGTGGGGTAGCTGGATGGGGTGCTGGGATAGCTGGATGGGGTGGGATGGGGTGCTGGGATAGCTGGATGGGTGCTGGGATAGCTGGATGGGGTGCTGGGATAGCTGGATGGGGTGCTGGGATAGCTGGATGGGGTGCTGGGATAGCTGGATGGGGTGCTGGGATAGCTGGATGGGGTGCTGGGATAGCTGGATGGGGTGCTGGGGTAGCTGGATGGGGTGCTGGGATAGCTGGATGGGGTGCTGGGATAGCTGGATGGGGTGCTGGGGTAGCTGGCTGGGGTTGCTGGCTGAGGTAGCTGGATGGGGTGCTGGGGTAGCTGGATGGGGTGCTGGGATAGCTGGATGGGGTACTGGGGTAGCCCAATGGTTATGGTGTCCGCTCGGCAGACTGAAGACCTAGGTTCAATTCCCCACATGGGTACAATGTGTGAAGCCCATGTCTGGTGTTCCCTGCTGTGATATTGCTAAAAGCGATGTAAAACCACTCTCACTCACTCACTCACTCACTCACTCACTCACTCACTCACTCACTCACTCACTCACTCACTCACTCACTCACTCACTCACTCACTCACTCACTCACTCACTCACTCACTCACTCACCACTCACTCCTCCTCACTCACTCACTCACTCACTCTCACTCACACTCCACTCTCACTCACTCACTCACTCACTCACTCACTCACTCACTCACTCACTCACTGTAGCTAGAATATTGCAGCAATGTGGCAACAAGCAAACTCTCCAAGCTTACAGAGCCTGAAGAATGTTCTTCCAGAGCTTGGTGAGATTATGTATTTACAGCCTGCATGTTGTGTATCTGTAGCCATATTTGGCTAATTGTGAATTTTATAGTAGTGTTATCTCCATGGATAGGAAGTGCCATATACCCCACAAGATGAAACGGGAACCACTTTCAATGCCAGCAATTACTGTTTTCTTTAAAGGATCAGTACAAGCAAGGTTCAGTATCGCCATGGTAATTGACGTGTCTGTACTTGATATTAACCAGGAACTTTGATATTGACATCTCTATGATGATATTAGCATGGAAAGGTCAGAACATGTATCCAAGCTGTGATGTAATAGAGGCAATGGAAACACATTAACACTCGCTTGTGATCTGACACTCAAGATGGAGATTTGGCTTTAAAGGAAATATTTTGATGTATTTTTTCTGCTATTCCTTCAACAATTTGGTGCAATTTATGTATTATAGTCCAGTGATGTAGAACTGTCTTGTTTCTTATACCAGGAAATGTAACATGTTGGCATTTATTTCTTAAATATTGTGTTAAAGATGATATAAGTAAATATGAAAGTGTTTCAGTTCAAACATTGTTTGTGCTAAAGAAAAATTTGAGTGTGAATTAAACAAGCAAGACCGAGGCACATTTAATTCTGAATAAGTATGCATATTGAAATAAGTCAGATTTCAATCGGTTTTATGCACTGAAAATTCTACAAAATGTCAGCATTTGTTTATGAACAAGCAAAGCATTCAATACATCCACACCCAATGATATTTGAATGGGTATGCATAATAAAGGATTTTTTATCCCCCTCAACACGTTTTGTCCGTCCGTCCGTCCATGCACATTTGTCTTTTCCGGAGCAGAACTCTAAAACCGTTCACCATTTCTTCACCAAACTTGGCACATAAATAGATCTGGTGGTGTACTGGTGCCTTTTGGTAGTTTTGGAATTCTGAATAAAATATTTTTGGCTTTTTCATGGCAACAAATTTGACTTAGAGTGAAATTGGTGAAATTGGTGGTAGTGCTCTTTTCCTGAGCAGAACTCTAAAACCGTTCGCTATTTCTTCACCAAACTTGGCACATAGATAGATCTGGTGGTGTACTGGTGCCTTTTGGTAGTTTTGGAATTGTGATAAAATATTTTTGGCGTTTCTGAACTCTTAAAACTCTTTCAATCTTTCTTCACCAAACTTGGCACATTGATAGATCTGGTGGTGTACTGGTGCCTTTTAGTAGTTTTTGAATTCTGAATAAAACATTTTTGGCATTTCCATGGCAGCAAGTTTGACATAGACTGAAATTGGTGATAGTGTTCCTTTCTGGAGCAGAACTTTAAAAACCTTTCAATACTCTCCTTCCACTTTCATATATACACCTAAATATTTGACATAATCATAACTCGTAGACATAATCATGAAGAGTATTTTGCCATTGCGGGGGATATTGATGACTTTGTCTTCTTGTTTTTTATCTTTCCTTTATGCAATAATATGAATTGCATTTTCAGTAAATATATTGTAAATGTGATTGGAAAAGGTTAGAGAATAGCTGCTCCAGTTCCAGAAAGGCTTCTGACATCACCGCTGAGTTCTAGAGAAGCTCATTGACGTCAGGAGTCGACTGCCATGGAATGGTCACACAGTGCATTATGCAGATAAAACTGTCATGCTTAATTTGGTGGTGCACTACATGCTACAGTACAAGAATATAATGACCCTGATTTTCAGATTCCAGCACACTTCGTTTCAGCAAGAGACATCTGAAATGTTTATGAGATTGCACCCTAGTTCAACCTTTTGTTTCCTTGTTTCAAGATGTAGAAGATGAGGATGGCGATTGGACGTAATTTGTGAATGGAAAATATCAATCACTGTAGTGACCTTTTTAGTTATAACTTTGTCAGTCTATTTCAAGAGAATTCCATCACTGCCCAGCTACACTGGCTGAATGATCAAGAGGAACAGTTTGCCTCGTGTCAATACAGTGTGGAACATTTCGATCTTTCCCTCGTACAGAGCCTTACAATGCAGCTGATAAGATATCATGTCCAAAATTATGGAAAATCCTTATCTCAGGTTAATGCATTAACAGGTTTTATGCATGATTCTGATGTTGACTGAAAATGAAACTGCACAGTATATTGAAATGTGGTCAGCAAAACTTCAGTTGTGTCAAGCAGCATGTAAGTCAACAGTGGTAGATAGCATGGGCAATACTCTACAGTCTACAGGGTGAGAATAGACAGCATGGGCAATACTCTACAGTCTACAGGGTGAGAATAGACAGCATGGGCAATACTCTACAGTCTACAGGGTGAGAATAGACAGCATGGGCAATACTCTACAGTCTACAGGGTGAGAATAGACAGCATGGGCAATACTCTACAGTCTACAGGGTGAGAATAGACAGGGCATGGGCAATACTCTACAGTCTACAGTCTACAGGGTGAGAATAGATAGGGCAATACTCTACAGTCACAGGGTGAGAATAGATAGCTCAATACAGTCTACAGGGTGAGAATAGATAGCATGGGCAATACTCTACAGTCTACAGGGTGAGAATAGATAGCATGGGCAATACTCTACAGTCTACAGGGTGAGAATAGATAGCATGGGCAATACTCTACAGTCTACAGGGTGAGAATAGACAGCATGGGCAATCTACAGGGTGAGAATAGACAGCATGGGCAATACTCTACAGTCTACAGGGTGAGAATAGATAGCATGGGCAATACTCTACAGTCTACAGGGTGAGAATAGATAGCATGGGCAATACTCTACAGTCTACAGGGTGAGAATAGATAGCATGGGCAATACTCTACAGTCTACAGGGTGAGAATAGATATCATGGGCATTGTCTACAGGGTGAGAATAGATAGCATGGGCAATACTCTACAGTCTACAGGGTGAGAATAGATAGCATGGGCATATGGGCAATACTCTACAGTCTACAGGGTGAGAATAGATAGCATGGGCAATACTCTACAGTCTACAGGGTGAGAATAGATAGCATGGGCAATACTTTACAGTCTACAGGGTGAGAATTCAGCCAGGTTACATACTGTGACCAACTTGTCATTAGTCAAAACCTTCAGTAAGCATGGGCACTTTACTTCTGTCATTCAGTCATTATGATGACAATCTGAGGAAATGGTTCTGAAATGAAAGGGACCAATAAATGATCTGAGGGTCTCTGGTGCTGACATTGGAATATGTAGTTCCATGGTTCAGCCATTAAATTGTTTGTTTTGGTACTTTTGGTGCATGAGTTTGTTCATATGGTATCTGAAATTCTGTAATTCTGCTCTGATATCAGAAACAAATATGAAAAAAATCTATATATTTATCCCCAAACGGCTATAAAATTGTGTGTCCAGGACTGGAAGGATGGTTTTCAATCCTCTAGAAATTCACAGCAGCTTTGAGTGAAGTGTGATGCAGGGAATGTCTCACTATCAGTTGTGAAAAGACAATGATTTAACATCAGAAAAACAGAGAAGAAATTAATTCTGCTGCCAACTTCATTCATTGATCTCGCACAAAGCCACTATTACTCAAGTGCTTTGCAAATGTCAATGTACTTTTGTCCCCTGAAGGTCACTTGTTACCCCTATAATCTGAGGTGGCATCTTCTTTATGTGGTGATGGATGCTCCTATGATGGCACCTTAGGGGTGATAAGGTTTTAGAAAAGCTGACGTAGGAAATAATCAAATTATTCTTGAAAATTTGATTATCTTCACTACAGCAGGCAAACCAAGTAGTATGATTAGACTTGGTGGAGATTTTTTGGGATGTCTGTATTGGGCGTGTGCACGAGATGTGTTTCAAGAGTTATTGAGAACAGTTCTAGGACTCTACAGTTTGGTCTACAATCTAATGAAGTTGCTCTGTTAATAAAGCTGAGAGGGGGAATATAAGGTCAGTTCCTGCTTATTTTGATGAGAAACTGGCAACAATATTGCTCCATGTCCTCCAGACATCTTCATGGCTGTCATCCTCCTGTCTAATCCTGTAGGTTAGGGACCAAAGGAGCGCAGCTTGTCTGCCCAGAGTGTTAATAGTTCCAGCTTTATAAAAAACACATCTACCATCTTTCATATCTCTCTTTGGGAATAGGATTTCAGCATATTCAGATTAACAATAGGCCTATTACAGTGTTAAACAGCTTCTCGCACAGCTTCAGCTTCTGTCAATAGGGCTTCACAAACTCAAAAGCAAAAACTGAGCTTAAAGGTGATATACACTGAATGCTTTTAAATGTATGATTGGATTAGTGATGTGAATGATGGTTACCACGGAAACATGTCCCCACACCTGTCAGATTTGCAGACTGAACTTAAAAGACATCAGGGATAAAAGTGAATCTATATCAGTTTGTGCAGTTCATAAGTGATCCGAGAAAGAATCTGTCAGATAAAGGGAAAAGTTTGTAATGTCTAAAACTTTGGAAGAGAATTAGGTTTATATACTTTTTTGTGGATTTACAGATTCAATAATACAAGGAATAGGAGATGGTAGTAGTTGTAAGTGAAATCTGGCAACTGACTTGTCTTAATTTTGGGGAGTGAGTGAGTTGAGTTTTACGCTGCTTTTAGCAATATTCCAGCACGGTGGGGGACCCCAGAAATGGTCTTCACACATTGTACCCATGTGGGGAATCGAACTCAGGTCTTCAGCGTGACAAGTGAATGCTTTAACCACTAGGCTAGGACACAGTGATAGCTGGAATATCAATGACTGTGATATAAAGTCTATCACATGAATAAATGTATAATGTGTTGCTAGTTTTGACTAGCTTCATGGTATGGCCAGGTGTGAGTGAGTGGGTTTAGTTTTACCCTGCACTCAGCAGTATTCCAGCTATATGGTAGTGGTTTGTAAATAATCAAGTCTGGACCTTGACAATCCAGTGATCAACAGCATGAGCAACGATCCTCGCACATTGGGATCCGATGACATGTGTCAACCAAGTCAGCAAGCCTAACCATCCGATCCCGTTGGTCGCCTCTTTCAAGAGGCATGGGTTACTGAAGACCAATTCTAACCCGGACCTTCATGGATGTGGCCAGGCGTGACAGCTTTGACAGGTGTGACTAGCTTTATGGTGTCACACCCAGTAGACTGCTGGACCTGCATGTTGTCAGCGCCTCACACATGCCACAAACACACAAGCTGGAATGTGAAATAGTAGAGTATAGGATGTATTATTTTCAAAATGTTTCCCATTAACGATCTACTTGAGATCTTTGTCAACATCTTTATTATGATCAACAGTTATCGTTGGCTATAAAATGTAATCTGACGAGTTCCTTTCTCTGGTGATACTGTAAAGTTGTAGCCTTCTGGTCTTTCGCTGGCGCTGTCATTACTGATCTCATCTGTCAAGGGAGATAATCCCAGCATAGATCCATATGACACTGCTCCTTATAAATGGATATGTTGTGAAACAGTATCAAGGAGGTGTTTAAGTGTTGGTTGTAAAAGATGGGTGGTCCAAGTCTCAACAGACGGAAAAGACAACTAGGCTAGGAACTGCTTCTGTATTGCAGACATTTGGTTACAGGTAGAGCAAGATATTCTCACATGTTTCATGAGCTCCTGAGGACATTTGTTCGTTTAGGTGCTTGAATTTCTTGCTTGTATTTGTCCGGAATGCTTTGAAAAGAGTTTCAGCTATATCACCAAGTCCATGAGAACAGCTAAAGTAAAGTCTGACATAGACTAACGCTTAGTCTCTGAATATATAACATTTTGATTGCAACAAATAAACCCTTTAAATTGAAAAGGAGTCCCAGGGAGACCAGAGATTCAGAACCTGAACCTGAGGAAGTCTAGACTTGCTTCATTTAGCACCATTAGGGAGGGCTAGGCTTTTGGGAAAATAATGTGGTTCAGGGACTGTGAGACAGACTACAGTCCGTTTGTCTCAAAAGCGGACCGATGAATTGCAATCTAACTCGAAAACTAATAAACATAACATACTCAATGAAACGCTGATCATAATCAAAACATCATACCCATTCTCTGAGGTTTTTGCAGAATTTTTGTCCTAAAATAATAAAGTTGTTTAACAAACTATCATTAAAATATATTTGTTACAGTTCACTGTTTGTTAG
The DNA here is from genome assembly GCF_003918875.1 of Haliotis rubra. Lineage (NCBI taxonomy): Eukaryota > Metazoa > Mollusca > Gastropoda > Lepetellida > Haliotidae > Haliotis > Haliotis rubra. Next base: position 291,073 of record NW_025767171.1, on the reverse strand, counting down.
AAAGGGACAGCCAGGTGTTCGAGGAGTGCAGAGAAAGGGATCCATTCCAGGTGTCCTTCTCTGCACTCCTCCTCTGCGAAGCAAATAGTGAACTGTGTCACAGACAAAGTTATTTATTCATTAACCTCAGCTGTGTTTTGATTATGTCAGCTCCATCCATTCTCGATTAGTTTTCGACTATACCTCTGACACATGTTTACCATAAATATGGGTCTGGTGCTGACAAACCAAGAAATCTGGGATTTGAACCCAGGATCACAGATTTTGGCAATAGCCTAAGGGACATGCCTCCCAACAGTTAATTATGGAATGACTGCACCACTCGTACCCCTTTTTCTGTTCATACACCATATACAAGTGTGTATACCCCAAAGGCATTGCTATGTTTAGTTACCTTCTATTAACTATATCCCAGCCAAATCCTGCGTGAATGGCCTGTAAATTGCCTGGAAGTGCCAGAACTGTATTTGTTCTGAATGAATGTTTACATCATCTTTAGATATGAACTTTAACCTTGAAGTGCAGTTATACCGAACCAGAACGACAGGTTCTATCAAGCAGGATCTCCCTTCGCTGTGGTAATGGGCCAGGTAGATAGAAGTATGCTTTGGTTGCACACGCCATAAGCAACTTATCTACATGCAGATAACATGCAAGTTGCTCCTCGCATAATGCTGCAGGAAATCACATGACTTTGCACGACTCTGCACTTTGTTAACCATACCGACGGTTAGGTTGTGATAAAGGGCTGGCTTTCTTACTGAAATGCTTATCAGGAGCTGAGATAATGTGTCTTTTCCTCAGCAGACGCTGGTGTTTATGAACTGAATAATGCAGATAGAAAGTATTTGATGGAATTTGAACATGTTTACAGTTTGGAATTGGTGCTGGTTGTCACAAGGTTTGAATGTCGACAGAACAACTATCTTCAGAGAAGACTTCATTCCAGTGTTGGTGATGTACGTCTTCACACTGTTAACTGGGTGTTAGATAATATCATCCATTACCAGATCCTAGAGCTGTGTACAAGTTCTGTGTGGAGGAACTCTCTATCAAACCAATCAGCATGCAGCAGATGTGACCTATAGAGCATCATGGGTGCTTCCTGTCCTGAAGATGGCGTTAGTCTACAGGATATAGAGAAGTTGGGATACATATCTCAACATGTCAGACAGACTTAAGTGTCAGGGTGAATATGAATGTAAAATGGTATGTGTTAATATGAATGTAAAAAATGGTGTTAGGGTGTATTGTAAAATGGTGTGTGTATTGTAACAGTAAAATGGTGTGTTAGGGTGTATTGTAACAGTAAAATGGTAGGGTGTGTAACAGTAAAATGGTGTGTTAGGGTGTATTGTAACAGTAAAATGGTGTGTTAGGGTGTATTGTAACAGTAAAATGGTGTGTTAGGGTGTATTGTAACAGTAAAATGGTGTGTTAGGGTGTATTGTAACAGTAAAATGGTGTTTAGGGTGTATTGTAACAGTAAAATGGTGTGTTAGGGTGTATTGTAACAGTAAAATGGTGTGTTAGGGTGTATTGTAACAGTAAAATGGTGTGTTATGTGCTAAAATGGTGTGTTAGGGTGTATTGTAACAGTAAAATGGTGTGTTAGGGTGTATTGTAACAGTAAAATGGTGTGTTAGGGTGTATTGTAACAGTAAAATGGTGTGTTAGGGTGTATTGTAACAGTAAAATGGTATGTGTTAGGATGTATTGTAACAGTAAAATGGTGTGTTAGGGTGTATTGTAACAGTAAAATGGTGTGTTAGGGTGTATTGTAACAGTAAAATGGTGTGTTAGGGTGTATTGTAACAGTAAAATGGTATTGTTAGGGTGTATTGTAACAGTAAAATGGTGTGTTAGTAAATGGTGTGTTAGGGTGTATTGTAACAGTAAAATGGTGTGTTAGGGTGTATTGTAACAGTAAAATGGTGTGTTAGGGTGTATTGTAACAGTAAAATGGTGTGTTAGGGTGTATTGTAACAGTAAAATGGTGTTAGGGTGTATTGTAGTAAAATGGTGTATTGTATTGTAACAGTAAAATGGTGTGTTAGGGTGTAAAATGGTGTGTTAGGGTGTATTGTAACAGTAAAATGGTGTGTTAGGGTGTATTGTAACAGTAAAATGGTGTGTTAGGGTGTATTAACAGTAAAATGGTGTGTTAGGGTGTATTGTAACAGTAAAATGGTGTGTTAGGGTGTATTGTAACAGTAAAATGGTGTGTTAGGGTGTATTGTAACAGTAAAATGATGTGTTAGGGTGTATTGTAACAGTAAAATGGTATGTGTTAGGGTGTATTGTAACAGTAAAATGGTGTGTTAGGGTGTATTGTAACAGTAAAATGGTGTGTTAGGGTGTATTGTAACAGTAAAATGGTGTGTTAGGGTGTATTGTAACAGTAAAATGGTGTGTTAGGGTGTATTGTAACAGTAAAATGGTGTGTTAGGGTGTATTGTGACAGTAAAATGGTGTGTGAGGTGTGAAAATGGTGTGTTAGGGTGTAGGTAAAATGAGTGTTAGGGTGTATTGTCAGACTCAGAGAGAGTGAGTGTGAGAGGGAGGGAGGTCAGACTCAAGTTTGGGGGTTGGGAACGATGAGTTTCCAGACTAAATGGCTTCAGTTTACCAGGGTTCAGACAAGACAGGTTCCATGATGAGTTTCCAGACTAAATGGCTTCAGTTTACCAGGGTTCAGACAAGACAGGTTCCATATAGTCACACATCAGGTGTGCTGTCATTGGTAATATCCTCTGTAGAAGCTGCTACAATGATTAATGTGTTGTTAATGCCCCTGACCCAGACCCCAGTGTAATGGTGTTTACATTATGGACTGTCCTGATACATTGTTAAGATTACACCCTTGGAAAATAGAGATTAATCCAAGCTTTATCCTGAGTGAGGTTTATACATACTGCTGTAGGGGTACTTAAGGGATTAGACTGTTGTTAATAATGGAAGATGTTTACCAGCTGTATGATGGTAAGACAGTATGGAACCTACATGGACGCTTCCTTTTCCTTACCTTTAACCAAAGGGCTGGTTCACTTTGTTGTGTCACACAGTCAATTGTCAAGCAATATGGCTGCAGTCAGTAAATAATCATGTCTGGATCACTATTCAGTGACCCAAACACAGTGTGGACACACATCATACTAGGGAGCGCCATGGGAAGGGGTCACCCAGGCACACTGGGGACATATACAGCAGCTCATGAGGGGTCACCCACGCACACTGGGGACATATACAGCAGCTCATGAGGGGTCACCCACGCACACTGGGGATATATACAGCAGCTCATGAGGGGTCACCCACGCACACTGGGGACATATACAGCAGCTCATGAGGGGTCACCCATGCACACTGGGGATATATACAGCAGCTCATGAGGGGTCACCCAGGCACACAGCAGCTCATGAGGGATATACAGCAGCTCATACTAGGGAGTGCTTCAGGAAGGGGTCAACTCAAGCACATTAGGGACATATTCAGCAGCTCATGAGGGGTCAACTCAAGCACATTAGGGACATATTCAGCAGCTCATGAGGGGTCAACTCATGCACATTAGAGACATATTCAGCAGCTCATGCCCGTGACTGCCACAGGGAAGGTCACATAGGCACCTTGGGGACATATATACAGCAGCACATAGATGGGAGCTCCACATTAAGGGGTCACTCAAGCACATTGGGGACATTCAGCAGCTCATTATAACTAGGGACTGTCATGGTGAGGGGTCACACAGGTACAAAGCAGTTCATTCAAGGGACTAATTGATAGGTATTTCACTCAGGCATTTATGTATTAACCTTTAACAAAATAACATGGTTAATGAATGAATTATTTAAAATGTTTCTCTGGTTCTTCGTTACAGCTATTGTCACATGTTGCTATGTGCAAGACAATGGTAATTTGTTCTCTTTGTTATTTTGATAATGAAGATCGTACATTATGTTCTGTAAAAAGTAAAAGTCATTATGATCAAAGTCCCCAGAGGCTCTCCAGAGTAATGGATTTCTAGACTTAAGTCAGATTGTCATAGACAATAGGCACCAAGGCCTGAAGTGCCTTATCCAATACCCAGGCGCCTCCAGAAGGAACAAGAACTGATTAGCAAGCTAGGATCAGTTCACATCTCATAGTGACATGTTTACGTTACTCCTTAATCTGATGTGTTTACGTTCCCCTATAGGCAAGACAGACATAACTATTTTGCACAGATCAATCTGAAACTAATTAGTTGAAACTGGGAGGACTAACGAGAATGTAAACATTCAAAATTTTGTTTTGATATGCGGAAATGGGAGCAGAATGTTGATGGTGTGTGATATGTGTTTCTGATTATTGGTGAGCTATGTTAATCATGTGTGTGATCTGTTTTCAATATTTATTGCTTATACACCTTAATGTATGGTGTGTTTACTTAAACAGTTTTGATTTCAATATCTGTGAGGGGTGAAGAAATTGACTTCCTTCCTTAACCCATATACGTATGGAGACAGATGTGGGTTTCCTCCTCCGAGTCTCTTGAAACATGGTATTGCTTTATAAGCCTATTGTGAATTTTGCTTTTGAAGTGTAGGTTTGTAGTAATATGTACTGCACTTCTTGTTACATCCTGTTTGACAACACTACAAGAATATGTATCGAAATGTTGCACTCATGAAATAAAGAAGTTGTTATCCATAGAGTTTGTCCATGTTGTACTTCCCAAATTGTACAATGCCACTCAAGGAAGGGGTTGTCGTATTGGAAGAGTAACTTCTTTCTGGGAATTAGCCATGATGTAAATGTTAGGGAAGTTCCTTCTATCAGGTCTGTCTACCATCAGGAGGTCTTACTTTTTATCCCCCTCAACACGATTTGCAGGGGGGACTATTAAAATGGACTCTAAAACGTCAATATTTCGTCCGCTTGGCACATACATTTGTCTTTTCCGGAGCAGAACTCTAAAACCGTTCAATATTTCTTCACCAAACTTGGCACATACATGGATCTGGTGGTGTACTGGTGCCTTTTGGTAGTTTTGGAATTCTGGATTAAATATTTTTGGCGTTTCCATGGCAACAAGTTCAACTTTGACTGAAATTAGTGGTAGTGCTCTTTTCCGGAGTAGAACTCTAAAACCGTTGAATATGTCTTCACCAAACTTGGCACATAGATAGATCTGGTGGTGTGCTGGTGCCTTTTGGTAGTTTTGGAATTCTGAATAAAATATTTTTGGCGTTTCTGGCAAAAGTTTGACTAATAAGTGCAATATTTTATTGGCATTTCCATGGCAACAAGTTTGACTTAGACTGAAATTGTGGTAGTGCTCTTTTCCGGAGCAGAACTCTAAAACCGTTCACTATTTCTTCACCAAACTTGGCACATAGATAGATCTGGTGGTGTACTGGTGCCTTTTGGTAGTTTTGGAATTCTAAATAAAATATTTTTGGCATTTCCATGGCAACAAGTTTGACATAGACTGATATTGGTGATAGTGCTCCTTTCTGGAGCAGAACTTTAAAAACCTTTCAATACTCTCCTTCCACTTTTCTATATACACACCTAATTATTTGACATAATCATAACTCGTAGACATAATCATGAAGAGTATTTTGCCATTGCAGGGGATATTGATGACTTTGTCTTCTTGTTACAAATACTTTTGGTCTTGTGAGAAGTAGGACCTTGTACCTGGCAGTAGGTCTTACTATTACACACTGAGTGACAGAGGGAGCAATTGTCCAGTTACTCCAGGGGCAACATTTGCACAAGCTGCTTGGTTATGTGATTGCAGTGAAACCTGTGAGCTAAGACTGGTACCACCAACCAAGCACCTTATTCTTACTACATGTGAGACAGTTCTCTACCATGGAGCAGATGCCAAGGTCCCTAGGAAGGCTTCAAACCCCAGACCTCATTGTCCTAAATCAGCATCTAACTACTGACCTACATCTCATTCCCTACAGACAGTGAAACCTCGTATGTAGAATCTTCCAGGTAGTGTTACATACAAAACACTGTAGTCTTCATTTATTTATTCATTTGACATTTCAGTGGAAATTCAGTACATGGTGTAGTGTTTGCTTGGGCCTTGATAATTTCTGACTTTGGTTCAGCTGATCTCAAGGTGATAGGTTCGGGATCATCAATCTGTTTGGTCTCCTTCACACACAATAGATCCGATACATAGGCCTTTGATCTCCAGGTGCTCTTTTATAAGCGGGACGGTGGGGTAGCCTAATGGTTAAAGCATTGGCTCGTCACGCTGAAGACCCGGGTTCGAATACCCACATGGGTACAATGTGTTAAGCCCATTTCTGGTGTCCCCAGCCGTAATGTTGCTGGAATATTGCTAAAAGTGGTGTAAAACCAAACTCAGTCAGTCAGTCTTTTATAAAAGCCTCAAGTAAACATGAATACAACATTTGATTGTGTTCAGTATTTTTGCATTATTCACAGAAAGACTGATAACAATCAGACTACATTTCTATGAATACTGTAATATCCATTTGAACTGACTCACTGTTTTCATATTTATGGAATATATACTTCGGTCATTTGATCACAATCCATTCTTTTCTACTGCTCCATGACAAGTATAGAGCTGTTATAGTTGTTGGATACAGACAGACAGACAGACATACATACATATTAACATTTGTATAGCGCCAATATCCAGCTCAGCTCAGCTGCTCAAAGGCGCTTTGTTTTTCCCTTGTTCACTGGATGTCAATCTCAACGGCACATCGTATTGTCAATCTCAACTCCCTGGGGAGCATACAACTCATGGAGGAAACATGGAGGATATTTAAGTGTAGGTACAAGTGTGTGTGTGTGTGTGTGTGTGTGTGTGTGCACAAATCAACTGTTCATCCACCCCGGATTGAAACAGGCATGTAGCGAATGATTCGTCTTTCACCCCTCAATACCAGCTTCCTGGCAGAGATGTCCCTTGTAATGTGTTGCGACCAACTGGCACTTGTAATCTCGATTCATGGTTTTTAGCAGTATACAGTAAAACATCCACATCCAGCACTCTTACTGAATACACATACATTCCGAGCCGTTTACACATTATGCATTGATGAGCAATGTCATGTATACAGATCAATACATCATCCACTGTAAAGAACACCGAGCTTTGTCCTGATCCTTCTCCTGATCCTTCTCCTGATCCTTCTCCTGATCCTCCTGATCTAGATCCGGAGGCTGCTTCTTGATGTTTCTTATTCTACTGGGCTGTGGGGTAGCCTAGTGGTTAAAATGTTTTCTTGTCAAACCAAAGACCTGGGTTGGATTTCCCACATAGGTACAATGTGTGAAGCCCATTTCTGGTGTCTACCGCTGTGATATTGCTGGAATGTTGCTAGAATCAGTTTATAACTACGCTTGCTCCCTCCCTCCCTCCTTCCCCCACTCACTCCCCCACTCACTCACTCACTCACTCACTCACTCACTCACTCACTGAATGGCCCTTAGCTGTTTACAACAATATGATGACATCTCACGTTTGTTGGTGCTGGTAATCTCAGTACTTCCCTGATTATTCTGAACATGCATTATAACAAGTAAAGCTCAGACAAATGAAGACCATGCTAAAATTATAAATAAATTATCTATCAATGGTAACATACTCAAATCTTCACCCTCCAGGCACCAGAGTCAGCAGATTTTCAAGAGATTTCTCCATTTGTCCAACAGATGTCATCTCATCATGTTGCCCTCAGAATGTTTCTGCCATAATTTGCTGAAATTGAAGGTCAAAGTAACACATAATGAAAGTATCATAAAAAGTCTTCAAGAACTTTTCACAACATAATTGGTTTATTTTGCATAAATATTGATGGCTGATGGACATTTGATTCGTGTTAAAGGTCAAGGCTGCCATAGATTGCATAATGTGGACTTTTTTCATGAAGTTGTTCCTGTATTCAAGATAATACAAAATAAATTAAGTGAGTGGTGAACAATCACTGATATCTATCTATGTCATCCATTCTACTCACGTCAAATGTCAACGTAGTTATTAATGATGAACCTCACCTTTTCGCCAACACATGGCGTCATCACTACCAGTTAGTAATTCGTAAGCATGTGCTCGTGATATGGAACGGTTCCAATGATCAACTGTGCTTTCTGAGATTTGTCAGTAAGGAAGGGGTTTGTCACTTTGATCTAAACATAATCAACACACATGGACGATATTGCAGTATGACAGCACAAGAATATTGAGAGGATCCATGAAATGATGTGGACTGTTTAACATTAGTTACTCTTCTATCTGTCAGCACCATCCAGTTATTAATGTTATCCTCTAATGTTGCTCTAAGTCATTTTGAATCATGTTTGTGATGTTTGATGCCAAATGTACTTATACACAATGAAATGACAGAATCATGTTTTCAAGCATCAGACTTGAAGTGGTCTTGCAATCAATGTTTTTGTTTCAATATTTAGCTGAATAATAAAATAATGTGAAATCCTAACTCAGTCACTTTTCCCTGTAGAAATTAGAAATAGCAGTTGTCATAGTTTACCTGTCCCAGAGCCAGGTGTGCCAGGTTGCACAAGTGTACCTGATACTGGACCTCCTCCTGGGCACTATGATGTCGCTAAAATATCATGCTGACAGAGTGTAATATATTGCACATTTTATCACTAACCTGTCTGATTAAAAAGCGTTGCCTTGGAAAGGTTATATGAGTGCATGGTATTGGCAGACCCTGTATAACCCACCAACCTTGGGTGGATCAGGGTGTTTATTGCTGTTTCAATATCGGGGATTACACTTAATCATGGTGTTATGATAAGAACGGATAACCTGTAACAAGGATATGTGACAGTGGTCAGTTTGATCCAAACATTGTGTAGGGAGGGAGGTTATCGGAACACAACCTGCTCACTGTGAGACAGGATATAGCCCCTAAACAGAGATGTGTGGAAGAATAGTGAAGGGTGGTGCTACCTATGTTAAGTCCAGTCTCGAACAAATTTTACTCATTTTAAATGCACAAAAAATTATTGGTCCTCCTAAAAAATATTTATATGATGTTTTTGTTATGTTCATGAATCATTTAAGCTTTGTAGGTAAAAGCTGACAGCTGGCAAAAAGCACTCTGCTTTCTGATATTTTACAGCTATTCAATGGTACTAAAATAGTATAATTAACAGAGAAAAGTTCTCTATTATTACAGTAGCACACGTGGTGATTGTAATGAAAATGCTGAGAAAGAATCTATAATGTTCTGCTTGTTAGGAGATTTTGTCTAAATAAATGTTTTGGGTTTTTGCATAAAAGTGTGCATGACCTCACAACTATTAAATAAAAACAACAAAAACATTTCCATACTCACAAGAAATCTTTTCTTTAAGTTAAGTGATGTGGCATTTAAACATCAAAGTGTTTAGATTGCGACAGTGTTAATCAGGCAGGATATTAGGAATGAGAGCATAGATGTACCCACCAGATTATAGCAACTCCCTCACTCACTCAGTGACAGTGATGGCATGTCATTGTTCCTGATGGTACGGTGTGCTGCTCACATTATTGATCTCTGGGTTGTCTTGTTCAGACTCAGTTATTTACAGGCAAAAGTTTACAAAGCAATACTGGTCCAAATGTGTAAAGAGCTCAAATTCCATGTTCAGAGATGCCTACGTTCACTTTTCTTGAGTTCACCTTTGCTTCTGGTCCCTATTAAGATAGATTTCTGGTCTGTCAACACCATGATCGAGTTCACCAACATGGTCAACGTGGAAGACTTAGCTGTGATTTTCTTGCTACATAAAACCATCATGCGATGATGAAGCTGAAATACTGTTCCACCAGCCAACTCATCCTGAACTGATGTGTGTCATCATCCTCTCACAGTGGATAACAGATCTTTATTAGCAGAGCAGATTTACACCCGGAAGATGTGCCACTTTCTGTGATCCTGGGTTTGATTCCCAGTTTTTGGGATACCTGATGAGGTGTCAGGGTTCCACAGCACTGTACCTGTGTTTGTGGGATACACCAAAGTGGTAAATGCCTGAGAGCAGCATCAGGGTTCCACAGCACTGTACCTGTGTTTGTGGGATACACCAAAGTGGTAAATGCCTGAGAGCAGCATCAGGGTTCCACAGCACTGTACCTGTGTTTGTGGGATACACCAAAGTGGTAAATGCCTGAGAGCAGCATCAGGGTTCCACAGCACTGTACCTGTGTTTGTGGGATACACCAAAGTGGTAAATGCCTGAGAGCAGCATCAGGGTTCCACAGCACTGTACCTGTGTTTGTGGGATACACCAAAGTGGTAAATGCCTGAGAGCAGCATCAGGGTTCCACAGCACTGTACCTGTGTTTGTGGGATACACCAAAGTGGTAAATGCCTGAGAGCAGCATCAGGGTTCCACAGCACTGTACCTGTGTTTGTGGGATACACCAAAGTGGTAAATGCCTGAGAGCAGCATCAGGGTTCCACAGCACTGTACCTGTGTTTGTGGGATACACCAAAGTGGTAAATGCCTGAGAGCAGCATCAGGGTTCCACAGCACTGTACCTGTGTTTGTGGGATACACCAAAGTGGTAAATGCCTGCCTGAGAGCAGCATCAGGGTTCCACAGCACTGTACCTGTGTTTGTGGGATACACCAAAGTGGTAAATGCCTGAGAGCAGCATCAGGGTTCCACAGCACTGTACCTGTGTTTGTGGGATACACCAAAGTGGTAAATGCCTGAGAGCAGCATCAGGGTTCCACAGCACTGTACCTGTGTTTGTGGGATACACCAAAGTGGTAAATGCCTGAGAGCAGCATCAGGGTTCCACAGCACTGTACCTGTGTTTGTGGGATACACCAAAGTGGTAAATGCCTGAGAGCAGCATCAGGGTTCCACAGCACTGTACCTGTGTTTGTGGGATACACCAAAGTGGTAAATGCCTGAGAGCAGCATCAGGGTTCCACAGCACTGTACCTGTGTTTGTGGGATACACCAAAGTGGTAAATGCCTGAGAGCAGCATCAGGGTTCCACAGCACTGTACCTGTGTTTGTGGGATACACCAAAGTGGTAAGTGCCTGAGAGCAGCATCAGGGTTCCACAGCACTGTACCTGTGTTTGTGGGATACACCAAAGTGGTAAATGCCTGAGAGCAGCATCAGGCTTCTACAGCACTGTACCTGTGGTTGTGGGATACACAAAAGTGGTAAATGCCTGAGAGCAGCATCAGGTTCCACAGCACTGTGCTGTTTTATAACTGTCTCAAGGGCATTGAACCCAAAGAATACGTCATTATTTCATTACTATTTGGACACTGTTGTCAAACAGCAAACTCAGCAAGTTCCATTCATGATATTAATCCATTCAAAGACAATTCCCCACAGAATGATGAATGACCAAAATTTATGCAAGAGGATGAAAAATTTGCATACTTTCCATACCATAAGCCAGTACTGGTTTCCCTTGCCTATAACGGAGCACATGAAGTGGAACCAGCAGGTACTTTGGGTGAGATTCCTGCAGTTCAGAAAGGAATAAAAAATATGTTAATCTGTCACTGACAAGTTGAGTTTCATTATGTAAAGCTTGTCGCTGACTGCTCAGATCTTGTTTGGTGTTCTTTGCCTCAGAAGCCATATTGTTGATGCCCTGTCACCCAGGGTTATTAGCAATCGTTAGTCATAATGGATGATGTAAATGTTTGGCTCCTTTGAGAGTTGTGGAATGGATACAAAGACAGATACTAATTACCTGTAGATTATCTCAACAAGAACACATCGGTGGGAATAACAGGGCAATTAGTTTGCTTTTGTTCTGTGTACATTTGAAAATGAATGATTTTAACTGTCAACAAGCTGATGTTGTGTATGGAAGTTCTCTGTTGTACGGATCACATGGGCCACCTGCAGACATGAGTCGTCTCAATACTTAAGCTCCATGCCTTAATGTCAGATGGAGGTTTAAGATGGTGATAAAAGGTGCTTCTCCAAAAAGAGCTTTAATGGGGCTTTCAGTGAATTATCGTTTTTTGAAAATGAACTGCCCAAGTTGGCTTGTTTTTCTGTTTTTGTCATCAATCCACAAGTGACTGGAGATATAGCTGTCATCATATATCTGGCTCAAATTGATTAAGCAATAAAGGTTGATATGGGAGGAAAGCCCAAAAGTAAAAAGTGGAGATGAAGATGTTTGATGAATCCCCTGAGCATGGGAAGGATGCTGACATACCTGGAAATCAAAGCATGGATCATCCAGTTCCAGCAACACTGGAGAGAACAGGGGCCTGCACACACAATACCATCACTTTCCTGGCCCATCCATGTCGCCCAGTTCACTCATGTCCCTGGGTTCTTATGTTCTTCTGCAAAAATAGTTTTATTCTTCTGTTACAGATAACTATCTAGCATGCTCACTATGTTGGTATTCCTGGTTCACAGGAGTTGTGTTAAACTATGATTTAAAGTACAGGCGTCACTCTAAATGTGTTGAATTCACAGGTTGAATCAAGTGCCAAACCCATTGAAAGTTTAGACGCATTATGTAAAAGGCAAGGTGTTTCAAAAGTTAAACTGACACAATGGGTTATATAGTTCTGGAAGAAGTACTGTTCAGATGGGAGACATGTAGCTGATTGTAAACTAAACTATGCTAGGTGAGCTTCAGTACCTCCTGATGCATACTGCTGTTCCTCATGTCGCCTCTAATTATGTCAAGGCTACACCACAGTGTAATATGTATGCACTCATTTTTCTGTGGTTCCCTATTGATTTCCGACCCATTCTTTGCTGTGCTTGCACTCTATCAATACGCAATTATTTATGCTATATGTTTTCCAATATACACTAGGGTTATGGTGTATGCCATTAGCATCCAGTGTAGGTTGTACATTTGGTGGCCACAACTTCAATACCATTTCCCCTCATTATTCTCCCTCTCCAACAGCAGTCCCATGTGTCCCGCCTCTTACATAATTTCCAATTGATTTTGCAGTGGTTGTCTGCCATAAGACAACAACTATATTTAAAGATAGAATTTTTCTGATATTTCAAATAGGATCTCTGTTGACCGAAGAACTGCAAGGATTCTGGCCTTCTATTTTGGTTCATGTATTGAGGGCTTCATGTAATGTTTTAATTGATTCTATCTTGACTTATGGCGAGAAGATTTCTTCTACTGATCTGAGCTACAGAAGTCGAGAAATATTTGTTCAGGCCTTTTCTAGCTGATAGCCTCTTGCTGGGTCCACTTGAAGACAGGAACAGACGACCCAATTAACCCAGCCTCCAGCACCCCCTAGTGGCAGTTATTAGAACTACACTTGATCTTTCTTCTGGAGAAGTACACAACGAGAAACCTTTGTAATTTTAGCTTGTTTGAATTTCAGACTGTTAAAGATGTTTCCAAGATGAAGATTTTGATATTGTGAATAAATGTTTAGTACATTTGTGCAGTCAGGTGATGGTATATGTTGATGAGACTTGACCTCAGCATGTAATGGTTAGGTTTGACCTGTGTATTTCTGACACAGGGGTTACTATCTTACATTTGTTCATTGATTTCTAAAGTCAGTTCATCATCTCATTCAGAATTAAGTTTCTGTGTTGGAAGATTACATTACCCTTAGGAAAGCAGCACAAAAGCCAAGCTTGTAGTGCAGTTGTTGGTGGTGGATGTTCAACTCAGTATATAACTATTATATAAGGTGGTGGGTGATACAAATGGCATATGGTATGTTACTATGTTTTTGGTACTGTCTCATGACTAATTGTTTTAGTATCCGTAACACAGCCTTCAACAGGAGACATTGCTTGGCTGAGATAAAATGATATATCCTAAGATATATTGCTTCTTCTAAGATATATCACTTTGATGAACCCTCAGCATTAAACTTTTACTTCTGTCAGTGAAATTGTAGCTTCATAATATAGTTGGATCTTAGTGACCTGCCTGTGGCTGAATCTCAGTCAGATAAACCAGTGGGTGATAGCAGGAGCAACAATCCACACCAACACATTGTTACCCTGCAATTTTGTCTGTCTCAAAGTCTGAACTGTATTATTTCCCCTTCCGCCAAGCCCTTTCTGCAATACTAAAGCTGTGAATAAATCATGTCCAGATTTCCTCAGTTTCGGGAATCTCCCTTCTCACTGGGGCTCCTTTTCAAATTAAATGGAATTATTTGTTACTTTCAAAATTATGTATATTCAGAGACTAAGCGTTAGTCTACCTGTAACCATGAGACCCCTTTTATCCATCTGCCCCTGGTGCTGGCTTTGTGGCCATCATGGATGATGGGAACCAACACTGACCAGAAACCCCTAGGGAGAACAGCTATCCTACAGCATAAACGTTAACATGATGTTGGAATCGTCCCCACTAAATGAATACATACATGGGCTCAGTCAACTGCAATAATTAAACAAGGTTCTATGTAGTTATGGTAAGGGAAGCTGTAGGATTTTCAGGGCATTATACAACCAGAGTTGCAGTGACCGAAGTGTAAGAAAGTGTCAGTCTGTCCTGAAAGGAAACAAATTCTATGTAAGATTGAGCAATGCAAATCAATTTGGCTGTATGGAAAGAAGAGCTGTTGAAGGGATATGTGGCTTACTTCAAGTTATGCACTGGGCAAGCATCTTTATCAGTGTAAAATATACAGCCATGGGGCCAGAAAGGTGGCGCTTTTTGGCGCTCTTCCACTGATCAATAGTAGAACTCTCCTGCAGAGGTACAGACAAAGTCTTTGAAACCTATCACCCAAATCATGAATTTGATTTTTGATAGTGATGGGAGAAAAGTCTTTTATTGTGAAGGTTTGTGCGCAGATTGACATCACCAACTGTGCAACAGATGAGTTAGTGGGCCATTCCACCCAGGTTAAAAGTGACCTAAAATGTTCAAAATGGCTGGTACATTGGTGGTAATTGATCTGGTATTTAGCCTTGGGACTGTGAGTACAGAGTGCCTGTACATCACCCGCTTGGTGCCAGCACTGTAGAGGAAGTAAGGCCGTGATCTATTGATCAGGAGGTTGCTTGTGCATTTGCCACTAAATAAATGGAGATTTAATATAAGTTTAAGGGCTTGTTAAACTCTAGAATTTCGTATTTCTGGAAAAGAAAGGGTAGTAGAACAATGGTAGTTTATGGCCATGCTTTTACCGATAATTAAGGAAGTTCATGTGCAAGCTATTTTTCTATAAAACCAGACACACACCACAATTTGCTATTCAAAGATACATGTTGTAAGTATGCCAGAATCCTTTGATCAAGTCCATCCCAGTTTTGATTCTTGGTTTGTAGAATCATTACCATTAGTGATAGCACTGAATGACTTGAGTCTTTCCATCCACATTAACATGGCACTTGGCTGATGTATCTGCAGTACTACATTAACATGGCACTTGGCTGATGTATCTGCAGTACTACATTAACATGGCACTTGGCTGATGTATCTGCAGTACTGTGAAAAGCAGCATTCAGTATAGTCTGTCACAGATACAGATGTACCCAATGCAATGTTGACAAACTTTATGGATAACAACTTCTTTTATTTCATGAGTACAATGTGTTGATACAGATACTTGTATCCTTGTCAAGCAGAAATGATGTTTCGATACAGATTCTGGTATCCTTGTCAAGCTGAAATGCTGTTTCGATACAGATTCTTGTATCCTTGTCAAGCAGAAATGCTGTTTCGATACAGATTCTTGTATCCTTGTCAAGCAGAAATGCTGTTTCGATACATATTCTTGTATCCTTGTCAAGCAGAAATGCTGTTTCGATACATATTCTTGTATCCTTGTCAAGCAGAAATGCTGTTTCGATACATATTCTTGTATCCTTGTCAAGCAGAAATGCTGTTTCGATACATATTCTTGTATCCTTGTCAAGCAGAAATGCTGTTTCGAAGCAGAAATGCTGTTTCCTTGTCAAGCAGAAATGCTGTTTTGATACAGATCCTTCTGGATACAGATATCCTTGTCAAGCTGAAATGCTGTTTCGATACAGATTCTGGTATCCTTGTCAAGCTGAAATGCTGTTTCGATACAGATTCTGGTATCCTTGTCAAGCTGAAATGCTGTTTCGATACAGATTCTGGTATCCTTGTCAAGCTGAAATGCTGTTTCGATACAGATTCTTGTATCCTTGTCAAGCAGAAATGCTGTTTCGATACAGATTCTTGTATCCTTGTCAAGCAGAAATGCTGTTTCAAGCAGAAGTGCTGTTTCGATACAGATTCTTGTATCCTTGTCAAGCAGAAATGCTGTTTCGATACAGATTCTTGTATCCTTGTCAAGCAGAAAGGCTCCTCATGACACAGTCTTTGTGGTTCAAGATTTATGTATTTTCATTTTATTCTGATATCCTTGTTGTAAACCATCCTGTTTCTGTTTGCAGGTAAGATGGATTGAACAGCAGAAGGCCAAGCTGCGTGTCAAGAGACAGTCGTTTAATGATCCCAAATGGGGCATCATGTGGTATCTGGTAAGTGCCTGGCTATTTCGTCATCACATGTTTCATTATGCCTCTTGCGAAAAGACATAAATGGGATCATTTGTTTGTATTTTGGTGATTATGTCTTATTATCTCTGATGCTTTTGAATTGAAATCACCTGGGGCATTTAATGCTGACTCTCATGTAGTTTATTGATAAGACAGATATAGACAGCCACTAGCCTGAAACTGGAGTAAACCTGTGAAACCTTGGGCATATTTAATCCAAACTTATGTTACTTTATGACTGAGTAAGTGAATAAGATTTTATCCCACTTGAACAGCAGCATCATTACAGGGTACACCAGATATGGGCTTCAGACGTGGTACCCATGTGGGGAATTGAGCCTGGGTCTCTTCCATGAGAAGCAATCACTTTAACCACTGCTCTACAACACTGCCCTTGTTACAAGATTATTTGCAAGGATGCCAACAGTTATGATTTTGCCATGAACTTTGATATTGTGCACAAAATAGTCATCTATTGTAAAAATGGTTTCAAGAACTTCACCAGTTATTTAGACTAGTCAGGGACCTTGCTGCTGGAACCGTCATCAATGCAAGAAATCAATAATCAGTTGATTATCACATGTTTTAGTACGAGATCAGTGGCTTATCACATACTGATAACTTTTAATCCCATTTATCCCATCTCATTCTAAAATTTACAGTTGTGATCTTTGCACTAATCTGAAATACATCTGTGGACTGGTTAGCTATGATTCCTTGTGTCCACCCTGGTCAGTAAGGACTAATGTTTGGATGTCCACAATGGCAACAGTATGGACAGCTGATGGCCAGGGAGCACCTGGGAAGACTAACCCACAGGTGGATCCGGAATTCTGGCGAAAGTGCTCACTGCATTTCCTAACTGCTTCCACCATTTCAGACCACCCCTTATCACAGAAGTAGGAGTAAACAGTGATGTGTTATGAAGCAATTGCCAGAGCACAACTGTTTTGGTCAACTGAAACAACTGAGAGGTGATAGGGTAGGCTAGTGGTTACATCATGTGGCTAGTGGCTCATCAAGCCGTAGACCCGGGTTTGATTCCTCACATGGGTACAACATGTGAAGCCCATTTCTGGTGTCCCTCGCTGTGATAGTGCTGGAAGATTGCTAAAAGTGTCATAAAACTCCACTCACTCACTGAAGAAACTGACTCCTTTGGGGGCGAAAGGCAACAATATAAACTGATCACTGAAAATGAGTGATGACACCAGGTGTTCAAGAATATATTTTTCTAACTCTCCATTGCATAGTACCTGTTTCACTTCCGTGATGTATCTGGAATTTTGTTGATTTTTGCCTTCATTTCGCCTAAATCTTGATGCTGTAAATTTTATGCAAGCAGTATACGATATGGAGCCTTGAGAGGTTGTATGTACCTAGGGCATGCTGGGCCTCCAACGTGTCCCGGTTGGTTTCACTGTACATATTTGTCTTACGCTAAAGTAATCATATTTCTGTAATCATTTACCTATGATGTGTTTGTTGAAAGGATTTGCAGATGTTTTTCATATTTGAAGATTGCGCATGTTTTCCTAAACAAAAACATGGAGAAGGTAATTCGAGAAATACAGAACATAGTATTCCTAAACCAGGACAGCTACAGACATATTGGAGGCGGTATTGTCTGGAAGGGACATTCTTGAGTTTACTGAAAGTAATCATTCCGTCATTGAAATACCTGTGATGACTTTGGCACACGGTTTCCTCCGTGGAAGCGTGTTGCCACAGAGTTAGGACAACAAGCAGGAACCCAAGTCCGGGAGATTTGTGGCAAAACCAACAGATGACAACAAGAAGTTCTGACCCTGATGTTGGTACAAGATGGAGACATAGAGTACACAATCCACACACTTGTGTAATGAAAGTGCTCCCAAGATGATCTTTCGACTGATAGACAACCGTTTGTCAATTTTACAATTTGATTTTGGGGAATGGGCTGATATGGGTATGTTTAAACAGAGTCTGATTGGACTGAGATTGGTATTGAATTGTATCAGGCACGAACTACATGGTGAGGTTAGCAGACGCTCCTGTCTTAGTACACTTTCTGCCTAATGAATTCACAGGATTGGAAATCACTAGAAGGCCTTTGCTGCCAAGCCAACATTGGTTCAAGTGATGAAAAATTACAGCCTTTTGTTTTGGAGAATTATATTCCTATGGGCAAGGAGAGAATTTTATTACCATCTTCAAAAGATTATGCATTTCTTTGAAGAAATGCTTTATTGAAATGTTATGAAGAGATAAAATCCACCATGATGCAAAAAAGTATCCCTGTATCACACACAACACAAGGATGTCATTTGGTGCAGCAGCAGCAGCCCAAGTGATACGGTGCCAGACAGTTAGTAGATTGTAATGTGACTGCATCTCCAGGTTCCCATTATTCCTAAGTGTCTCAGAGAGCTTTATGAGAAAGAAGATCGAAGTTGTGTTGTGGGAATCTTTTTGCTGTTTTACCATAAATATTTAAGGCACCGAAACAGAATTTGTGGATGACAAGATTTTCTCTTCTCACATTTGATAATGGATGAAGCAAGAGTCATCCTCTACTAGACTGACCGACTTCTACATATCAACAGTACTTTCAGGGTGTGTTTGAGAGAGCGGGGCTGGCTGTAGTTGAACTGTTGATAAAGCAGGTAACCTGGATGATCACCTCTGGGGTTCTTCTGGTAAATAAAAGGTTGACTGATGGGTTTTTTGCCTGAGATACCCCTTGAATAATGTATTGGATCCAAACTGTAATAGTGGTAGCGGGAAGGATTCAGAAGCTGAGAATCTCGACTTGCACACCCATTCATCAACGAGAACAGGTGAAAGATAACAAGATGATTCTGATCCTTCTTCATTTCAAAGTGTACATGAAATGAGGAGCAAATATTGTGTAAAGGACATGCATCTGTTTATGCATATAAGAAAATGTTTACATCCTGAATGATATGAACAAAAATTGTAAAAAATAATGTGATAATGATTTAGTTTTATATAATCCAATTTCAGTAATGTTTAGATATGTATTTGAGTCATAAATTTCACATCTCTTCCTGATTACTGTCTTGTTTGTTGAGAGAGAGACATATCAGATGACAAGTGTAGATATTTCATGTTTTAATCAAATTGTTGATACCGAGGCTGTATATTAGTTTTAGTTTCTAAATGCTCATGTTTCTTCCAGATTATATCATATTCAGACAGGCCAGACAGTGAGATAAGATATTTATTGCATAATGTTTCCATGAAACAGTGGCTTCTGGTATTCTACAAGTTAATATACGCACTAAAAGTACAAAATACGCTGGTACATTCCTGATAGAAAGGAGATACATTCAGGCAATGTCGGTTCAAGACAAGGCATTATAATATGAGAATATATTATATGAGAATTTACCACAATTGTGGTAATGTTTTACCTACAATAAATATATTTAAATTGTTTCTCAACAACTGTTGATACAATTATTTTTGTCAAAATGAACCAAATTTTTTGAAATGACTAAGGGTAATAAGAAAACTGATTTTCTGTCTTGTTTATGTTAGATACAAGACGTTGCATTGTGTTGCTCAGAGATGGTGCAGAGATGCTGTTCTAAAGAGACATTTTTTCGTTGAAACCGGCTGATACAGTGAAAAAATGTTTTCCTTTCCGATCAGTATATGTTTGACCTGAAACTCAACAGGATATGTTTGACCTGATTGTGGTGTTCTGTAAGATGCTGGCTGTCTCTGTGTACCTCGAGAGTGATTTATCCTGAATCCTCGCAACTGTATCACCCCATGGACCATGTCAGGACGGCATGATCCGATTGGCTGGTTTCATCACGGAAACAAGATGGCAAGGTCATCCTAGTTGTTACCAGGCAACACAATTGGCATCCACTGCTAAATTTCATTACAGTAATAGAAATTGTAAAGCATTATGTCAACATGGAGGAACAATAGGGATCTGTTACATTCCTGACTGATGCGGGTAGGTATTATGGAGATCCCAACCCGTTGTGTTGGCTGACTGTGATCATGCACAGCCGCTGTTCGAATTAAAACACGCACTTGAGGGTGTAAAGCTCTGCTTGAATATGGATAATATTCATTGGAAACGTAATTGCATGCAACAGGGGAGTTTGGGGATTACCGAGTTCTTTAGTGCTTCATGAAGCCCCAGTTGCAATTTTGCAAGTAAATGGTCATATTACTAGTACCAAGGGACTTTCAGTGGGCAAATCACTCACGCACTTCCACTAAAGGGGAAAAGGACTTTTTCATCGATTATATGAGATGGAAAGTCACGGATGCATTGAAATATAACTAAAAATGTGTCTGAAACCACCAAGATGGCTGGAGTGTGTCTGGTCAATCAGGAATATTAAAATATTTATTCTCCCAGTATCTAGTCACAAGATTTAAAAAGTTTACAATGAAAAGATTTTACTTTTGTATGATCCATGTTGCAACCTAAGAACAGATAATGATTTGAACAGAATTTTGTGCTCAACTGAGTTTAGGAATATTAAATTTCTGAAGCAATGTAATAAGGCTGAATTAAATTTTACAGACTAGAAAGCAAGGGATATTGATTTTTCGGGGTGAAAATAATAGTGTGTTTAATCTAGATCCATCTTCCTGACGCACAGTCAGCTGAAAATCAGGAATGGATGAATATTTTGTTGCCCGATGTACATCTGAATGAATAACCAATATTTCTTTACATGCAAATGTTTTATCTCCAGGTTTGGAGATATGTAAAGCATCCATACTTGGGGGCTCCAGAGAGTTTGGAGGAAATTATCATGTGTGATAAATTCTGTGAATCTTCCATCAAAATTTATGATGCAACAGTACAAGCTTGACCCAACTGAAACATTGAAACTCAGAGTCACACTTGCAACAGGTCATCTGTGTAAGGAATATTGCCCATAACAATGATAAGTGTGCAATCATTTTACCAAGATGCATGGCAACCCAGGCTTGGGGGGAAAAACTGAACAGGAATCAATAAGATTTAGAACAAATATTCCTGACTCCTTTGCCCTCTCTATACCGCATAGTGAACAAAACCACACCTTTGCCTCAAAATGTGATGCCCCAAAATGTGATTCACAACCCAAATTTTAGTCATGATAGATGGGATCTTGGTTGAGTCATGTTTTTGAGGACATGGTTTGTCATTTGGCCTTTGGACATTGCTGTATATCGATGCCCTATCAGAAGTGAAGCCTCAGCAGTTTGAGATGATGATGATGCAAGACTCGCCTGCCCGGAGATCACATGCTCATAAAGGCGAGTGCTTGTTCTGTAGCCAAGTCAATACTCCTGGTGAATTATGGTCCTGGTGGCCTCTTACGGCTCATGTTGGAGCTGCAGATAATATTTTCATGAAATATTGTTAAACACGGAGCAATTTGATCTTGTGCCTGCAAAATTTTCCTTTTTTTTCACAAATCTCAAATGGACCAGCAAGATGTATTTAAGCATTTGGAAGGGTGAGTGGAGTATTCTGCACCATCAGATGAACAACTTTCACTTCACAAGGAATGCCAAGATGTTTCATCTTTGATGCGCAGAACTAATTGTAGTAAGATTAGAGAAAGTCATCCTTTGAGGAATAAATGGTCTGTCTTCCATATTGCTTTTGGGAATACACTGATATAACTTCTTCATAAACATGTTGAAACTATCTTTATAGTGCAGGGCAGCCCATAAATACCAGTGTCTTTCTTGAAAGCAAATATCCATTTTTTTTCAAAAAAGATTGGTTGACTTTTAATTGAATTAACTTTAATAAACCTTACTGTAGACTCTTTGCCAGAAACAAAGACTACTTAATAGTGGCATTTAGCACAGATGTAGAGTGTATCTTGTTAATGTTTTAAGATTAAAAAAGCACAGCATGCCAGCTGGCACTCTACTGACAACCGAGTAATTAGAGTGGCATGTTAAGTTTATACAATCACCATGATTGCCTCCCAGCACATGAGCTACCACCTTAGAGGAAGTCCAAAGCTGCTCCTGTCTTGAAACAGACACAGACCAAAATATCACCCCCAGTAATGACTTCATCTATGTTTTACGGGAGGCAGGATTTGTCACGTGGTGAGGAAGGAACCTTTAAGATGAAAGTGCATAAGAAGATGATGTCGAATCTTGATGCCAAAGAGAAGTCTTTTTCTATTTTAGCTTGGCTTGACCGATTTGAGTTGTTTGAAAGTGTAAATCCAGATGTGTCTGACCTGCCAAGTGGTTGTGAAGTTCTTTCACACTGTCTTCACAAATGGGTTCTGGCACTTACAAGGCACTTGTTTTTTGTATTACTAATGTGTTACTCAGTCTTCTGATTACAGATTAACTGTCATTCTAATCTTTCATATCTTCCCATGTATTTTCGAACATAAATAATGTTGGTTTTGTGGCCACTTTGTGGAATGTTAGTTATTTGTTTTTGCTTTAAAAGTGTTCTTGAATTCTGATTAATTTGTTTTACTTTGAAAGTCTATCTGAATACCGAAAACAAAAGATGTCAGATTGCCCAACATTTTGATCCAGGAGATGTTACATTTAGCCTACGCGGCACAGCTTGAAGATGTACCAGGATCTACAACAGAGGCAGCCTACAGTGCGCACTCCAGTATGACAGGTTGCAGAGTCTGATGCTGGCTGCTGGTGGATGGGAAACACAGTAATGCTGTTATTATGTAGATTTATACAACACTTGTGACATCCTTTCATATTGACACTATGAATTCTCACTTAAGTGGGGTGAAGTTGGAAGAGTTCATTACCAAGAGTCTGACATGTCTTAGATCATGGCTGGAGCTTGCAATCATAGACAGCTTGCAGGTGTCTGCTGGTGCAAGGTTTGATATGCAGGTTTGCAGGTGTTTGAATATTGGGACTTGGGTAGAAGCTTTTGGGTGATAGGAACACTTCCAGGTGACTGCTTGGTTCTATAGTATAGAGGAGATTGCACGTGGCTATAGGTGCCAAGGTCATTAGGGTGCCTTGCAGGTGTGTGCAAGGTGCAAGGTTTGATAGGGTGCTTGTAGGTGTCTTTTGGGTGTAAGGTTGGCTACAGGAGTTTGTAGGTGTCTGTTCGGTGTAAGGTTGGCTACAGAAAATTGTAGGTGTTTGTTGGGTGTAAGGTTGGCTACAGAAGATTGTAGGTGTCTGTTTGGTGTAAGGTTGGCTACAGAAGCTTGTAGGTGTCTGTCGGGTGTAAGGTTGGCTACAGACGCTTGTAGGTGTCTGTTGGGTGTAAGGTTGGCTACAGAGGATTGTAGGTGTCTGTTGGGTGTAAGGTTGGCTACAGAAGCTTGTAGGTGTCTGTTGGATGTAAGGTTGGATACAGAGGCTTGTAGGTGTCTGTTCGATGTTAGGTTTGGCTACAGAGGTTTGAAGGTGTCTGTTCCATGTTAGGTTTGGCTACAGAGGTTTGAAGGTGTCTGTTGGGTGTAAGGTTGGGTACAGAGGCTTGTAGGTGTCTGTTGGGTGTAAGGTTGGGTACAGAGGCTTGTAGGTGTCTGTTGGGTGTAAGTTTGGCTACAGAGGTTTGTAGGTGTCTGTTGGGTGTAAGGTTGGGTACAGAGGCTTGTAGGTGTCTGTTGGATGTAAGGTTGGATACAGAGGCTTGTAGGTGTCTGTTGGGTGTAAGTTTGGCTACAGAGGTTTGTAGGTGTCTGTTGGGTGTAAGTTTGGCTACAGAGGTTTGAAGGTGTCTGTTCGATGTAAGTTTGGCTACAGAGGCTTGTAGGTGTCTGTTGGGTGTAAGTTTGGCTACAGAGGTTTGAAGGTGTCTGTTCGATGTAAGGTTGGCTACAGAGGCTTGTAGGTGTCTGTTGGGTGTAAGGTTGGCTACAGAAGCTTGTAGGTGTCTGTTGGGTGTAAGGTTGGCTACAGAAGCTTGTAGGTGTCTGTTGGGTGTAAGGTTGGCTACAGAAGCTTGTAGGTGTCTGTTCGATTCAAGGTTGGCTACAAAGAGTTTCAAGTGTTTCATATGGGATTTCAGAAGCTGACTTTGGGGTGATAATTAGGCATTCAGGTGACTGATGTTCAATAGGGATGTTTGCAGGTAATTGTTTGTTGAATCCAATATATTATAAATAGCATGCATTGTATCTGATTGCAAACAAAAGCAACAAAACAACAAGTGCTACAGCTGATTGCATGCTAAAACAACAAGTGCTATAGCTGATTGCATGCCAAAACAACAAAACAACAAGTGCTATAGCTGATTCCATGCTAAAACAACAAAACAACAAGTCCTATAGGTGATTGCAAGCTAAAGCAACAAAACAACAAGTGCTGCAGCTGATTGCATGCTAAAACAACAAAACAACAAGTGCTACAGCTGATTGCATACTAAAACAACAAGTCCTATAGGTGATTGCATGCTAAAACAACAAAACACCAAGTGCTACAGCTGATTGCATGCTAAAACAACAAAACAACAAGTTCTACAGCTGATTGCAAACCAAAACAACAAAACAACTAAAGCTATAGCTGATTGCAAACTAAAACAACTAAAGCTATAGCTGATTGCAAAATAAAACAATAAAACAACTAAAGCTATAGCTGATTGCAAACTTAAAGAACAAAACAACTAAAGCTATAGCTGATTGCAAACTAAAACAACAAAACAACTAAAGCTATAGCTGATTGCAAACTAAAACAACTAAAGCCATAGCTGATTGCAAACTAAAACAACAAAACAACTAAAGCTATAGCTGATTGCAAAATAAAACAATAAAACAACTAAAGCTATAGCTGATTGCAAACTAAAACAACAAAACAACTAATGCTATAGCTGTCTTCTCACTGCAGCTGATGTTTGATCATCTGTACAACATTTGTGCAACTCTGACATATTTAACAGCTTTCAGGTGCAAGAGTCCTCATTGTGCGGTATCCAGAAACTCCCCGTCTTTGAATGCATGCAAAATAATTCTACCCAAACAGAATTGGTTACAGACTTTGAATATTAGTTCAGTTAAGCGCTGTACATACTCTCTTGATACAAATATCCAAACTCTGCATCTAATTCTTACAATTTCTACGGTAACAAATGTACAAAATAATTCTCATGAAAAGGTTACGTGTTACTGCTTCCAGTATTTTGAGTTTACATTTCATTTCTTCAGTAGAAGCCAAATTTGCAGGAAATACACTTAACACTGCACAGAGCAGCGGTTGGTCTAGCATACATAGCCACGTGGCTATGATCCAAACCATCCACATTTTAAATAAAAGAAGATCGCAAGCTTTTATTGTGCAGGTGTTGTTATGGCACAGGAAGGAATTCACCTTTCTCTCTTGCTAATAGACTGCCTGCTCTTCTAGCACACGTTTAGCAAATTGGTTCCACAAGTGCCTACAAGTGGCTGCTTCATGTTTGACAACTTCAAATAAGCTCGTTGTCTTTTCGTACACTTTGCTAGAGATTTCCTGACTTCATTGTTCTGTGATTGAATACTTAAGATGGAACTGAAGTGTTCAAATAAAGCATTGTTGATAACTATAAACATGGCATTAATAGTGGGACATGCCTGAGTGAAACTTATTTGGATACTTCATGTTAATGTATAAGGTGTTGATGAAATTTGTATTGAAGTTTTGACATTTACATTCATTTTCGTATGTTGCTGAATAGGCACCGAGTTCCTGAATCTGAGTAAGTCAACATTAACAGATAAATGTCTGAATCTAGATGGTTACGTGTTTACACAGTCAATAATGTTTAATTTATTTGCTGACTCAAAACAAAAATTTCACATTGAGGGACCTTTTTTCAAGGTAAACATACAGGAAAATGCAGTGCGGAATGCGTTACATTTGGCGTATATTTGCTCCTTGATTGCAGCAGTCTGGTAACACATTTTCAGTGTTTGGAATCAGCCTGTGAACATTTAGATAGACGTAAGCAGGATGAAAAGGGCGGAGTATGGACCGAGGTCTTACCCCTGTCATTTTGATTGCAAGGCAGCTTTTGTTATTGGGACCGAAGACGAGTCCTTGTTGGTCACTCCCTGTTTGTGTGTCTGCTACATGTCATGTTGACACACTTTACAGTTGTAACCAGAGACAGTTGAAGTAAAACCAGATAAAAAACTATATGGCAAGATGCAAGAGACATTCTTGAAGTACAGAGAACTTATGTTTGGTAGCCATGCTCACCATCATGGATACAGTATTCCAATGCTATGATACACTCTGATTCAGCATGGAATTTCAGAAGTACTTCAAAAATAAAAGATTTTGTGTAATTCATAGGTATTGTCTCATATTTAAGCCTGACAACTGTTAACTACCTTCTTTGTAATAAATTTAGTGTCAGCAGACATTGTGATTGGATAAATAAGGTTTCCTGCCACCAAGCTGCAGACATCATACAGTGAAAGAGAATGGACAGGACATTCAGGTTATTTCAGACAGTGTTTCATTTTATAAATCACTTAAGCACATTTAGGTGATTTTTGCAAGCAAAACATACCTGTTTCAATGCATACTTTATGATTTAATTGTCTCGAGACCCTGACTATTATTCCCGGACAGTGTATTGCCATGATATATAACCTATAATTATGCATAACTACATCTTTGATGGCTGCTAGTATGTTGCTTCCAACATTATATCAACAACACGTGTATCTCAAAAAGTAAATTGTTGTTTTCTGGGTTCCATCAGTGTGATTTCGAGTCACCACTGTGACAGGCAGGTATGTAGTACTACTGGGCTTTAGACCTGATTATTGTTGTGTGTACAGTAGTACAGTGCAAACTACGAGGGTGTTTCAGGCCAAGTGATTCACTTATTGCCGCTGTGTAACATACTTGTTACCAACATCTGTCTCAGATACAGGCCTGTAGTGTGTGTAAGTTGGTTCAACCTCCGGTACAGGGACCTGGGATGAATGTTTTGCAAAGATCACATCCCACAGTGAAGAATCTTCTGTTGGGTGCCCTAGTTCCGTTCTTTGATCTGGGGAGACTAGGTGGAACAGGAGCAGACGCCAAAGTCGGCCATCTTTATCAGATTCTGAAAGGCAGAATGTCCTTTGAAGAGGATCCGCTCAAAGGTTTTAATGAGCTTGATAATGACAGACACTGTGCAGTTTTGACAAAAAAATAATTATCTGCGACAAATACCTTCAATAATTGCCAATAACTACTGATAGAGTAAAAGGCATTGGATCCAACCTTTAAACTTGGTGCAGTGTGTTCTTGCCTTCTGGCTCCTGGTAAAACTTCTGTGTGTTTGCTGAGAATAAACAGAAGAGCTACTATCAGGCATGATCTTTAAACATGGAAACCATAGTAATATTATGGCTATCAATGTCATTGTGCCATTTGTATACTGGAATTGGGAATATTTAGATTATTTTTTTAATTTACACAGGATGTTGTGCAGTAATGGAAATGATTAAGTAAATATTTTTCTTTGATTGTTTGCTGATTGGAAATGTACTCTTGAAATTGATTATTTTTGCCACAGATTTATCATTGACTGTTTGGGCTGTTTAATGGACATAATTTTTCTCTTTTAAAGATGAGTATTTGCCAAGTGACACTGCGTAACTAGATAAATGCCATGCTCCAGCATAGGTCAGTTACACTGAATAAAGCATATTAAAACATTCGAATTCCATGAGGACAAAGTAGTTTCAGGTGATGTAATATGCCTAAAATGTCCATGTTAATTCAAAACGAATAATCATCCTCAATTATCTCCTGAAACAGAAAAGGCAAAATAGTGATGTAAATTACATTAATGGTCCCGTGAAAATAAGTGACGACAGAATAAATGAACAATAGAGTGATACGTAATATGTATGATATATAAGGCATCTGTTTGAGGCCAGGGGATTCGTTCCTGAATTGTCTTACCGCTAATCCGTAACTCTCGCTCAGTAACAAGTAAATCTCTCACTCAAACATATACTATTGAAGACCTTAGCATCAGTATTGCATTGTGGGACTCGGTTTTTTGAGGCTACAACCATTCAGTCCCACCTGTATGGTAGGAATGGATGGGATGGAACCCTGTAGCAGGATAGTGTGATGGCATACAGATCCCGTCATGGGCTGATGTTACCTCTGTGGTTTCCAGTACTATTCATGTTATGTTATATGTGGCTATACGATCCCCATTCTAGCCCCCTGTAACAAGCATGGGGCACAGGTAACCTTTCTTCCCTTGAAATCCCATGGAGGGAAGTATGTGGAGCTTTTATCAGCTATCTTTACCAACAGCTTCTAACATGGTGGTCTTCAAAACTTGACACGCCTGGATTATTACAACACAGTATGGTATCAGGATTGTGTGCTACGATGTTATCCAAGAAACCAACATCCAAGCTAGGTGTTCAGATGCATATCTTTCATTGTTGTTTTTCAGGGAAGTAACACCTTTCAATCAGCCTAACTTTCTAATGGTGTCTGTTGGCTGATGGTTTTTCATCTAACGAATGAAGATCTTAGTGAACATTTTTTTCCTGTTGAAAGAAATGTTTCATTACAAGATACAAATTTGATACTCGAGTTGGCGATTGCATTAGTGTTGAGTGATAGTTTCTTGAGCTGAGTCAGGGTGGGGTGAAAGTGATATGCGCTTTCTTTACTTAAACAGCTGATTGATGAAGCAGTGTTGAAAACCAGACTTGGAGGGGATTCATTAAAGAATTAAGGCTGCTATCAGAAGATGAACAGTGTTGCCTGTCTTTCTCTAAATAGTTTGTCAGAAGAAAGACATTTTTCCAAGCTTGCCACAGCAGTTTTACTGAGGTGTAATTTTCTCCTGGGCTGTGTTTGTCAATTATTTAGTGACAAGTGACACAATTAGAAAAAAGACAAGTGGATTCAAGGCTGAAACAAATCAATTATGTTTGAACTGAGATCAAGTGGGGAGACTTCCACAGCGCCCAGCCATTTAGCAGCCCTGTTGTGGTCTGGTTTTCTGGGGAGCATAGCCTGGAGCAATATTGGATCAATGCAGTCGGTCTTACACTTGGAATATTTGTAGTTCATGTACAGGATTGTGCTGCCTTATGACCATCACACAGACAAATCAAACAAATCCTGATTCACTCAACATGTCTGTAGTTGTGTCGATTCAGTACCTAAGGTTCAATAATATATCTGTATTTAATAATATATCTGTATTTAATAATATATCTGTATTTAAACAAACTGAAAATGCCTCATACCTCCCGTTTTCAAAAACATATGCATGAAAAAAAAAAAAAGAAGTAAAATATATTTATATTGGTTTGATGACAATTTAGTAGAGTTTGTATCACTGGAAAAAGAATTGATTGAAAAAATATGCTTTGGTCTGTAAGGACTTGATAATTTTCGGTACAAATCCTAGATTCGTCCCACTTATGATCCTTGTTTTTGACATCAGCTTACTCAGGCATGTTGGTTTCTACAAGGCATATCTACGACTACATTATTTTAGAGTTCCCTCCCGAATTAAGCTTTTACCACTTGATGTATCTTAAAAACATCAGTAAGCACCCTCTATCGCAATTCACTCACTCACCCTATGATTGACTCTCTGAATATGAAAGTTTATGTAATCAGATTGCACCTTTTTTTACTGAGTTCTCAAACAGATTCTGTTTTGAGCTGCCAGTTGTATTATATAAAACACTACATGAGATTTCAACAAGTTCCAGATTTATCTAATGCCAACATACGTGTGTTGAAATCCTAAAAAGGACAGCCATATGCCAGAAGTCCAGGAAGTAGAACTCGATGGATGTTAAGATTCTGCTAAAGGCTATCTGCATTCACGAAAGATATTGAGCAAAAACATAATTTTATTGAGTAAATATGCCTGATTAGAACCCCCTAATTAGTTCCATCTATCGTCAGTGCCACAGATTGTTATATCTGTGTTTACGTGGTCATTTTTTGCGTGGTAGAGATAACTGTGAGGGTTACTGGTTACTTGGTGCATGTTGATAGTGTGTAAAACTCAAGTGCAAGAAAGCAAATTTATGGGTGTTTTGAGGAATCCAGCTTTATATATAAATGCTTCAGCCATAGTGGATGGTTATCTGGAAGGTGAATCTGAGTGTTGAGAGGGGAACCAATCCACATGTTGGGGTAGGACAGTGGTAGCAGTGTCGGCCTGCTGTGAAGATAATCATGTTTTGTTCCAAAATGTCAGGGGTTGTTGGGTAATGTAATGGTTACAACATCCACTCATCACGCTGAAGACAAGGGTTCGATTCCCCACATGGGTAAAATGTGTGAAACCCATTTCTGGTGTCCCCTGATGTTATATTGCTGGAATATTGCAAAAAGCGGCGTAAAACTAAACTCACTCACTCCAAAATGTCATGTTATTTTCAAGTCAGTGTCGTTGTTTTGATAGATGGTAGGACAGTGGTAGTAGTGTCAGCCTTGTGTAGATATTAATCATGTTCTATTTCAACATGTGGACATCATTACAGTTGCTCATCTTTTCTTTAGGTGGTGGGTCAGTGGGTCAGTACGTATTAACTTCCTATGTAGATAACCCACGATCAGTTCTAAACAAAACAAAGCTGAAATGTTTGAAATATGTCACGATTAATAGAGAACTTTCACCCCGAAGTAAAGGTAAAACATTAATTTTACAATTTGAGAGCTGGAGCTGAAATTTCCTGTTATTAACTGGAGTAATGGAAGGTTGTATAGTTGGACAACTAGTCTCTGAAATGAACATATTTTACAGAAAAAAGCTCATAGTGAAAAAAATATAATATAATGAAAAGGAGCCCTGAGACTTTTTTCATTTTCAGATACCCTGAAGCTGTGGAAATCTATACTTGCCACATTTTCTAGACTTGCATGGGATTTCTTGGATATATTTGCTTCAGGGTCTGTATGACAGACTAAAGGGTGTACTTCAGATATTATTTGTTTTTGTGTGCATTATATTGTGTAGTCTGCTTAATCATCACACATGTCTGATTGATACCTCTGTTAGGAATTTAATCATAGCTGAAAACGATTTGTAGTGTTGCACAAAAAATAGGTGATAAAAGAATGACACCTGTAGAGGTGATTGATTGCCTCCCTGCCAACTCTGTCAGTGATGAGTTGGCCTGTGATTGAAGAAAGTAAGTCAGCCAGACACAAACTTAGAAAGCAATTTTTCACCTGCTTACAACCTGTGTTAAAGGGACCACCGTAGGTTTTAACTAGGTTCTATGTTGCTATCATAATCAGTGTAACAGGGGTTATAACTGTCAAAAGTCTGCTTTTAAGGGTAACAAGTTTATGTTCCTCAGATCACACCTTTTGGAAATCTGTATTGAAATTTCAATGATTGTAAATCAGCTGAAGGGATAAAAACTATGCAAAATAACTGGTGATGAGGTTGGTGTGCAAAGATGCAGTTGCAAGTATTCTTAGTAGGAGCTGATGCAGTTGCAAGTATTCTTAGTATGAGCTGATGCAGTTGCAAGTATTCTTAGTAGGAGCTGATGCAGTTGCAAGTATTCTTAGTAGGAGCTGATGCAGTTGCAAGTATTCTTAGTAGGAGCTGATGCAGTTGCAAGTATTCTTAGTAGGAGCTGATGCAGTTACAAGTATTCTTAGTAGGAGCTGATGCAGTTACAACTATTCATAGTGTCACGGAATAGCCCTAGAGCGTCATCATCAACATCACAACACAACGCAGTATGAAGATTAACAACATAAGTTTATTCAAAAGTTATTACAACACACACATCTTCACACATGAAACACCCATCTTCACACTCACCATGCACACATTGGATAATCCCTTCAAATAACCCTACGCATTCACACCTACTACAGTATAGGTTTCACCCATCTCTTAATAACACTTTCTCAACACTCATTTATTTCATAACACACCATCTCACACGGACAACCAGCTACTTTACATATCCGCACTACCAATTACTTTATATGCCCATGCTTCTATGTGTATACAAACACACACAAGTTACTTGATATAAGAAACTAAACCAACATATCTACACTACTAATTACATATAATTATTATTCAATTCAATGACAACAGATCATACAGGAATTATATGATTCGTATAACCATATTCACAGTATCTATCTGTGCCAATGCATGAATATCAAACTGATTACAATGTTCAGTTAAAGGATGGTACTATGAAATATCCGTTCATGTCATACACATGACGGTTACACAGGAGTCAGAGATGCGTCGTCATCTATGCCTCTGTCGCTGGATCCTCTCCAGGTTCGGTACACACTCAAGCGTAAGAAGGGTATTGGACTCAGGCGGCAACCAGCTTGAACATCCCAGGGTTACGAACACACGACGTGGCCACGGTCAACACTCCCATGGGACATCGTCTTCACGCCGTAACGAAGCGCCCTCTACTTTTTTACATTGCCATCACGCACCCATTACAGGCTAGGTCTGCTCATGTACGAAGCTCCCTCTACTGAGTCGTTGTGACGACTTCCCACATACACGCCCATCCATAGGCTTTTGCTGTAACATTTGGAGTGAATACTAAATACACAGCACTACATTTCACTATATTACTACACTACAGTGCTTACACTCCGAAACTACACCAATAAATGTATGCCTTCAACATTTCTATGGTGATATTACGTAATTGACTATTGCAAACACTTCCTCAACATTCACGATAACTACAAATTACAGGAATTGTAGTAAAACGCTGTCATTCAATTCACACAATGCAAATCATACAATTTCCATGAATACTCAAAAATTCATTCACAAAGCCTGCATTGCATTCACATAAAAAATAATTCACAAAATTCATACTCACGTTCACTGCAAAGAATGACAAAATTAAACATTCTAACCAAATAACAGAAACCATAAACACTACTCTACCACTTCCATATTACGCCCAAGTGACCAAGAAATGTTGCACAATATAAAATCTAAGCAATATTAATTTTAATGATAATACATAAATGAACTCACGTCCAAGCGACCAAATATGACGAGAAACACACATCATAGGTCCAACGTGGACGCTCTCTAAACTTGCTGTGCACCCAGACAACCGCCTAACCAGCCTATGTAGGACACGCGCCCGTGCTGCATGCTTTCCCGCGCGCAAGCCCATGCTCATACACACTTGTTCGCCCGCTCTCGCCTGGACTACGGGTTTTAATAGACTTGGTTGTGACACATAGTATGCAATGACTATCAAAAGTCTGCTATGTGGGGATTTAAGGTTTGTGACTGTTGATCACCTGAGTAGAGGGGTTACCACTGTCAAAAGTTTCACTGAAGTAATCTTTACAAATCACCAGATCACCAAATTCGTTTCACATTTTTTTATGAAAGCTGATTAACTCCTGTTTTCTACTTTCTTCTGTATGCATAATTCTACTTGTAGAGAATGTTGCCCCTTCCCCATACACATGACTAGCATTGAAGGGATTCAACTGAAATTCTGTTCAAAGTAGCTTTAAGCCCACTCACTCATTCAAGGCCTGTACTACAATGTGTGACAGCCCAGTGTAAAGTACATGTGAATCTCGTTTTCTTAAACATAAGTCTCAGTTGATAATAGCACTGCACAGATCAGCCAGTATTTTTGGAGACATTAGATGTAGGAAAGGCTCAGAGTTTGAATTGAATATAGAGTATTCATGGAATAGATCTGTTAGAGAGATTGCTGCAGCGACATCAACTCTGTCGGCACCGTACACCTTACCAGGGACCTGTCGTTGAAAAACATGGTGCCGTTGTAAAGTAACATTAACCAATTGCAATGTTTTAAAGACTTGATGAGAATAAGCATCATCGATGATGCTGATGGTGACATTAGGGAACATTACTTTCTGGCTTCGTAGCCACTGCTGTAGTTTTTGTCACTGGTGGCTCATGACAAATAACATCACTTACAATTAAATGACTTTCCTGCAGAATGCAGCTGCGTCATCC
The DNA here is from genome assembly GCF_003918875.1 of Haliotis rubra. Taxonomy (NCBI): domain Eukaryota; kingdom Metazoa; phylum Mollusca; class Gastropoda; order Lepetellida; family Haliotidae; genus Haliotis; species Haliotis rubra. The sequence continues at coordinate 256,671 of NW_025767171.1, read as the reverse complement.
AGTAATTGATGACATCATCTGTTGCCATGACAACTGGACAGGCTGGTTGGGAGAATTGACGGGAAAAATCAGCTTAACTTCAAGGTTTTCGGCTAAATAGGAATCACATTGTATATACAACAGATGATATGAACACGAATGTTGTAGAATACCTTCTTTTTGTCTTATAAAATAGCAGAGCTAACGTTTTTCATTCATCAGATGATATGGACAAACAGCCAAGGAAGACATGTCATATGTTGAGGGTGTTTGAGGTCATTATTGTCTATCAGCAAACCTGCCCACTCCTGGAGTTGGGTTCAGTGACAACTGCAGTAGTAGTTCAGTTCTCCCAAACGATTGTCTGTAAAGAGATGCCTGCACTTGAGACTATGATAGTGAGCTTTCACTGCAAACTGTGGGTATGTGAGCTGGGGTCATATACAACTTTTAACATTGTCCAGTCGTATCATGGCAGTATACGTCCCAAAATTCAGACATGTTGGAAAATTAAACCCTTGTCTTTTTCATGATAAGCCAACACTAAAAAATAGAAATGGGCATGTGTTCTCCTTTAGTAGAATTGTTAACAAGAGTCTATTCTAACGGTACTGATTCACACTGACAATGTTGGTTGGTTCTTTGTTCACCTGTTCTTCCTTGACCAATGCCTATTGACAATATTACAGGAAGGAGTGTCATGGAGTCTGAGGATGGCAACCCTGACATCAATTTACATTCTCTAGACCCTGTAATCCCCATACAACATTAGATGAATGATTTAGTTTGGATAAAAGCTTTAGCACAGGGTCTCAATTTCATGCTGATGCCATTGCTGATAGGCTTAAAAAGAAATTGTGTTCAAGCTAAATTGAGCCAGCGATTAAGAAAATTGTGTGGAAGTTGAATCCTTTTTTTAGCAAACAATGTAGATTTGTATAGAAGTGCTCACACCTGATGTGTGAATAGAAGAGAATTGCATCCAAAGTGGAAAATAATTTGAACTAAAATAGAACATAATTTGTGTTATTTTGTTTATGAAGAGTCAGACTGCTTCTATCTTAACCATCTTCGCCATCTTTACCGTTTCTTTAAAGCCTGAATTAAGTCCTTTTCTGTAAGACAGCGAGAGAAGTACCTGAAGGCAGTCTACATTTAGCTGATCATGTATCACAAGGATATTTGAGCTTGTGAGTTAAGAAGCTAATCTTGAACTGCAGCATACTGTACTATTCTCCTCAGAACAAATTACTGCCTGTATACCTGATCTGTAATTGATGGCAAAGCACTTCGTCTGGTATCGAATTTATTCCGCAATAGTAGTGAACCTAGATTTATCACTTCAGCAATTATGTGCACTTTGGCTCTTGTATTGATGACATTGTTCAAGAAAACTAGACCTTGGTTTGAAAAATTACACCAAGAACACAAGATGAAGAATTGTGTAGTCTCAGCAAGATTGTTGTCCAGAAACTGATAATCTGGCTGCTGCTGCTGTCCGACACAGGTGACAGGTATGGTGATGGCCATCAAGTTGTCTGATATTGCAGCAAGTCACTTGAATGATTCTGGGCATGTCCATTATGGCGTTGTAGAAAGCCTCCATCTAAACATGGCTATTGCCAGGAACAGCACACTGTAGTAATTTGGCCAAATTCTAAGGGACACTTCTAGCGTAATGACAAGCCAGTGTCAGAGAGTCATTAGAATCTAGTATCATTTCCTGCCTATAGCTTTTCCATGGGACTCTGTTGGCTTACAGCAGAATGCATCATTTCCGTGTGATTGCTGCTGGATTGATTCCATCAGTGTTGGCCAGAATTCCTAAGGATCTATTATTTTGTCATTAGCTGTGAGTTAGTTGTGATCTTCCTGTACACACTGACTCCAGCATTGTTAGACTTTATGTTGATTTATCACACACCTTGCTCCACGGTGCATTCTGCCAGTTAATAACTAGTCAGTGATTATCATCAATAGTTACCACAAATCATCACTTACTTAGTTGTCTTCTATCATGCTTTAACCTATTTTGGTGTTTTAGATAATAAAATAGAAAAAGGTTTTGCATCCTCTGAACAGATTTTGCCCCTGTGGGAAAAAATACAAAACTTAAATAGTTTTCCAGATGGAACCATTTGAAATTATTTTTGGCTTGTCATACAACTATGTATGCTGAAGATAATCAATTGGTTCATTATCTGCTAAAGAGGTCTAGACATTTACTGGTATGTGAACAGCCTAGAAGCATCCAATTCTGAAACAAGAAAGAGGGAAACCAACAACAAACATCATGCACTTTTGTTAAAGTGATGAAATATCCTTCAACAGTGTACAGAATTCTTTCCCACACAAGACTTCTCAAAGACACTGTTCTTGAAAACAGATACTCCTTTGCAATTTTTTGAAACGACAAGAAGCAAGCCTCAATTCAGGAATGAGGCAATGTCTTCATTGGAGACCCCCGAGGGAAGGAAGGAAGAGATCAGACTTCCTGAGTGGAATAATGGTCAGTGGCAAGAATGCAGATGATAGCTATCAACAAGGCCATTCTCTTATCATCAGTCACCTATTAGCATGCACTGCAACGTGGAAGCGTTGGATACATAACCCAATCATTATGTAGGTTTCTGTTAGACCAGGGATGATGGAGATGATTGATTAGGTATGAACAGACATTCTGACAAACTTCCTCCTCTGTCTGCTATCTTTGGTGGTGAGTCCTTGATTGATTGTCAGCAGGACAACATAGACTTAATACTAGTGTGAAGCTTTCAAACAGTAACTGCTCATTCTTTGGTTTATGGTCACAAAAATTCCTTGAACAAACCCTAGATGTATAATTATAGGTAGAATTTCCTTGTGTTTATTGGAGGGATATAGTTTTTAAAGAGACATTTACACACACAAAAAGACAATAAATGTTTTGAGAAAGCCACTTTTTCCCACAAGTAATTTGACAGATTTTTATTTCGAGAAAAGTAATATCTATTTGTTTGAAGTCTTTGCTTGACCTGGTCTTTACTCAAGGCAGGTTATTCATCTGATAATTTACAGTGTGTTAAGATTGTTAGATAAAAGAAGGGATGGTTACATATGGAGTGAAACAAATAGACAGGACAAAACCATTTTCATAATAACAACCCTCTCTAACAGTCATTGTCCCGAGTCCATTCCTAACCAATATATTTTGGAAAGCTTCAAAAGTACAGAATTGTGTCGTCAGTTAGTTTGCTTGTAAGGATTGCAAAAAGACTGTCTCCACATCTCTTTATTAACTGAAGAAATAATAAGGTTACCAAGAAGACAGAATTGCGAAAATGCCAGAATTCAAGAACCTATGCCCTTTGATGTGCCCCACAAGACTTTACTTCATCACGGGTCTCAGAGACTTTGATGAAGCCAATCACTCTGTAGGCTTTCCAGATATATTTGAAGGACACCTACAATCTTCCAATTGATCATTAGACAAAGAAAACAATAAAATGACTTATCTTCATTACAATGTGGCTTCCAGTCTGGGTGGTGATTATTCCACTGATCTGCCATAGTGGACTCCTACTGGCCTGTCATAGGTCAGTGCAGCAGAGGACAATAACTAGTGCAGTGGCACTGATATCAGCACTGGTTGCCATAAAACCTTCAGGAGCCCTCGGGGGATCACACTGGGCCATGAAACAACAGTAATACTGATATAGTCTTCAAAAGACTTAGCGTGGATGGATGGGGAAACTGGGTTTTAGGACACCCACAGGTATGCTCATGCTTCAAGCTGAAGGTAAACAAAGGGGAACGGAATCGTTGGTTTATCGACTTCAAGAAGAGTAATGAAAATATCACAAACACAGCGTCTTTGTTGTTAAATGTTCTAATTATTTTTTTTTAGCGTTTACTCTTACAACTGAATGTACAGGTTAGTCTCTATTCCAGGAATCTGATACCATCTACAGTCAACTGTTTAGTTCTGCAAGCAGTGTATGAATCAAGCTCAACAGTTATGGCTTTTTCAATGACACAATTGGGGTTTACTTTCATAAATACCGTGTACAATGACTATGGTAACTGATTGTCCAGTAACTAATAAACAGACTGCTACCAATATTGTGTCGATTCCATCATTAGAATGAGTTAGTTCTAAGAAAACATTTAGATTTGAAAAACAGATCCAGTTTCCCTGTTTTCCTTGTGTTGCTGGTTCACATCTCCTTGTGTTGCTGGTTCACATCTCCTTGTGTTGCTGGTTCACATCTCCTTGTGTTGCTGGTTCACATCTCCTTGTGTTGCTGGTTCACATCTCCTTGTGTTGCTGGTTCACATCTCCTTGTGTTGCTGGTTCACATCTCCTTGTGTTGCTGGTTCACATCTCCTTGTGTTGCTGGTTCACATCTCCTTGTGTTGCTGGTTCACATCTCCTTGTGTTTCACATCTCCTTGTGTGGTTCACATCTCCTTGTGTTGCTGGTTCACATCTGTGTTCACATCTCCTTGTGTTGCTGGTTCACATCTCCTTGGTTCACATCTCCTTGTGTTGCTGTGTTCACATCTCCTTGTGTTGCTGGTTCACATCTCCTTGTGTTGGTTCACATCTCCTTGTGTTGCTGGTTCACATCTCCTTGTGTTGCTGGTTCACATCTCCTTGTGTTACTGGTTCACATCTCCTTGTGTTGCTGGTTCACATCTCCTTGTGTTACTGGTTCACATCTCCTTGTGTTACTGGTTCACATATGTACAGTTTAACTTCAGAAATCAGTTACTCACTCTGGTAGAGGAATGATGTGACCATGAGGTGGTGGGGTAGCCTAGTGGTCGAAGCAGTTGCTCTTCATGTTCATGTCCTGGATTCAATACCCGACATGTGTTAAGCTCAGTTCTGGTGTTACCCAACTTGATATTGCGGGAATATTGCTAGAAGTGGCATAAAACAATCATTTACTTTTTATGAAGTGACATGATAGGACTGTCCTGTTGTCGACAGCAGGATCCTGATTCATGCAGCATCAAAACATCATACAAGGTACTCTCTACTGGAGTCATGGATGACTCTACAAGGTACTCTCTACTGGAGTCATGGATGACTCTACAAGGTACTCTCTACTGGAGTCATGGATGACTCTACAAGGTACTCTCTACTGGAGTCATGGATGACTCTACAAGGTACTCTCTACTGGAGTCATGGATGACTCTACAAGGTACTCTCTACTGGAGTCATGGATGACTCTACAAGGTACTCTCTACTGGAGTCATGGATGACTCTACAAGGTACTCTCTACTGGAGTCATGGATGACTCTACAAAAGAGTACTCTCTACTGGAGTCATGGATGACTCTACAAGGTACTCTCTACTGGAGTCATGGATGACTCTACACTGGAGTCATGTGACTCTCTCTCTACTGGAGTCATGGATGACTCTACAAAGTACTCTCTACTGGAGTCATGGATGACTCTACAAGTCATGTGACTCTCTACTGGAGTCATGGATGACTCTACAAGGTACTCTCTACTGGAGTCATGGATGACTCTACAAGGTACTCTCTACTCTACAAAGAGTCATGGATGACTCTACAAGGTACTCTCTACTGGAGTCATGGATGACTCTACAAGGTACTCTCTACTGGAGTCATGGATGACTCTACAAGGTACTCTCTACTGGAGTCATGGATGACTATACAAAGTACTCTCTACTGGAGTCATGGATGACTCTACAAAGTACTCTCTACTGGAGTCATGGATGACTCTACAAAGTACTCTCTACTGGAGTCATGGATGACTCTACAAAGTACTCTCTACTGGAGTTATGGATGACTTTTAGTGGAGTTGTATCAAACCACCGATGCCAGTTGCACTATATTGTCAAAAGCCGATGGTACGAATGCTAAGCACCCAAGCTAGCAAACAAAGACAGCAACATTGGACTTTATTACTGGAGGATGATCACCAGTAGCCATAAAGACTTCTATCACTGCCAGTAATATATATGGGTTGTCTGGATGGAGCAAGAGGGCTGGCCATCATCTGATTGTAGACCATGATTAAGCTGGGATGATACAGTTAGGAGTCCCACATCTCGCTAACTACAACAGAAGGTACCTTAGTGTAAAACTGGAGTCAGGATAGTGCTAGCTAAGTAAAGCTCTATGAGAGACTTTGTGGAAACGGTTATTCTGACAGAGAATATAAGAAGATGCCAAATACAGAAGATGCCAAATACAATACCATAAAAATATATTTCAATGACAACTAAGCAAATGCTGTGAGTTCCCATGAATGGCCAAATGTGAGCATGATGAGCACATACAGATACTGGATCATTATTACTAATATGTATCTGTGGAGATCTGGGTTAGAATTGATCTTCAGTAACCCATGCTTGTCATAAGAGGCGACTGACGGGATTGGGTGGTCAGGCTCGCTGACTTGGTTGACATATGTCATTGTATCCCAATTGTGTAGATCAATGTTCATGCTGTTGATCACTGTATTGTCTGGTCCACACTCAATTACTTACAGACCACTGGAATATTGCTGAGTGCAGCATAAAACTAGACTTACTCACTCACTATTAACCAATTGTAGTATGAGTATACAAATGCTCTAATTAGTACATACACATACTAGATCATTTTTAAACAGTACATACACCTACTGGAATCATTTTAAACAGTACATACACATACTGGAATTATATCATTAAACAGTACATACACATACTGGAATCATATCATTAGACAGTACATACACATACTGGAATCATATCATTAAACAGTACATACACATACTGGAAACATATCCTTAAACAGTACATACACATACTGGAATCATATTAAACAGTACATACACATACTGGAATCATATCATTAAACAGTACATACACATACTGGAAACATATCCTTTAACAATACATACACATACTGGAATCATATCATTAAACAGTACATACACATACTGGAAACATATCATTAAACAGTACATACACATACTGGAAACATATCCTTTAACAGTACATACACATACTGGAATCATATTAAACAGTACATACACATACTGGAATCATATCATTAAACAGTACATACACATACTGGAATCATATTAAACAGTACATACACATACTGGAATCATATCATTAAACAGTACATACACATACTGGAATTATATCATTAAACAGTACATACACATACTGGAATCATATCATTAAACAGTACATACACATACTGGAAACATATCCTTAAACAGTACATACACATACTGGAATCATATCCTAAACAGTACATACACATACTGGAATCATATCATTAAACAGTACATACACATACTGGAAACATATCCTTTAACAGTACATACACATACTGGAATCATATCCTTTAAACAGTACATACACATACTGGAATCATATCATTAAACAGTACATACACATACTGGAATCATATTAAACAGTACATACACATACTGGAATCATATCATTAAACAGTACATACACATACTGGAATTATATCATTAAACAGTACATACACATACTGGAATCATATCATTAAACAGTACATACACTTACTGGAAACATATCCTTTAACAGTACATACACATACTGGAATCATATTAAACAGTACATACACATACTGGAATCATATCATTAAACAGTACATACACATACTGGAAACATATCCTTTAACAGTACATACACATACTGGAATCATATTCAACAGTACATACACATACTGGAATCATATCATTAAACAGTACATACACATACTGGAATCATATTAAACAGTACATACACATACTGGAATCATATCATTAAACAGTACATACACATACTGGAATTATATCATTAAACAGTACAAATCATATCATTAAACAGTACATACACATACTGGAAACATATCCTTAAACAGTACATACACATACTGGAATCATATCATTAAACAGTACATACACATACTGGAATCATATCATTAAACAGTACATACACATACTGGAATCATATCCTTAAACAGTACATACACATACTGGAATCATATCATTAAACAGTACATACACATACTGGAATCATATCATTAAACAGTACATACACATACTGGAATCATATCATTAAACAGTACATACACATACTGGAATCATATCATTAAACAGTACATACACATACTGGAATCATATCATTAAACAGTACATACACATACTGGAATCATATTAAACAGTAAACAGTACATACACATACTGGAATCATATCATTAAACAGTACATACACATACTGGAAACATATCATTAAACAGTATACACAAGAACTGGAACCATATAAACAATGTATGTAACTAGTACATTGATCATGGCTGCCTCGTTGTGTGTTATAAGAACATACAGAATGGGTTGCAGTCACATATTATCAAAGAGATACTTTGTACATTCCTCTATATGACAGTTTTATTACCATATCTATATTTCTTTACACTTAACTCACTGGTGGTTGTCCATATTGGTTGCCAGTTTCCCCATGCTATGATGTATGTAGAGACACCCAGTTCAGGTGTGTGGCTTCTAGCTGATGACATGCAGACTGTTTATCAAGGGAAGGATGTGGTAATATTAACACAGTTTTCGCAGCTTCCAGACGCAGAGATACATCACATGTGCAGAGATCATAGTGACGCCTTCGCTGGTCTCCCTTTAACTTGTCTTATGGCGGCGTTCTGTCTTGTACAATCCCCAGTGATCCTCAGGTTCAGGAAGTCGGTCTTTAGTTTTTTGTATACATCTTGGAATTGTTTTCTGATTTACCATCTATATAAGGAACAACCTATCAGTGTGTGTATATAGTGGTTGGAAATGCTTTGGGACATTCTTGCAACCATCTAGGATTTCAAATTGATTAATTCATGTAAAGAAACATACTGGAAGAAATCTGATATTGGCTGGTCAGTTGGCTTCCTTTCAGTTTTTAGTCACCCTGAACTAAAACGCTTACACGTCTATACAACAAACTCACTCAGTGCTTTATGGTATGTTTACTGTATGAAACTCTGTTATGAATACACATTGAGATTTAGTAACTTTGTACTGTTGCTTTTACTGACCCATGAAGATCTGGGTTAGAATTGATCTTCAGTAACCCATGCTTGTCATAAAAGGTGTACGGGATCAGGTGGTCAGGCTTGCTGACATGGTTGACACATGTCATCATATCCCAATTGATCACTGGCTTGTGTGGCCCTGACTCGATTATTTATAAACTGCCGCCATATAGTTGGAATGTGGCTAAGTGTGGCGTACAACTAAACTCACTCACTCACTTTACTGACTAATACCTATGTCAGTAGCAGTCAGATTAGACTAGGCCACCAACAACTTTTACTGGATATGAGGGGTCTTTATGGATTCAGTGGTCCCACACAGTCACTTGGTTGAATGTGGATGGAATCACTGCTTATAATATCAATCACAGGATTGTCTGGCTCAGTCTCAAAAAGTTACAAGCTGTAATATTGCTGAATGCAGCATTTAATGTGAAGAACCTACACAGAGAAATGCCATGCTTGATAGTATGAAGCCCATGTAAGATGAGTGATGTGCCAGAATAAATCTGTTTTGTTAAAGAGTCTCATGTGCCACTTTCAGTCACTGACAGCAAACTCTTCATTTAAACATTTAAGACAGCCTGTCCTATTGTCGGTAAATGTTTATCCTTGATTCATCCCCAGCAGGTACTGATGCAAGGAATGTACATGGTGTAGTTTATGTGGAAGACAGGTGTGCAGGTTTATTGTCTACACCTGATGCAATGCATTTTGAAGTGGTAGATGTGTAAGTTATATCATGCATATCACTATGAATGAATAACATCAAACAAACCTGCAATGATAACAATTTAGCTTGTTTGCTGATATGTTAAATACTTGACAAACATGTCAGACAGGAATTATGATGGTCATACAGGGTATTAGATATTATAATGATTGTGTTCAGATGAACATTATAGCATGAGATGCTCTACTCAATAGTCTTAAAATAAATATCATTTTCATTATAAATAAATCCAAGATGGTTTACATGCGATACCATGATAACATGAAGTTATGAATAAACTGTATGAAGTGATGGAGTGATGAAGGTTGGCGTGTTTAAGGGGAGTGGGGGGGATTGTAGGGACGATGTGGTGAAGGATTTGGGGTCACGGGGTCTGGAGTAGGGTAGTAGACGTGATGGGATGTAAGAGGATGCCTTCATCATTTATATACCGAAGATGATTTACACGTGTACACATGCATGATGTTATGAATAAACTATATGCAGTGATGGAGTGTTGGCGTGTTTAGGGAAGGGGGTGGGGAAGGCTGTGATGATGGGGTCACGGGGTCTGGTGTGGGGTTGGAGACATGGGGTGGGGTGTGAACTCCTCACCATGTGATAATAACCACAGGCAACCCATTGTGTTGGCAGACTGCCCAGCTTCGTAAGCTCACTTTGGGATATGCATAAAATATCAAGCATCAGTATCAGACAGCGTTAAGACAAATACAAATATTTTACGAGAAAAAATGACAGTTGTTGATGTGATTGTTCGAAGGTATATGACTGCTGTTTAAAAAGTTTTGATTGTATTGTTATGAATGTGATGAGGTACAATAATATATTTGGTACGGTATCTCTTTGAAGATGAAGCAGTTGGGTGGAGTGTGGCCATTAATCTGCCATCATCAGGCCCTGTTGCTTCATGCTGTAGGATTGTTGTCAATGCTGAAACTGCACAGATAAACAACATTATGTTTTTGAACATTTCCATCTTGGTTTCTTTTTGGTGCTAGCTAATCCATAAATTCATACCTTTTCATCAATTAACCATCATTGGAAAAGAACTGTTTGACTAACGTCTTCTTGAAACAATAAAGAAATGTTAATAGAAGTTTCACTGGCTGAACAAGAACAAGAAGACTGAATGAATTAATCATCATCTTACTTGCATGCATGGTCTCGCAAATAAAGAAGGTCATTCACTTTTGATAGGATGCTTTACAGTTTAGGTGCATAACTGTACGAGAATATGATCAACATTGTGATTGATAATGGCTTTTGAGATGAGAGCCATTGAAAGATGATGATGATGATGATGATGATGATGATGATGATGATGATGATGATGATGATGATGATGGGATCTGTATTCTGGGTAAGGCAATAGCCATAATTTCCTTTATAGATGAAAGCAATGGAAAGATGATGATGATGATGATGATGATGATGATGATGATGATGAATAATGAACATGGGATCTATATTCTGTGTTCGGCAAGAGCCATAATTTCCTTTTGAGATGAGAGCCATTGAAATATATCTCCACATCCTGATCACATGAGGCAGTATTTCCGGTTATCATCATGTCCCCATGCAATATGACAAGTATGATGCATTGTCTATGGATAAAAGGTTGCTCCAGATCAAGTGATATCAGTCACACATAAGTGCTTGCACTGCTGTGGGACTCATCCTGGAGTAGGCACTTGTCAGTCAGATCATCCGTTGTGATGTTGTACCATGACGTGATGGTGTTGTTGTCATCACCCACTGCACCATTTGCCATGAATGTTGTGTCCAAACCTTGGTCATTGGTTTGAATTCTGGTTGCCTTGGTAACGTTTAAAGGTTCTTAGCTCAACAGTTGTGCTTGTGAGTTCACCAAGTGATAAACTTTTTAAGATCAGCTTTACTTCAGGCTTTCCTCCCATATCAAACAGACCATACTATTACTGAATAGTGGTGACTATTGAGGGGGAAACAACTATTGCGATAGTGATGGTCTATTGTGACCAACTATTGCAATACTATTGCAATAAATTTTTCTCCTTGAATTGTCTCATTTAAAGTCATTTCCCAAATGAATGTTTATGTGAAATAAAAACAAGTTGAAGTAGTTTCAGTCTCTTCTGATAAATGACAAGAAACTTGATACCCACATCAAGTAAACAGTTAAAGCATAAACTCAATGAAGCTGCAAGTCTGCACCCAAACATCCTGTATTTTACACTGCACATTTATCAGTGGAAGTCAATTACTAAACTATCGATTGTCACACATATTATCGATGCATCGACAGTTTTTTGTTTCTACCATCGATTAATTGTTATCGGAGACTCAACAATTGCAATCCATCAGTAGTCCGATGCATCGTTACAGCCCATTGCTGACATACTGCTGCAAAGAACATCCAACAAATTAACTCACCCATGAGATTGGAGATTGACCTGACTCGGGACAGAAATACCTCCCTTTGCCTTGTATATATGTCACCCTGTCTTGGATTCTGCAGGTTTCATTTATTGTTAAAACTATATGAAAGTATGCTTGTCCTTTTCAGCCAATGACAGCAGGGATGTTAGTTACGGAGGGTAATGTCTGCCAAGTTTTCTTAATTCACTCTCATGTACTTCTAGCATTGTCTTGTATGTGTATGTTAAATGGAGCAAACTACTCTCATATTCAGCAGTTTTTCAATATCAAATCAACATGCCTCCAGACTATTGAAACACGGAGCTCAATACTCATAATAACAGGACACTTATAAAACACAAGACTCCATACACAAGGGGAACTGCTGGAAGTGGATGACTTTATTACCCTGGTCAATACATCAGCATGCTTTCAGATAGCGTTCACAACTCCCAAGGGAGACTACATACTAATTTGTATTGAGAAAGATACAAGCTTTGTCTGTCTGTAATTGTCTTGAGTGGTATCCAGGTACTGGCGTAACAAGGTCAGACATGAAATATATCTGGTGTTCGTATCACATCATGTTTGGGCTGACATTTCCAAGTTTTCGCACATGTGACTTGTCTCTTCAATAGATCTACCTTTGGTGATGTGTTGCATCTAAGTGGTATCTTTCTCACCCTTTGCTTGGAAAATTGTCTTGTTGGTGAAATAAGTCCAACATCAATCGGATGAATAACATTTATTTGTTTGATGTTGTTTGTTTACAAAGGGTCATAGAATCTCATAGTAGTGGAAGAAGTTAATTTAAACCAACAAGATCCTTCCCTGATTGAAGTCCAAGCAGGAGAAAGTATTCTATCAATTCTGGAAGGTATGGACGCTTAGTTAGTGCCAGAGATAGGAATGCCAGATATATACATACACTGAGTCAGTTTCATTACCTAAGGGCACTGGTCAGTCAGTTTATTAGGGACCGAGTAAAAGGTTCACATGTGTTTATCCATGGTTAACTCTGATACTGTCAAAAAAACAGATTCTAATCTGAAGCAAGGGAGATATCAAAGCTTTACTGAATAATTAACTTCCAAATAGCACCAAATAACTGGAGTGTGATTTGAAATTCTGATAATGACATTTTAACTTTTGATACCAACCCCAAATGCATTAGGCTTGTATGAGGTGTAGTACATGTGTGTTTGGAATGGTCAGATGACGACTTCAGCCAATGGTCAACCCAGGTGTTGGTTTCTTCTCACCTCGCTTTGCCCTTTACTGTGTCAGCAGCAATGGACAGATGATGGGGATGAAGAGCAGCGGGATCTGTTTGCCTGCCAGTTGTGCTACAAGTCTGCGTGTGTGTCAATACACACAGGGCTTTGCAGTTGGGGCATGCCATGTCATTAAAATCAGAGCAGGTGTGGCGAGTCTGATATCTAAATGCCAGGACTAGGGGCTAACTGCTGACACACCTGTGAGGAGGAAATCGATGCAGTTTTTTTCTGCAATGTCCATGCACATTATGGTGTCTAGTGTGTCACTATGCTATCAGTTGTCTGACACACCTAGAGATACTATATCAGTTTTTGTCTTCTTCAGATGCAGGGACACCTGTGAAAAGGAGGTTTGCAGTTTAATTGGGTATTTTATTTGGGGAGTTTATGTCTGGATGTGGTCTTGGTTTCATTGTTTGTGCAAGAGCAAAAGCACCTGTCCTCGGGAAACATTAACATTTACAAGAAGCACACTGGGTACAATGTGTGACTAGAATATTATGATAACCTGCCGTGCATTCTAGCTGACACCAGTGCTTGCAAGTGTTGCATCAGAACCAACTGTGTAGTTCTCCTGTTACTGGATTTTTATTTATCTTCATTTGATCAATTGATGTAACTATCTAGCTGGACAACTTGGCACCTTCTGTGGTCTGTCTTTTTTTAACAGGAAGAACATTGAGTCAATTTTCATGTAACAGTATACCAGCAATATAATTGCCTATTGCGTTTCTTGCTTCTGATAATCAATCCACATCATGAGTGGGGAATATTTCTTGCAACATTGCGATCTAATGTATTTACGTATCATGTTGGAACCAGTCACTGAGCTGTATTTCACTGCCACAGAAACAAACAACAACTGGTCATCATGGACAACTGGACAGTGTGGACACATGGTGAAGATCAAGCTGTTTCTTCTCTCTCACTCTGACAAAGACCCACTGGTGGTTGACGCCATGTGTAAATGTGCTACATGGGCTTGTCATGCCATGCTTGTCAACGGTATACCATTGTTACTCAGTCAGGGAATAGTCAGCAGCAGTGAGCCACAGCTAGTTGTTGTGATTACTTGTGTACCGTTGTTACTCAGTCAGGGAATAGTCAGCAGCAGTGAGCCGCAGCTAGTTGTTGTGATTACTTGTATACCGTTGTTACTCAGTCAGGGAATAGTCAGCAGCAGTGAGCCACAGCTAGTTGTTGTGATTACTTGTATACCGTTGTTACTCAGTCAGGGAATAGTCAGCAGCAGTGAGCCACAGCTAGTTGTTGTGATTACTTGTATACCGTTGTTACTCGGTCAGGGAATAGTCAGCAGCAGTGAGCCACAGCTAGTTGTTGTGATTACTTGTATACCGTTGTTACTCAGTCAGGGAATAGTCAGCAGCAGTGAGCCACAGCTAGTTGTTGTGATTACTATTGTGATTACTTGTATACCGTTGTTACTCAGTCAGGGAATAGTCAGCAGCAGTGAGCCACAGCTAGTTGTTGTGATCACTGTTGTGATTACTTGTGATCCAGCTGATCTTACTGCTCCAAGAGATCATCTGCATTTTTCAAACAAACAGATTATAATCTTCAAGCCCGTCTGAATACATGGACATTTCCTATTGAAACTGATCTGTGTTCTGCAGTTTGTGGGAAGATATACCTTTGATGTTGACACCTGGTCAGCTGCCTCCTGATGAGAACACAGATAATCTGATGGCACTGAATGTACAAACCTATTTATCTGCATGTTGTTTGTAATCATGTAGTCTATGTTCCTTCACTTTGATGTGAACATCTGGCAAATCACAAACTGAATTTAGTTTCTCCTGACTTCCCTGATGTTGTTTGCATGTGATGTAAATCTTGAAAGAGAACAAGGTCTCCAACAAAATATCACCGGACCAGAGATGCAATGAAAACCAATCAGGTAACCCTGAAAAAGACCTCTACATTATGTCTTACCATAGTACAGACAGACTTCAGGCAGGGCAGAAACCAGCATGGAAGTATAATGGATGCTTCATGTAGTCCTGATGCTTCATCATTGGTAGTCTGATAGTCAGGTATGCAGTGTGTCTGAAGAACATCACCATCTACATAATAATCACCATCCTGAAAGGAAATCTGCATTCCTTGACATGAGTTGATAAACTGGGACTTCTCTTGCTCCTTCTCACCAGGTAGTCAGCAGTCTCCGACTGATACCCGATTGGCTGCCTCACCATGGCTGCCTCGCCATGGCATCTGCTATCATTAGTTTGCTGGGATGTGGTCTGGCAGTGTTTCAGTCCAAGTCTCCGACTGATAACCGATTGGCTGCCTCACCATGGCATCTGCTATCATTAGTTTGCTGGGATGTGGTCGGGCAGTGTTTCAGTCCAAGTCTCCGACTGATACCCGATTGGCTGCCTCACCATGGCTGCATCTGCTATCATTAGTTTGCTGGGATGTGGTCTGGCAGTGTTTCAGTCCAAGTCTCCGACTGATACCCGATTGGCTGCCTCACCATGGCTGCATCTGCTATCATTAGTTTGCTGGGATGTGGTCTGGCAGTGTTTTAGTCCAAGTCTCCGACTGATAACCGATTGGCTGCCTCACCATGGCATCTGCTATCATTAGTTTGCTGGGATGTGGTCTGGCAGTGTTTTAGTCCAAGTCTCCGACTGATACCCGATTGGCTGCCTCACCATGGCATCTGCTATCATTAGTTTGCTGGGATGTGGTCTGGCAGTGTTTTAGTCCAAGTCTCCGACTGATACCCGATTGGCTGCCTCACCATGGCATCTGCTATCATTAGTTTGCTGGGATGTGGTCTGGCAGTGTTTCAGTCAAAGTCTCCGACTGATACCCGATTGGCTGCCTCACCATGGCTGCATCTGCTATCATTAGTTTGCTGGGATGTGGTCTGGCAGTGTTTTAGTCCAAGTCTCTCACTGACATCTGTTGTGCCACCACCCTACAAAGGAATTAGCTACATCTGATACCATTGAATATACAGAGACTGAGGAACCCTCAGAGTCTCTCCAGGTAGTTTCCTTGTTTCTCTGCCACAAATATTTACATTGTATTGTTTCACCCAAACCTGATGTTACAACCGTGCCACCAGATGCTGATGACAGATTATTGCAATTTAGAAAATGACATTGTCTGTAGTCAAAGCAATCAAATATTTGCTAAACATCCTTAGAGTTTGTCATGTCATATCACAGTTCCAGGATGATTTCAACTTAGTCTGTCTCACAGTCCCTGAACCACATTATTTTCCCTACTGCCAAGCCCTCTCTGCAGTGCTAAAGCCCTAAATACAGCAAGTCTAGATTTCCTTAGGTTCTGGATCTCTGGCCTCCCTCAGTCTCCTTTTCAATTTAAATGGGCTTGTTTGTTACTATCAGAATTATATATATTCAGAGACTAAGCATTGGTCTAATTTCAGCTTTGCGTCCTGTTTAACATGGTGAAGATTACACAGTTATTAGAGTCATTTTAGGCATTATGAGTAGGGGGTAGATATCTAATGCGTCCAATGAGCAGTATCAAGTGCTTGGGGACCTTAATTGGTATTGAAGATTGACCCCTCTCAGCAGGACCTTGATCCCAGGTGCAAGCTAACCAGGGTATAATTTACTTTCACTCCTTTCCTGACACCATCAGGGCCCTTCATCAGACCCCTACTGAGACCCAAGCCGGGTCTGGACTGGATCTGTGCTTGTCAGAATGATTGAGGATAAGTGGACTGGACAATATGAGTCTTGCTTCTGGTTGTTCATTAGCTGCTTGTGTAGCCAGTGAATTGATGCTGTTTCTGTTGGAGACTGCTAGGAGACTCACTCAGACTAGTGGGTGCACATCTCTCTCTGTCATTCACATGGGGTGTTTACAATCAGTATTATTGTTGGAGAAATGAGAATTACTTGTACAGTGGACTCTCAAATTGTGTGGTTTTCGACGTTCCCATTCTGTTGATTTCAGTGGAATACGTTGTAGGGTGGAATTATGTAAAGTAGAGGTGAATTTATCTGTCTGAAGCGGCAGCAGGGGGAAATCGAGCTAAAGCACATGCTGTTTTCCTAACAAAACTGTTGACCCAATAATGATAATACACAGTCTGTCATGCCTCATCCTTCTTGATCTTATCTGTTAGAATCTAAAATTATGATAGAAAAACTACTGTTAAAGAGATTTCAAGCTGTGCTGTGGAAACTCCAAGAATTTGACCGTGTTTTGTAGGGACTTACACTCATTCATTTCCAACTGATGATGAAATTTGCTGCAGTTCATCCTTTGATTGGAATGTTATTTACACTATCAGTGTTTTATGGAGAGGAGTCTAGCTGTCTTCAGAGTATTTGATTTCCTATGCCACTGAAGTAAACAACCTGTTTACTGAATGCATAATTGTCCTTGTATAGTATGGCTTGGTTTGGGCGATTGTCAGTGACTGACTTTGATTTCAGTAGAAAGACCTACCTCTGTTGTGTTTCAAAAACTCAGGACTGACAAAGATAAGAATCAGCTTGCATATCCCGAAAATCAACAGAGGACGATGCAAAAGAAACCTCAGAAAACATGAAAAAAAAGAAGTCAGGAGAATGGCATTGAAAATCTCTCTATCATCACCCCAACCTCTTTGTCATAACCCCAACCTCTTTGTCATCACACAAACCTCTCTATCATCACCCCAACCTCTTTGTCATCACCCAACCTCTCTATCATCACCCCAACCTCTTTGTCATCACCCCAACCTCTCTATCATCACCCCGACCTATCTACCATCACCCCAACCTCTCTATCATCACCCCAACCTCTCTATCATCATCATCCCCCAACCTCTTTGTCATCAAACCTCTCTATCATCACCCCAACCTTTTGTCATCACCCAACCTCTCTATCATCACCCCAACCTCTTTGTCATCACCCCTCTCTCATCCTCTCTATCATCACCCCAACCTCTTTGTCATCATCCCAACCTCTCTATCATCACCCCAACCTCTTTGTCATCACCCCAACCTCTCTATCATCACCCCAACCTCTCTATCATCACCCCAACCTCTTTGTCATCAGCCAACCTCTCTATCATCACCCCAACCTCTTTGTCATCACCCCGACCTATCTACCATCACCCCAACCTCTCTATCATCACCCTAACCTCTCTATCATCATCCCAACCTTTTTATCATCACCCCAACCTCCCTGCCATCACCCAAATCTCTATCATCACACAAACCTCTTTATCATCACACAAACCTCTCTATCATCACCCAAATCTGTCATCACCATAACCTCTTTATCATCACCCAACCTCTCTGCCTTCACCCAAATCTCTCTATCATCACCCCAACCTCTTTGTCATCACCCCAACCTCTCTATCATCACCCCAACCTCTTTGTCATGACCCAAATCTCAGTCATCACCCTAACCTCTTTATCATCACCCTATCCTCTTTATCATCACCCTATCCTCTTTGTCTCTATCATCACCCTAACCTCTCTGTCATCACCCTAACCTCTCTATCATCACCCTAACCTCTCTATCACCCCAACTTATCTGTCATCACCCTAACCTCTTTATCATCACCATAACCTCTCTATCATCACCATAACCTCTCTGTCATCACCCTACCCTCTTTATCATCACCCTAACCTCTTTTTCATCACCCCAACCTCCCTGCCATCACCCTACCCTCTCTGTCATCACCCTACCCTCTTTATCATCACCATAACCTCTCTATCATCACCCCAACTTATCTGTCATCACCCTAATCTCTCTGTCATCACCCTAACATCCTACACTTTTACCAAGTTTCTTCCCACCTCTTTTTCCACATCACCTCACTTTACACTCTAGAAACGTCTTCCCCAGATCTCTAACTATGGTCAAACTTTGTACAGCTTCCCTATCTCCTTGTTGTCCTCCCCTGTCCCTCCCTCCCTCCTCTCTCTCTCCCCTCACCATGCTACCCTCTCCTCCTCCTCTGGCCCCATGAACATTCTAGAGATGATCAACCCACTGGCACAGTGCCAGACCACAGCACGTGACTCCACGGAATTCCGATTTAGCATCTTGTTGTGAGACATAAGAAGGTAAATCAAGCCTAGGTTCAATGGTGTGCAAGCGTGTTTTAATTTTGACAGTGGCTTCACCTGTTGTTCAAATAAACAGGGGGTGCTTTTTGGTACATCGTCAGCACTAGGCTCAGCTACATGATACAACTCTCACCGAAAAAAAACACTTCCCTACTCGAAAACCCTTTACATTGCCTACTTATTGTACAACAGCGTTGTAGTATGTTTATGCCATTCAACCATTAAGCGTCCATTTTCAGAATGTATATTTTTGTTTCATGTAAAAACCTGTCTCATGTTTCAAGGGTAATTCCGCTTGTTCCTTTGACCATATGTGATTTTATCAATATAGGCCACAAGTAATGTGTTCCACAATGTCCTTTCATAACTTCAATAACAACATATATGATGATATCGCCAATAAGCTTTACAGATATCTAAAACATCTAATACCTAATATGGTAAGTGAAATATGTTCTTTATGTAAATTGCATGTAGAAATATCAAATTATTGATGGTTGTATTGTTTGATGTTTCTTATGAATTTAAGGTCAGAATTAAAACAGACATCTATTTGAAAGATATCCTGTGGTATTACAAACAGGCATTAAAACTGAGCGCCTGTGAGACATTTAGATCTCAGGATCTCAGGGACATGAAGTGGATAATCAATGAAATGGTTCAGACATATGCTCAAGTGCTTGCAATACAGGGTAAAAAGTTTGAATGTTATTCTGAGAAATCGACAGCACGAACCTTCTATTTCCTCTGTCTGTATCAAGGGACTGTAGACTGAAATCTACATCCATGTTTTTCATGGTTGATGAGCCAGTGCGGAAAGCTTTTTTTCCTAGTGGGTGGTTTATGGTTTTAAGTAGAGTTAGTGCTCTTGTTGGATAATTCACCTTTAAGCAACTTCACAAGGGAAAATTAAATAGCATGTTGACCTTGTTTATCTTGTTATTTATGCATTGAATGTTGAAAGCATATATGATTGAAGTTTTAATCAATAAAGTAGTTTTATTGGGATGTATGAGCAAAATTTAAGAAAGATTATGCCTGTTACAGAATCTGTTTTGTATGTCCAAAAGGATGTCTACTTTCTGCCTCTCTGGGAACAATCTTTTTTTCAGCACACTCTCTTTGAGATATATACATGAGAAGTGCCTTCTCCTCCTGCTTTACCGTGATTGCTATCATTGTGTAGCAAGTACGTGTATGTGTTAGGTCTTATCTGTGTAGCTGGAAGCATCATATGTAGGGCCACGGACAGTAGAGGTGTACTGAAATCAGCGATCAGCATGTCAACAGGATACAGACAAGAACCAACCCAGCAGGCTCAGCAACTAAATGGAGGAAACAGCTAAAACACTCGATAAACGGGATAAATATCTTAGAAATTGTTTTTGTTGAAAAAGATTTACATCATTAACTTTTCCTGCCTCAGAGCTCAGAAAAAAATGTAGAACTTGAAATTGTTATTTTGTTCATCAGATTATTATGATGAACGTTACCAAGAATATTACAAGAAGCATGAGATATTATCCATCTCGGATATTATAGATGGAAGAACTCAAACAGTCCATGAGGGGGTGTATTTTGGATGCGGGCGCTCTATAGATAACAACTGTGTGTTGATATGTTTGTGCTATATGCACAAGCATAAAGTTTCAGTTTGATGGAGACATTTATTTTAGCCATTGTATCTGCTAAATCTCACCATTGCTTCAAAATCTATATCATTTATCAATGTTTATCATTATCACTATGTTATACAATTACAATACGGTTGTGACAGTGTTGTACAATTCAGACATGGTAGTGACAATGTTGTACAATTCAACCATGGTAGTGACAGTGTTGTACAATTCAACCATGGTACTAATGTGTACAACTGAGAGCAGTAATTGGCACACCTGTTGGATGTGATTATAAGTTTGGTGTATGTGATTTTGATCTGAGTTTCAGGGAAGTCGTGTAATGTCAGCAGAATGTGGCAGGAATCACTGAAGGGGAAGCTACAATGGCATGGTACTAGAAATGTCAACCATTGGTACTATAGATACAGATCTGACTGACGTATCGTGTGGTTGTGTAGAGGTTTAAATGTTCGTATCTCTCGCTTGGACTCAATACCCCACATGGGGACAGTGTGTGAAGGCCATTTCTGGTGTCGCCTGCCGTAATACTGCTGGAATATTTCAAGGAGTGATATTATACTGAACTCTGTGAGACTGACCGTGAAACATCAGCTGTATAATCCAAGTGTATGACATATAGATGCTGGCAGTCCTCCTTGTCACTGTATCTGTGTGTTAATATATCAGTGACTGTATATGTACATATGCTAAAGTTTGGTAATTCTATAGTGTTGTATATATGTATTGTTGTAAACCCTTATCTGTGAGTGAAAACACCTGGTCTTGAAATGAAAATGCCAAAAATTTATAGAAAATGTTGACATTGCATATGCATTGTGTATAGATTTTCAAACCTGAATGTACTGTGTTGGCAAGCCTGTGCTAATTTGACATTTCTACAGAATAGCAAAAAAAATTTGGTGGAAATTTGGACATGTGTTGCTATGCAGCAGGCTAGATGAGGAAACTATGAAAGAGGAAGAGTTACATATTCTGAAAAACAAGTAGGAGCAGTAAAAAAGAATACGTCTTGTGGAGCAACGGAGCACCCAAGGACACCATGCATGAGGTGTTGGTGGCTGCCAGACGGAGCGAGTTTCTAATTTTATCATTTAGCGTTTTTAATGCTCAAAGATAGCATTTTTTCATATGTTTATGGGTTGAATATACATTACGGTATATATGAAACTAGATAGCATATGAAACCAGATAGAATGTGAAGACATAGTGGAATCTAAATAGATTTGCTTTTGGCATTATTCCCAAAACCCATGGACCACCATGAATGGCTTCTCTTTTGTAGTAAAAACAAACTGATTTCCTGGTGATGCTAGGTGATTATTGATGGAAGGTGTTGTTTGTCTCAGTAATGGCTGCCTGCTTCCCATATATACTTTGCTTATTAATATGATATTAAATCTTTTCTTCATCAAATCGTCTTTTTGTAATAAGCCTTCAATCTGTTTTATGACATTTCATGAGGAGAGAGGTGTTATTGGGAAAATAAATATGAGCTGTTGGAATCACCAAACATTACCGAGGCAACATTTATTTGTGCCGTATCTTAAAATTCAAAGAGTAAGAAGTGGGAAATTATTTAACATCATATGACATTACATGTTACTGCTTACACAGTCAGCATATACCACAACATAATGCGGTGAACTTTTAAGGAACATTTAGACTGATAAATGGTTTATGATAACAAACAAACTGAATGTTTTCACTACAGCACTGTCATTATCAAACCCAACTGTTTTGTGGTTTCTTTGAGTCTATATCTTCATGAGCAGGGCAAACATGTTGGTTTATTCGAAAGCAGCAGGATTTTTGCAGGGTGGACCCTCAATATTTAAGATATGGGTGTGATTATTTGTCAGTCGTAGCAGGGATTCTGCACATGGGATAATGTTTGTATTGCCAACCTACCACATGTAGAAGCTTATCAAATGTTTGAAAAACACAGTTTTGCGAACCAGGCATGTTTTGCTTTGGGCTGTGTGAGTGTTTGTGTAAATCTTTTATCAAATTATGACTGAATAACTCCATGTTCAACCCTATTATGACAAGCAATAATTTGTATATCACTACTAATGAAAGACCAGTAAACTGTTGAGATTGGTTTGGTTTAACACTGCCTTGAGCAGTTTTTCATTTATAACCCCGCGGGTCAGCTTATTAAGGTAAAACAGCCCAAAGTGATATAGGTTTAAGACATGAGGCACGTCACCAGGACTCATGGTAAGGCATGGTGCTCACAAAAGTAGAAGCATAAGCAAAACAACCATTATACTTTTCTGAACTTTGCACAGATCAAAGTACAAGATGACTTCTCTCAAACTAGAACTAGTCATTAAATACATTTATTATATATCCTTAGCATCTGATAAGAAAACTGCCTAATGTTGATGAACGCCAGTAAGGTTTCTTACTGTCATTAAACCGCTTTTCTGATCTGCATCTGGTGTGAGGATAGTAATGTTTCAGTTTGCAGGAAAGGGTGAGTCAATTTTGGTACAGCTGTTTAGAACACCTGTGAACAGTGCACTGAGAGTTACTTCCCTTTATAAATCATGCCCAAGGTCAAGCAGTTGTTATGTTACAGGATTATTAGTTGATTGGCCAGGGTTCTGCTTCCTGCTGTCCTAAGGAAGCTGTCTGGTCGGTCATCTCGTAATGCAAAGAGTGGCTTGAGTCTGACAGGCAGGAAATCATGCTTCCAGGCTCAGTCAGGTGTGATAAGCTGTACCTGATCACCAGTTTCATAATACATTATCAATCTAAACCAACTCAATGAGATGGAAAGATTAGAAAGTTCATTTTGCAGTGTAATAAACTTTTACAGAATCATTTGATATTGACATCCACAACTAAAATTAATAAAGGACATGGAAATGTGTGAGACTTTCATCATTCATCAAATTGCTTCATTTCATCAAAAAACTCTTCATGCCAACACAAAAGCAGATGATATTTAATTTTGTGTACTGTCATCTGTCAGCTAGACTGTGATTGTAGGATTCATTATTACTATCCCAAAGACAAAATACTATAAGACTTATGTACTATCTTCAGTGGTGTTCGAAATAGCTGGCGTCTGCTTCTGTATCTAAGCTTGCTCAAAGGGACTTCACTGACACGCTGGAGACTTCATCACTAGACATAATCATTCTTTAAAGCATCTTGGTTTGGCCTTAAGTTGGAGTGAAGGCTGTCTCTTCATCCGGAGACCAATTGACATCTCTTGGACCTAGTTCCTTTGTAGCGGTTCCTTTAATTGTCTGCAAGACCATTCCTGGTGCAAAGCCCGGTCATTTTCCCAAGACAGTGTTGTTCTTGAGGAATATTCATACAGCATGGTATTGGCGTGAGAGGACTGTTGGACCAAATGGGCTAGGAATTTATTGTTGGTCTTTGACAATGACTGTCTGTGCTGGCTAGGGGTCAGGTGGTCATTTAATCGGTTGACCACCTCTCTCCCACAGGTTTATTTGAAAGAAAGGTTCCCATTGACTTTCTTAGCATCATGAAAATTTAGCAGGGGTTCTTGTAATGATTTTAACATTAAGGGTTATGGTGACATTTTAACACACAGGGAATTCTTCAATCTTCATGAACGAGTAGAAGTCATTTTGAACTTAACTGTGACGTATATGCTGGGGCCAATTATTCCCAAGGACACAACATGAATGATTACAGTATTAGAAAGATTGGTCTCGTGGGTGTTCATGTTTGTCTGTCAGAATAAATACTTTGGACAATGGAAGGAGGAGTTGTATTTCAGCTGAAAGTGGGGTAACCATCGAGATAAAGTATATGTCTGTGGAAAATGTGAAGCTGAATGTTGAAGAACCATCATTATGTTCCTGGAATATAGCCTAAACCAAAATATATTTTTTTTTATAAATTTTATACTGTTCATGAGATGCTTAAAAATCACTGGTCTTACAAAGTATTCACTATACTGTTTGGTTTCTATTCTATTTTGGAATAATAGAAAAGCAACTACATTTATAATGAACTCATATTTATTTTGTTATAATCATAATATGTTATATGCATTTCAACTAAGATATGTAGCAAGTGTTCAGGGGACCGTTTCACAAAGCGATTGTAGCGCAAAGACTGTCGTAAGGCTATGTTAAAGTTACGATGGGAGTTGTTGTTGGGATTTACAATCACCTTAGCACTACGATCGCTTTGTGAAAGCCACAGAACAGTCTGTATATCAGTGTATTATAAGTGTCTCAATTATGAATGTAGTTGTCTATACATGGGTCTGCTTATGTAAGTTCTCCTATTCCATCTGTACACTGAAGTGAATTACTTGGATTGTATTCTTCCAGCAACATTTTGAAATGAAGGTCTACGATTCCTCACAAACAAGTTCTCCACATTAGGGCCGTGTTCCCAGGTGCCTTCCTTGCAGCATGCCATGCATATGCTGGAGCATAGACAGGATGACACCATGTAATGTTCCTTCTGCTGTTTCATGTCCATTGTGCACATAGTTGACATAGCGTATTGATTTGGAACTTGTGTGGAGAATGGCGCTTATTATTTTTGGTGCAGCACATTTCCAACTGAAGTGCGTTGTACAATTGGAGGTGGATCCGTCAGGATGTGTCAGTGTGTCTATGACAATCTGTAATGATCTGTTTGTGATCTGAGTCAGATCCCATGGGGATGCAGGGACACAGTAGATGACCTTGTAAGGGGGGACGACATGGCTGGCAACACATCGTGAAAGCCTGGTGCATCTCTCAGTGGTAACCATGTACACTAATTGCTGGCTGGTGGCCTATGGTTTATCTGATCCAGACTTTCTGTAGCGCTACCTTTGACACGGATGTAAACTTTACCACAGTGGAAAACCTCATTCACACATGATCTACTTAGGGACTTGGATTGGAATAGGTCCAGCTTCCCGTTGTTGATTGTAAGAGGCAACACAATTGCTAATGGTGGTCAGGTTCTGATTTGGTTGATAGTGTGTTGTTTTGCCAGATGACCCGATGAATGGGTTCAGGCTCTAGTGTTTGATGATGATGATGATGATGATGATGATGATTAGAGCCAGACCCTAAAGCATACTCAGATCACCACATTTTTCTCAAGTCAAATGACCAGTGTATACTGAATTTTCTTTCTCATCTCCCCGTGCAGTATACAACCAAATCTGTTTGCAAGACTGACCATGGCATTTAAAACATCACTCACTTACTCACTCACTGTTACTCACTCATATGTTTTGAATGTATATCTGACTAATTTTGGACATGAGAACATGGCCTTGATGGTAATTGTTATTTTCTGTGAATGTAATTTCTATTTTGTCAGTGTTTTTAAGCCAGGAATACATTTATGAAAATCACAAAGAATTTGATATTTCAGCTGCAGGACATTTACCAGAGTCATGTTTCAATAAAACCCAAACTGAAGGACAACATTGAGAAACTGCTGACTGTAGATTTGATATTGTTATGGTAATGTTGACCTCAATTATCTGAACAGGGATATTCATGAACAGTTTGGCATGTAATGTAGGAGGGGGGAGAAGTGCTGGAACACAACCAGTGAATGTATGAAACACTGTATATCCCTCTTCGTAATGTAAATGAGTTGTCAAGATTGAATTCGGGCGGACTCAATTGAGAGTTGCCACTACATGAAGAGCAAAACCGACTGGCAAACACGAGCACGTACGCTATTACGCTAAAACCTACTCCCTCTGTGACACGCTGCATAATAAAAGTATTGATTGGACGAAGCCGTTTGCTTTGTAGATGACCTCTGATGGGCCTTGGCCAATCATCTGTATTCCTGAGGCACTTGGTACACTAGGAGCCAAGTCGATATGCAAAACCAGCAATGGCCATGGCTAGATTATAGGCTGTGAAGCAAACACTGTAGATGGGAGAAAAATAATTTGGCGGAACAGAATATCTGAGATATATGTGGTAGACGTGTGCTGGCAGTATTGGTACTGAGGCTGGTGTCAAGTCCATCAGTGTCAAGTTTTGAATCTTTAATCTGTTGATATAGATGGAGTAAACTAGGAGCAAGGAAATAACCTCTTTGTAGAATTATTTGAATCACTTTGAATTATTTACTGTGTGTGTGAATAGAACTCCTCATTGGGGAAATAGCATTGTGTTTATAGGTTCCCAAGGTCAAGGACAACAGTCTATTTTAATGAAGAATTTATTTCGGTAGCACTGTATAATGTGACTTCGTCACCTGAGTTGGTCATGAGAGGTGTTCCTCGGGATCGGGTATCAGAATCAGTATTTAGAAGCAGGCATCGATGACAGTCATCAGAGTCAAGGCATCAGTCATCTCAGGCAGTCATCACAGGCAGTCTTGACAGATATTAATCAGAATCAGGGATCAGAATCATTAATCATAGTCAGTCATCAGGATCCATCATCGTAGGCAGTCACCAAAATCAGTCATCATAAGCAGTCATCAGGATCAGTCATCATAGGCAGTCATCAGGATCAGTCATCTTAAGCAGTCACCAAGATCAGTCATAGGCAGTCACCAAAATCAGTCATCATAAGCAGTCATCAGGATCAGTCTTCTTAAGCAGTCACCATAAGCAGTCACCAAGATCAGTCATCATAAGCAGTCATCAGGATCAGTCATCATAGGCAGTCACCAAGATCAGTCATCATAGCAGTCACCAAGATCAGTCATCGTAAGCAGTCATCAGGATCAGTCATCATAGGCAGTCACCAAGATCAGTCATCATAAGCAGTCATCAGGATCAGTCATCATAGGCAGTCACCAAGATCAGTCATCATAAGCAGTCACCAAGATCAGTCATCATAAGGATCAGTCATCATAGAGCAGTCACCAAGATCAGTCATCATAGGCAGTCACCAAGATCAGTCATCATAGGCAGTCATCAGGATCAGTCATCATAAGCAGTCACCAAGATCAGTCATCATAGGCAGTCATCAGGATCAGTCATCATAGGCAGTCACCAAGATCAGTCATCATAAGCAGTCATCAGGATCAGTCATCATAGGCAGTCACCAAAATCAGTCATCATAAGCAGTCATCAGGATCAGTCATCATAGGCAGTCATCAGGATCAGTCATCTTAAGCAGTCACCAAGATCATCATAGGCAGTCACCAAAATCAGATCAGTCATCATCATAGGCAGTCATCAGGATCAGTCATCATAGGCAGTCACCAAGATCAGTCATCATAAGCAGTCATCAGGATCAGTCATCATAGGCAGTCACCAAGATCAGTCATCATAAGTCACCAAGATCAGTCATCATAAGCAGTCACCAAGATCAGTCATCATAGGCAGTCACCAAGATCAGTCATCATAAGCAGTCACCAAGATCAGTCATCATAAGCAGTCATCAGGATCAGTCATCATAGGCAGTCATCAGGATCAGTCATCATAGGCAGTCATCAGGATCAGTCATATAGCAGTCATCAGGATCAGTCATCATAGGCAGTCACCAGGATCAGTCATCATAAGCAGTCATCAAGATCAGTCATCATAGGCAGTCATCAGGATCAAGTCATCATCATAAGCAGTCATCAGGTCATCAGTCATCATCACCAGTCATCAGATCAGTCATAGGCAGTCATCAGGATCAGTCATCATAGGCAGTCATCAGGATCAGTCATCATAGGCAGTCATCAGGATCCATCATCATAGGCAGTCATCAGGATCAGTCATCATAGGCAGTCATCAGGATCAGTCATCATAGGCAGTCATCAGGATCATCATCATAGGCAGTCATCAGGATCAGTCATCATAGGCAGTCATCAGGATCAGTCATCATAGGCAGTCACCAAGATCAGTCATCATAGGCAGTCATCAGGATCAGTCATCATAGGCAGTCATCAGGATCAGTCATCATAGGCAGTCATCAGGATCAGTCATCATAGGCAGTCATCAGGATCAGTCATCATAGGCAGTCATCAGGATCAGTCATCATAGGCAGTCATCAGGATCAGTCATCATAAGCAGTCATCAGGATCAGTCATCATAGGCAGTCATCAGGATCAGTCATCATAAGCAGTCATCAGGATCAGTCATAGGCAGTCATCAGGATCAGTCATCATAGGCAGTCATCAGGATCAGTCATCATAGGCAGTCATCAGGATCAGTCATAGGCAGTGATCAGGATCAGTCATCATAGTCAGTCATCAGGATCCATCATCATAGGCAGTCACCAAAATCAGTCATCATAAGCAGTCATCAGGATCAGTCATCATAGGCAGTCATCAGGATCAGTCATCATAAGCAGTCATCAGGATCAGTCATCATAGGCAGTCATCAGGATCAGTCATAGGCAGTCACCAAGATCAGTCATCATAAGCAGTCATCTTAAGCAGTCATCAGGATCAGTCATCTTAAGCAGTCATCAGGATCTGTCATCAAAATCAGTCATTATGGGCAGTCATCTATTACAGTCATCAGAGGTAGTAATTATTTATGGACAATTGTGACAGTTAGTCATCAGTATTTGCTGTGGTTGCAAGAGAACAGCAGCTAAAATCTGTTACTTTTCTTCCATAAAAGGCATCTGGGCTTCCATATTTCCCATTGATTGTATATACATGATCCAAAGGAAAAACTGTCTGAAAGCTTTAGTTTCCGGAAGTATGGGGTCCGGATTTGGGGCTGAAAGTTTTACCACAAGTATTCATACATTCTATTAAAGTTGTGGGGAGTAATTCACACTAATGTGTTGTACACAATGGCAGACTAAACAAGTAGAGTAATATAACATACACACTACAATGGAAAACAAACACCAGCTGTGTCTATATGCACAGATGCCCATGACAAAGCATGGGTCAGAATATATATCACCCCAGTTGTTTTGTTTATGATAAGATAAGTTAATATGAACTCATACAACCTGGCTGATATTGACCATTAGGTGTATAACGTTCTATATCTCCTGTGCATACCGGGTACACACAGCCATTACACACTGGTGCATTGATCTTGGAAGCAATATTCTGTACTTGTTTACAGAAGAGGAAACAACTATATCATGGAAACGTTTCCCTTTGTAGCCGTAATCGCCAGCTCTTGTTTGGCCAGTTTCTTCTTCATGTCTACTAAACATTACCAGTATTCAAAGATGCTAATTGAATCAATGGCTAGACAGACCCCTAAGTGAAAATTAGATTAGCATAGACTAATTGTTATATCTGCATGACTGATAGTAGCTGTTTGTTATTGAAACGGGAGTAACTGAGTCAGGCAGACAAGTTTCTGGGTTATTTCTTGTATGAATTTAATAATTGCTATGTTGAATAGGAGATACGAGATGTGCCTTGATTGCTTTGGTATTACATGACTTTCTGTTGAATAGCATGGGAAACTTGAATAGAAGAATTTTTATGTTGTACATAGATTCTGTCCTGCTGCCATGGGTTTGGTTTGTTGGAAAAATGGTGAAGGGCATGAGCTATTGAATGCCCTCATGTAGACACATTAATAACAATGAGAGGATACTAGTATCGGAGATGTATGGAATTGTTGGATACCTTCCAGGAGTACTGGAAGAAGCAGATAAACTACCTGCACTTCTCCTATATTAGCAAGGGACTGCATGTTAGTTTCATGAGCAGACGGGGTAGTGATAAGCCAGGTTTACTCTTGAGGAGTTCTTTAGGTCTGATATCTCTGATATCCAGGGACACGATAACCCAGTTTAGTCCAGTTTTCAGCATGCAAAACCAATTATGAAGACTGGGATAGTTTTGCCTTGTCACCAGTGATTAGTGACAAGACACAACAGTTTTGAGGAGTTGTGTTTTCATTTACCGGCATGGTAATGCTTACAACTTTGGGGCATAATGACACCTGCAATATTGGGGCATCATGAATACCCACTTTGAGGCATGACACACAACATTGGGGCATCATGACACCCACAATTTGAGGCATCATGACACACACTTTGAGGCATGACACACAATGTTGGGGCATAATGACACCTACAATGTTGGGGCATCATGACACCTGTGATATTGGGGCATCATGACACCCACTTTGAGGCATGACACACAACATTGGGGCATAATGACACCTACAATATTGGGGCATCATGACACTTGCAATATTGGGGCTTGACACCTATAATGTAGGGTCATAGTGACAAATTTCAAGTCAGTAAGCCTGTGGGACCAGTCTTATTGTAATTGGTTTGTAGGATTTGGAAGCCAAGGATACTGATGACCTTGTCCCCCAAGAATCCCCACAGGAAGATTCAGATAAAATACTCCTTAAGCAGATAAAAGATACTCTTAAACACTTGTACGCAATTTCAAGTGAGAGACTCCACTTTTTGCCGAGAGGATTAGTAATGTCCCGTGATGAAGGTCCAAGAGGAAGCCCTGAAGCATTGTGGCAAACAATAAACAAGTTCTTCTCTATCAATGTTATTCTTTGTCACAACTTAAACATAGCACATGACACATTATTCTCTCAAGTGGCTGTCATTATGAATATAGGTATTTTTGTGGACAAATATTGACCTGGACTATGGGCAGATTATCGCTGCTGTCCGAGATGCCCATGTAGCTGGAGATATTGATTGACTGCAGGATGTTGTAACACTATCACAATCTTCCAGGAATATCCAGAAGGAGACTCGGAGATCATACTGCTTGCTAGATATGTATTTGTACAGGTCAATCTGACATCAAGAATTACATATTGATTTGAACATGTCTGTATAGCTAATGACTACAGTGTATGTATTTACAGGGATGTTCAGTGGAAAAAGGAACTCGATTTTTCCATGCTGTATGAGTAATTATAAGTTGTCCTGTGTCTTGACTGAGCTCTTGACGCTACAATGTGAGGCTGGAGATGTATGATAGTAATGATATAACAATAGGCCTGCTCTGAAGTTTTCACTGATTGCTGTTTGGATGCATGTGTACATCAGAAGCAAATAATTATGAAAATCCTTCTGATGATACATTGGTTTCAGACCAAGCATTTATTGATTGTATATGTAGCATTTTTAAAAATGAGTCCGTATTTTCAAACACAAAAACATCTAGTGACTAGGGCTGGTTAGTTTTATTCTTACCCTTTTCACAAACATGGCGTTACCACTGATTTTCAGGGATCTATTCTTATAATACATGTTACTGTTTTGCCTTTAATGTCCAGTGGAATATGTAAGCAGATATTTGAAACACTTCTCCTGCAAAGATGTGTTATGTACAAGTCTTGATTAATTAAGGAAGAGGGGAGAGGTCCAAGTGTGAATGATGAAACTCGGGGAAGATATGTGAAGTTTCAGATGATGTTGAGATTGATGAGGAGTCTATCATACATCCAGGGTATCACGGTGGGGGACGGCTACCTTGAATTTCACTTTTCACACTTGAAGCCTTGATAGATCCCTCAAGACAGCAAGAGGCAAGATGCTGGGTGTCTTTCCTATTAAGATGAAGCATTTAAAGTGTGCCAAGCTGTGGTTTTTTGGCCATCACACTTCTGAGCCAATGTGAGGCACATGTGTACATCACCTACTGTGCAGTTGCCTGCACTAGACAGGCTTGCGAATTAACTTGTCATGTCTGATTTTGATCTGCTTCATAAAGTTGCTGGTGCAACTGTTTGGCAAGGAATATTACTTTAAACAGTGACTTGTCAAGTGTAATTGAATGAGATCATTGTACATCCTGCATACAATGCTGTACAGCATGCCTCTGTTACACACTGGCAGCCACTTGATTAACTTGTTTGGGGAGGAATTACCAAATATCAAAAAAAAAATTAGTAATTAATGGGAAGAAAATTCTAAGGGTTATTTGGGAGAACAGTTTTCTATTCAGATGATTGTCAGTCAGGAAATTGAATGAAAAAAGTTAAGAACTGAATGTTGTTTTTGTTGATTGCTTTAAGTTTTAGCCTGTGATGTATTCATTTATGTGACATGCTATTCACAAAAACATAGTTTGCTGGATATGCCATGAACAATTTAAGGTATATCAAGGAAAACAGAAGAACAGAGTAGAAGAAATTTCAGGGCTTTACCATGTTCAAAACCCTTGTTACATCATGGCTGCAAGTTCCTACTAAAAGTCAGTGTGGGGAATTAATCTGAATAAGGATTTAGAGCAACATGTTAATTAAGGATTATTTGTAACTAAATGTGTTACAAATATGGATAGTAACTGTGCTGTATTTAGTACTATGTGCATATGTCTGTCCATATGTGTTTTTTAGTTCTTCTAGATGTTTCATAAGCCTTTATGTAATTCAGAATTATGTGTAGCTTTTTCGGTTTAAAAGAAAGAATGAAACAGTTAAATTCCCTGAAAATAAACCCCAGGGGAGGACTACATGCTTGAGGAACTCCATCAATATCTATTTCACAATTGATGAAATATATTGATCAAGCTGTAATGTTGAGTCAAAAAGGACTTGCCATGACCTCCAATGATCTCTGAAGTATCTCCAAGGAGCTGTTGGTGTCACAGACAGATGTTAAATTATGTTAGTGTCATCTGTGTCCCACTCATTGGTATTGTCATGTAATTATCCTTCTCACTAAACAGAGGTACCATAGTCTCTGGAGAGCACTGGGTGATGATTGGTGCTTGTGTAACTATGACATCTGCCTTCACGCTTGGTGGAAGCATGGCATTTGTCTTCATGTTCAAAGTATGGATGATGAGAATGGGAATGATATGTTAGAGGAGCAGTCCTCCGCACCTCGCCTCCATAACCGCACCTCACCTCCATAACCGTTAATTTATGATGAGATGGATGATGAGAATGGGAATGATATGTTAGAGGAGCAGTCCTCCGCACCTCGCCTCCATAACCGCACCTCACCTCCATAACCGTTTAATTTATGATGAGATGGATGATGAGAATGGGAATGATATGTTAGAGGAGCAGTCCTCCGCGCACTCCAGCCTCCATAACCGCACCTCACCTCCATAACCGTTAATTTATGATGAGATGGATGATGAGAATGGGAATGATATGTTAGAGGAGCAGTCCTCCGCACCTCGCCTCCATAACCGCACCTCACCTCCATAACCGTTAATTTATGATGAGATGGATGATGAGAATGGGAATGATATGTTAGAGGAGCAGTCCTCCACCTCACCTCCATAACCGCACCTGACCTCCATAACCTCGCGACCTCGTTAATTTATGATGAGATGGATGATGAGAATGGGAATGATATGTTAGAGGAGCAGTCCTCTGCACCTCACCTCCATAACCGCACCTCACCTCCATAACCGTTAATTTATGATGAGATGGATGATGAGAATGGGAATGATATGTTAGAGGAGCAGTCCTCCGCACCTCGCCTCCATAACCATTAATTTATGATGAGATGGATGATGAGAATGGGAATGATATGTTAGAGGAGCAGTCCTCCACACCTGACCTCAATAACCGCACCTGACCTCCATAACCGCACCTGACCTCCATAACTGTTAATTTATGATGAGATGGATGATGAGAATGGGAATGATATGTTAGAGGAGCAGTCCTCCACACCTCACCTCCATAACTGTTAATTCATGATGAGATGGATGATGATGGTAATAAGAATAATCATGGGAATTATCATCTGTGGACATCCTGTGTGTGGATGCTTATTTGTTTTATTGTCAGACCACAGAGCCTTGTTACATTTCCCTTGTAGTTCAATACAGAGTCGTTCATACACATATGCTCATGATATAGTCAGAATTACACAATCAATGCAGAGATATCTTATTGATGTGGGGGAAGATTTCACTTTTATATTATGTGATATTACATCAGTACTGCTGTGTATACAGGATACCTCGGGGAGTCTCCCTTGGCTTCAAAATTAATGCCCTTATCTGAATAAATAAAAGGTCATTCTCTATTGTAGAGTATCACTGGTGTATACATATAATATTGTCTTAATAATTCATGCAATGTAGACTAAGCATTTATGAATCTTCCTCTTTATCTGTACTGTTGTTGTGGAAATACAAGTCACCTCTGTAAAATGTCATCAATCCCAATTGCGTAGATCGATGCTCATGCTGCTGATCACTGGATTGTCTGGTCCAGACTCGAATATTTACAGACCACCGCTATATAGCTAGAATATTGCTGAGTGTGGCGTAAAACAAGACTCACTCACGCCAGTAAAGCTGTAACATAAGCTGTAAGGAGTCTTATATGGAAAACAAGGCACAATTACAATATTCCAGATACATGACAGCAGTCTGTAAATAGTCACATGTGACCATACAGTGCTGAGCTGACATGATATCTTCATTACTGGGACACCTTGATATCCATCTACCAGGGGCTGGGTAGCCTAGTGGGTAGAGCATTCACTAGTCACACAGAAGACCAAGGTTCGATTCCCCACAATGTGTGAAGCCCATTTCTGGTGTCCCCTGCTGTGATATTGCTGGACTATTGCTACAAATGGCTTAAAACTAAACTCACTCACTCACCAAGTTAGTGGGAACTACCCACCCAATTCTGTTAGTCACTTCTTATAGCAAACAGGGCGCTGTTTATGACAAATTGTAACCTTCATCTTCAGAGACTCACTCTAAGTTAAGATCTTGCTTTTTGATAGATCTTCAGGAACTGAAGGAAGAAATGAGTTGCCTGTTTCACTGTATTTTCATTTTGTATAGAAATAAAATGCTTTCACATGACCATTTGGGTTTGGTGTGATTGCCCTTCGTTTTATTTCAAATAATTTCTTTTTCAGTTATCTATGTTTACATGCTCATGGTAATTGGACAATATTTTTTGTTACAGAACAGAGGTGCTGGTTTGGATATGAATGTCCGAAAAGCATGGAACTTTGGGTACACAGGGAAAGGTGTAACTGTTACAATATTGGATGATGGAATAGAAAAGGATCACCCTGATCTGAAAGACAATTATGTAAGTATCATATTGTCTGTGTCTTTCATGAAGGAAAGAGACCTCCTTTCGCTATGTTAGAGTAAACACAGTATATTGGACACAGCTGCTTCTTCTTCTTCAGATGTTGGGTATGTGTAGCTCGAGTTATGAGTTATGTGCCTGAATTCACTTTCGGTGTGTGGCCGGAGAGAGAGAGAGAGAGAGAGAGGTGTGTGTGTGTGTAGTAGAAGTGAAAGTTAACCTAGGTTAACATCTATGACATTACTCATACATATATATGGGGGCGGTGGGGTAGCCTAGTGGTTAAAGCGTTTGCTCATCAAGCCAAATTCCTGATATGGGTACAATGTGTGAAACCCATTTCTGGTGTCCCCGCTGTGGTATTGCTGGAATATTGCAGTAACAAGTTTAAAAATTAAACTCACTCACACTCACTCATTTATATATGACAAAAATAATGTCCAATGCGATTCCCTACTTTGACTTCTACTACATGTCACCACGATTTTGACTTGCCTCTGCGTGTGTTTGTTACAGGTGCCCCCTATGTTTCATCACAATTTGATAATAATTCATAAACACATGCACATGATACTGTCTGAAATGTACAAACAGCTCTGATTTCAGCAGAGATACCTTCTGGCTTTGACCAGGGTTTTGAAGCCTACTTAAACTTCCACATCCAGCTGATATTCCAACATATGACTCTAATACTGATTAAATTGGCACTGAAACCAAATCACTCATATTGTAAAGAGCAAACAATGATGGTATTTCAACTACATTGTAAGTCTGTTAAGAAAGGGCTTTTCAGATACTGATTGTGCGAGGATCAATATGTTCAAGGTCGCTGAAGAGTATATGTTATATGTCTGTATCTAGGGATATGTGTGCACCTTCTTGTGATGGATATAGACACTAGGTCTGAGGACAGCTCTACGGAGCAGGTGGCCTGCACAACATGAGAATACTGTGGAGAACCAGCATTCACTCATCTATTCCACAGTCATCTTATTGTCCCTGGATGGTGGTGGACAGGTCAAATGTTTTTGTATCATCTGCAAAATATCTAACACACAGTAATCTGCATATTCTAGTACTTTTTACCATAATAGTTATTTAACAACAAAATTGTCTTTTCCATTTTGACTCATTAGAAAAAAATTAAAAAAGAGGTAGACTTGTAAACCATCTCAATTTTCTTTACTTATCTATGACAGCACAAAAATATTTTCCAAACCATTTTTCTTTGTAAACACGTCAAACCATCGATGAAATGAAAGTTTTTGCAGACAGTGCTTGTTTTTCTTTGAGCAAGCTGTCGAAAACATTGCTCTTTTTTCCCCCCAGTATATGCATCCAAATCTGTTTTTACCATGTGATTGCTGTCCTAAATGACAAATTTGTAAGCCAAGGATCTGTTTAAATGTTTGATAAGAATGGGCATCTGTCAGCACTATGTGTGTGCTTTTCAGCACGGTGTTTTTCTGTACAATGCTTTAAGCTCCCAGCCTCCTGTAAGTTGCTCCGTTTCGGGTTGATTGTTTGTCTTGCTTGTTGCATATCTCATTGTGTTTATCTGCCCTGGAATATGAGGACATGTTCCACTTTCCTGTCACACATCAAAGACTCGTCAGTTTATTCAATATATTAGAGTGTCATGAGTCCACACTACACCTTCAGAATTGTTTCAAATTTCGTCTGTTTTCCTCATGTGAGTGTGTAGAAAATGAATACATTGTGTAAAAGTATCTTGTTAACACTGATATGATATTATCTAAAGTTTATGATACAATTTTTTGTTCCAGATTTTATTTTTTACCAGAAAATGACATTTAACGTGACAACCAATCTTACTTGGAGGCTTTTGGTCTTTCCTCACCTGTTAATAATAGCGTTAAGAATTTTAGGTAAATGTTAGTAGTACCCTGTAGCTTTTCTCTACTGTGATGGAGAAGATTATATTCTGATGAACCAAGACTAGATTACCCAAAGATGTTGTCAGAAATATCTCCAGCACATACAAGACACATCAGAATCCTCATAAACCAACCGTTAAGGGCAATGAAATTTGTTCTTGTCTCTTCCTGAACCTGAGATCAAAGATCAGGTATTAAAGTGCCTGTGGCAAGTGGCAGAACGATGTGCAGGAGATGATGCTGCTGCTTCTGCGGCTGCAGGATGTAAGGAAAGGGGGTTGGACTGCAGGAGAGGGGAGCAGGGAAAGATCGAGAACTGCGCTTTGAGGTAGAGACACACAGCTGGGAAGTGTCAGTCACAAAATGCAAACATTTATTTGCACATGTAGTGAGGAGCTTGTTTCCATT
The DNA here is from genome assembly GCF_003918875.1 of Haliotis rubra. Lineage (NCBI taxonomy): Eukaryota > Metazoa > Mollusca > Gastropoda > Lepetellida > Haliotidae > Haliotis > Haliotis rubra. Next base: position 218,305 of record NW_025767171.1, on the reverse strand, counting down.
GCACTTGTGAGTGGTGAAGCACTTGTACTGTGGGCTGTACCCCTGCCAACTGGCAGTGTGCATGCTTCTTGATATGTTTGTAAGAACATCTGTCATATACTCTGACAAGGAACACAGTGGAGGAGATACACTTATGCAAGCCAAAGACCAACCTGAATTAGTTCCTGATCATTGTAACATTTTGTTATCAAAACCCAAGAAACTAAAATTTGTTGTTTTCATGAGATGAACTTCACAATTCAAGTCAGTTGTAGGCAAAGCAAGGTGTATGTGTTTATGCTGTAGGACAGAGAAAGAAAAAGGTAAAGGAGTTATTTAATAAATTATTTGACTAAGGTATATAGAGAGATATCATATATATATATTATATATCATAAGACTAGCTGTGTGATTATAATGCATGTAGATAATATATATGTATATATCAATGTTATACTCAAGTTTATGTTTTAATATAAACATATATATACACATGCCATACATGATAGAAATATATAGATACTGGTATTCATCCGAATTGGTCATTAGATGTAATAAATGAATAATAAATTAGTTTTCTGTGCATCTTTAAATAATGTGTAAAACAATACCAAGCAGTTAATTGCATTTGAAAAGACGACCAGAAAAGTACTGGCTTTGTGTCATGGCACAGCCATTCTGTATTGTCTTGGAGTTAATGCTAATAGCGGCTTCCTGTTTTCTCTGACAGTCTGACAAGGGGATGTTATACGACCAATTTTGTTTTCCATCTATTTCCTTGGGATGAACTGGTGATTAGACATCACATGATGTATGTACAGGAAACATGTCACTTCACTCTGTGTTTTAGCAGGGAACAATGCCAGATTCTACTGTAAAACACTGCCATTATTTGTGTCCATATTTAACGTATTTCCTGCATGGAAGATGTCCCAGGATGGCACAACACAAATGTTACGTTCAGATTTTATCTTTGTTTCACAAACATTTAAGATGTATTTTTTCAAAAGCGTAGAACAAGATATAATTGAACATGGCAGTATTTGGGAATAATTACAGTTTAGTGTCTGTTTCTGGATCTAATGCACTTAAACCTCTGGGGGAAATGATTGATGAAGAGACTGTGGTAAGGTGAGAGGACACATTAATTCTGGCAACAATTTAAAACATTTCTGAAGAAGAAAGCTTTGTGTCATATCTATAAGTGACTTGAATTTAAATACAGACTTCAAAATTTTCTTTTCAAAATACTTTGGTTACCATGTTTTGATCATGATCAAACAAAGCAAGTACACATTATCCATCCTGTATTACGCTCCTGTTGATTGGGTTTGGATCTTTATCCTCATTGCATTGCCCCCATACTTGAAAGTTTAGATTTCTTTATCTGAGAAATGACTTGATTTTACAGAAGGGTCCTATTTATGATAGTCCATTCTGTATCATTGCTCATCAACTTTGTTTGTCAAGTTTCAAGGAGAAACAAGAACTAAAGGCCATCCTCTATGCTGCTCATTAGGGATTGTTTCATGGACGTCAGCTGCAGAACCTTTTGTGGGCCAGTCAGCTGCTCTTGCAACCCTAATGAACACTCTGCCCTGGACTTGGCAGCAGAGAGAGAGCGTCGATCCCTTTTAACCTTTATTTCACATTAACTTAACTCTCTCAAAGGATGCTCTTTCTGTGCTAATGCCTGATTTGCAATGCAACTCTTATTTGTTTCTTGAAGGTTTTGTTCCGTGGTCTTTGTATATGGGTGTTTGAAATTCAACCATTTACAAATATTCAACCATTTACAACACCAAGTAATGTTTATTCTTTAACTGAAAGAAACAAAGGATGTATTATGCCAGTACATTCACAATTGCCAACTTCACAACTGCACAATTATGAGATGAGAATATTTCAGATTTTAGTAACAGTTGGACAGAATGAGTTGATCAGATCATCAATGCCTGCCGGTGTTTGTACTCCGTCACAGAAAAAGATAAAGTGAAAAAACACAACTAACAAATTCAAATTTTTTCACTCATGGGATTTTGCCATTTGAAGAAGAAAAATATCACAAGCACACACATTACATAGTGTTTATGCCACTGGAGAATAAAATGCTCAAAACGGTTTTCACTCTGGATGTCTGGACAAGTGTCTCAGCAATGGTTCATCAGTATTATTAGGTCCTCCCTATCTTCTGTGGCATATAAAACCAACTCTTGGTGTAGCTTATCAATTACATGTGTTGTATGCTTGGCTGACATTTCCACTGCAGTCATGACTTACTTTATGACGTGAATTTCTCAAATATTACAAGAACTTTAGTAAGGCCAACTTTCAGAAGGTTGTTCAGCTCCATTACAGAAGCAGTACCAGCTCCAGTTTGGTTCCAACTTTGATAATTTTGGTATTTAGAATCTTCCAACAACTACCGGTATTGTATGATAATGTAGATCTTTCACATGACAATAATGAACACCTTGTTATGTCATACAGTACATCAGTAAAATGTGGATATATTCTCTTTATCTATTCTCTTCTCATATTGTTCTGTGCATCCTTTCTTGTGATGCGTGTTAGGGATTATTGTAAATAGGTTTAGGAGCAGGCACTCTAGGCTGTTTTTTTTGTATTCAGAAAGAATACATTTTGTTGACAACCTAAAACGTGGGACAATCATTCAATTTGAGAGCTTCACCTGATTCTCTGGAGTAATGGACATGAGTACTTCCCCACTGTAGGAGTCTGTGTGTCTTCCAAACCCTGAAGACTATTATGTTTCATGTCTAGCACAATTTGGCAAGTCTAGATTGCCTCAGCTTCAGGCATTGTTCTGGGCCCCATCTGGATTCTGTGTTTTGTTTTGTAGATGTATATTTTTATTTGAGATAACTCTATTTCTGGACTAACTGTTCTAGGTTCATGAGAGACATGTTGAAGCAGGATTGAAACCAACAGATCACAATTGTTTGGATGGAAACTTGTAGATGATGGATTACTGGGGATACTGGATCAGAATGAGTCACTGTACCTCATGCTTGTCATACTACGTGATTAAGATGGGATTGACTCGGTTGATACTGGATCAGAATGAGTCAATGTACCTCATGCTTGTCATACTACGTGATTAAGATGGGATTGACTCGGTTGATACTGGATCAGAATGAGTCACTGTACCTCATGCTTGTCATACTACGTGATTAAGATGGGATTGACTCAGTTGATTTTGGTCATAATGATGACAATGATTATGATACAAGCTCAAGCTTTCAGTTCAGACTTGATTACATACAGGCTGATGTGGTGTACCTGGAATATTGCTAACTAATGACGAATATATTTACCTGATCACTCATTTGTTCTGTGTGAAACATTTTTGCAATGTTTAAAGGTTACTTGTAGTTAGTTTTATGGAAACTGGTGCCAGAACTAGGTGACATCCATACCTAAAATGCTTGTCACCTACAACTCATTCTACACATGAAAGTATCAAGGCCTCAACCCACAACCGTCTTCTAATGACCTAGATTTGGGCTATGAATTGATATTAATCACAACCAGTTGTATGCAATGTGTGAACTGAGACTGGAGTGCACTCTGTATGGTCAGTAATGACTGACTGTGTTAATACAAGGGTCTTGTCAATATTGGGGGCTGCAGAGCCGTATTCCTGACCTGGTTGTAATAGAACTGACAGATTGGATGGTTTAGATCCTGCCTTAATACCATAGCCAAGACTTTATGAACCCTTATATTGCATATTTTCCTGTTGGAGTTGGCCAAACATGCTGACTTTGTCGTGGCGAGAATGGCAGATTGTCATAATCAGTGTTCAAAATGGCTGCCTGACCTTACACCATGGGGCAATAATATTTCAGGAGATCCAGTAATTATGCTTCTCTCTCATCTGTCTTTGTTCATTTCAAGTGGAAGAGACATGGTCTGGAAAATAATAAATAGCTTATGATTAATAGTATTTGATCTGTTAGCCAGCTTTGCTTAATCCAGTAGGCTAAGAGACATTTACACAGTGTGCACGTTGTTTATGTATTCATGAATCCATATTGAAGTCAATTCTTATAAGAAAATTGTGAATAGTGGTAACATTAGAGACTGATTATTTGATCATTAGCACAAAAAGTTAACACAGTTAATTTATGTTTATACCTCCATAAACACAAATGATATTGATGTCAGTTCTCAAATAGATGATGTTTGTATTGTCCTTAATCATCCCACACAGTCACTGAGGCCACAATTTACCTGTATTGCTGCTTCTACACAATCAAACAAGAATAAGAAAGGGTTTAAGCCAGACATATTTATAAATGATTTCTTTATCTATAATACTGTGATAAAAGATTGAATTTTTTTTAAAATGTGGATTTGCTTCTTAGAATGTAGGCGACTCCTTTTTGCCATTGATATTTATGCTGTTTTGCTGTTCGGACATTAAGGACCGACTATTGGATAGTTAGGGAGGGACCTGGAATAAAAGAACAACTGTTCCTCTTTGTTTATCTTCTTACATCCAATTATACTAATGTAAAAATACAAATTTTCTAATGTTGGTCGGCTCATTGTCTGATCTTCTTTTTGACTATAATATTGGCTGTTTCAAACAACAAAACACATCTCCCGAGAATATCATATGGTGGTTCCTTCCATCCACCTGACAGACCACCTTGTAATATTGATTCCAGCAAGAGATCTACCAGAAGCCATCCAGGTTTACCAATATTCACCATTTCCCCTTGTCCATTTCAAAGTGGAGGATTTCCTTTGTTTCAGCCCAACAAACATGTAAACAACATTCTCATATTATCGTTAAAGTGCTCTTTGCTTTCTCATCTCGAAGGCCCTTAAAAGCACATATATAAGCCGTAAAAACATGGAATGTACATCTAGTCCGGTTGATGAGAGGCTTGTTTCTAATTGCATCAGTGAAGCTTGAAAGCAAATTGCCATACAGATATTCTCTACAACCTTTAATTTATGGGGAGTCTAATGAATATCAAATTCACTCTCCGCCATGTACAAATTGCCCCATAAGCTTGTTGATTTAGAACTAAAACTGGGGAGTTAGGGGTGAATTTTATGAACTTATCAGTTTCATTGTTGATATCATGTGTCATTTTCAGTATGAAGTGAGATTTTGGGAATGATATTTATTGCATGATCGAGATTATTTATACCAAGTGACTGATATCATTTACTCTCTTTTAAGCCTAAGTAGGACTTGAGAGGTAGTTTTGTGTCTACTTTTGAGGTACAGTATCTTTCGTGGTTGATTTGAAAATGAAAATATTGGACATTTTCTCACATTTTGTTGAGTGTAATTTGGATATCTTCGGAAGAGATGATCAGTACCGTGAACAACAAGCTGTCCTTGGTCAGACGGTGAGGCTTGCTTTTGTATGGTCTGATCTCAAGGTTCATGCTGCTCATTGCTGGCCTCCTCAGAGGGAGTCCCCACTCTCTCCCAGTTTGCAGTTCCAAAGTGATTGATGCAAGAGGATATGGTGTATCTGGCTTTTATCATTTAGGTTTTACAACATATCTATAAACCATCCATTATATTTTTTCATGAAACTTTAAAAGATGTATGGGGATCTGTCACATGGTGCCTTATATTCATATCTGCACATGTGCCACCTCTCCTGCTATTAAAATGACATGTAAAATTGTCAGTATTAACTTCTCTATGATGTCTCAGCTGGGATATTTAATGTGTTTGAAAAGATTTCTGGTGGAACATTGTGAGTTGTGTTTCAAGTCAAACAAAACTAGACACAGTTTCTGGAAACTACACCCTGAGTATGTTGACACGCGTCTGTAATAGACATAAAATAAACATGTTCTGTCAAGTGTGATGCTGGTGTGGCACAGGGAGATCTGGTGGTAAGGAGTTTGCTCCCCCTCCTTCCTCTCTCTCCCCCTCCCTCTTCCCCTCCCCAAACAAAGCTGCTATATATTGGGGTACAGTGTGTCAGTATGTTGAGCTACTCCTGGATGTTTAATCACCTTGTTGAGATCGGTGATGATGGCAGGGCGGTATTGGATAGTGTTGACTTATTGGAAGGTAATAAGTGATCATGCTTGCTAGCATATGTTTTACCCAGTCGGTCTGGCCTTTGAGAAACATAAATATCGGAAGAGGAAGCGTGTAGTAAACAAAAGTATTTCTGTGATCCTTGTGGAGAAGACATTATAGAAAGTTGCTCACCACTCACTACCCAATGGGTTAACTCTGGGCCGGTTCGTCCCTGGAAACCAAGGGGTCAGGTTTCTGTAAGCTTAAACAGGCCTAAGTGGATTATGTTGATCCTGTATCCATCCTAAAAACATGGAAACAGAAGTTTTTTTCCTTTCTGTTCAAACAAGAATTTATGCATCTTCAAACCAATGGAAGACTCTTCGTGCATTTGAGCACAACTCTTCTTGAAAGTTGTGGCATTTTATCTTTGCTTTCTCTCATGAGATTAAAAGAGAACCTAACCTTGTGCCTGAGTAATACGATTCTTGTGTTATCACAGAGATATTTCTGAAGTTGTTTTTTGGTAGACTTCAGCTATCGCTGCATGGATTGTTCACAGGCTGTTTCATCATCACTCACACCTGAGATAGAGGATGTATCAGGGGGAGGTAACTTCAGGAATAGACTCCCAGCACCACTGTTCAAGTCATATTGAAAACATCCTGCTACCAGCATTTTTATAAAGTTAGGATCCTTTAAGATTTTATAAACAGTAAGTTACATACTGAGAGATGTGATGAATTTCTTCTGAATTACAGCTAAATTGTAGCTTATTTTAACATCAGTGCACACTTTCAATCTCCCACTAAACTTGAAGTTCTGAAGGTAATACTAGTTGAGACTGGAAACAGACTTGAGATGGAGACTGGGGCTGAATGTACATGTAAATTCTAATTAATAATTGCATGGTAAAAGTTCCTTGTTAAAGACCATGTTACACATACACTTGTTATTCCATAAACGAGGGACATGCATCTTTCTATGCTCTTATGAAGATCAAAGAAGAAAGTGTATAATCCATAAATACAATACTAGATCCCAGCCTAAACTCCAGTATCTACTGCTCAAATGTTACAAACTGAGTGTATATGATTATATTGGATGGGAAATATACCGGTAGGTGACCAAGTATCGATGATGGCAATGGATATAGCTTGTACGAAACCAATTTGTTTCCACATCAATAATGTGAAAGTGAGCACACAACTTGCATTGATCATTTTCGAGTGTTGCAATTTTATCCTTGACCTCTTCAGTGATACAAGGTCGAAGGTTAATGCGGCTTGTACATGGGAAACACATCAGTAAAAACTATACTAGAGACAAACTTGGCAGTCAAGCATGGGCAGAATGTTCCAGAGGGGAATTCACCATCATTTGTCAGCCATATCCTTCAGTGTGTTTCCTGACTGCAAATCACTATTTATCCCATTACCAAATTACCCGCAGTTTGTCAGCAGTCATTACGAGCAAGCCCTACCTTTGCCCTAGCTGTTAAGTATCAATATTTGAAATACGCGATTCGGAACCATGTTTAAATGGTACAAGTGAAATTCCAATATTTGAAATTGGGAAGCTGGAACTCCAATATTTGGGATGTTAGAAACCAAATTCCTTGGTAACCATTTCGGCACTCTGATTATTGATTTGGTGCTTGTCTGGCGGCCATGGCAGAATTACAAATCATTACTAGGCCATTTCATACAAACATTCCCCCAGAGTGTAGCACAGGCCCTCTAACAGTGTTTACTCATTTGTACAGTTGTATGAAGTCTTGTATGATGACTAATTGTGGCATCATCACTCAAGTCATGCTGCGCCTCTTTCACTGCACCATGCGTCTTCACCATTATTGTTTTGGGATGGAGACTGTCACAATCTCACACTTCAATGCAGCTGATAAACTTCCCTTGCCTGGCTGTGTATTATTGAAGAATTCAGATGTCAAACTTGATTTGCATTTCTTGTTAAGAACAACATATGACCTTGACATAGATAGATGCTCTAAAAAGGAGGAAATTGGAAAGGGGAACTTTATCCGGGGTGTAATTGATTTTCTGCCTGATGAAGTTAAGCTAAAACCTGTACAGCATGTGCATGAAAATGTTATGAATATGCAACCGTCTCCCATCACTCAGAATTGCCAAAATAAAATATATACAATGGTGTTGAAAGGTATATGGAAGAACCTCATGGGTAAAGAGATGGAAGTTTGGTTCCAGGATGGAGGCAGAGCATTTCAACAGTATCTGATGACTGACAAGATGTATCAGATTAGCATCAGTCCTATGGAAGAATATTTAATTTCATGTCAAGCCTTGGACTGAACCATATGGTTCTTATTTGAGATAAAATAATGAATAAGGGAACACGAAAATGAATGATTTCACCCTGTGTGTGTGTGTGTGTGTGTGTGTGTGTGTGTGTGTGCGTGTGTGTGTGTGTGTGTGTGCGTGCGTGTGTGTGTGTGTGTGTGTGTGTGTGTGTGTGTGTATGTGTGTGTGTGTGTGTGTGTGTGTGTGTGTGTGTATCTGTCTGCATCACCTTCTTTTCATCAACCCCCTGGAGTCCTATATATCTAAAGTTCTCCAACTGAAAAGATTCGGTAAGTGCTGGTGCGAGAAGATCGTAAAGCATTCCACTGTACATGCTTCTACTTGTTATTATGCATTTAGAAGTTTTCTGCGTCCCAGAGGATGCACTCTGCCTACTTTCTGCACTTTCAGCATACAGGAATTACGTCCAGTAAATGCCTATATCTGCTGAAGGTTCCTACAACATCTGCAATATGCAAAGCCCATTCTTGATGTCCATAGTACGCCACTGCTGATCTATTGACAGGTCATCAGGTCATTTTTCTTACAGATATGAGAGATGTTAGATATATACCAAACCGTTCGTGAAAAAGGTGGAAGTATAAGAGAAGAATTTGGACATAAAGTTCATCTTCGTCATTACAGAATCAGTAAAAATGTAATGATTTTAAAGTTTTTTCATGTTCATACTTTCTCTGCTGGGTGTACCTGAGTGAGGACTTGTCAGAATAGTTAACGTATTTGCTGCCCACGACCTCATCTGATAGCTGATGCAACTGACGTTAGTGAGCACCCTTAGCAGTGCCATTAAGATTTGCCCAAAACAGAATTAGATATTTCATGTGGTTCACTGATAAAGAAGCTCCACAGGTTGCTGCAAATGGTGGAAGCAAAGTCTGGAGTCTGTGGTGCTGTCTGTGCATTCTGCCCTGATTCCAAGGACCCAGTCTGTCACCCAACGAAGAGAAAAGTTGTACTAAGGAATAAAACAGGAATAACCTACCATTTATGTACACATCACACCAGAATAAGCTGAACAGGGTTCATAATGTCCCCTGCAGGTGTTACTGTAGTCAGATGTATCCATCATGCCTAGGTGCTTGCTGTACAGAGTTGTTTCCCTTACGTGTGCCAGAATCAGATGATGCAATTAAGATTTCACCTATTTTGATCCTTGACTTGTTGTTTTCCATACCAAAATTGTGGATTTTTTGAAAGTTGCAATTTTAGGTTTTCATCCAACATTGTGTGATATGTCTTCTAACAGAGATAAACTCACTCACTCACTCACTGGGCTATCTCTCCCAATCAGTTGAAGTCACTGTGCACTGTATCACTTCAAAATGTCAGTCATGATGACCTGCCATAGTTCAACTTCATCTCCAGTCATTTCCTCCTTTACAAATATAAATTGGGGACAGAGTTTGGTACTGGACGAAGTTCACTTCAGCATTCAATCATGTAGAGGGTTGGAAGTTCAAAATAATTGTAGCTGTGATGATACAAAATGTTAGTCATTTCCCTTCGTAGGTGTTCCTCTGACCCCAATTACCATTCAAGTATCAAATTTTCACATTGACCACGAACCCCTAAACATGAAACCCACTCATTAAGTTGTCAGAAAATGTCAGAAACTGACATGTCATCAACCAAGGTACTCATTTGAGCTCCCAGCCATTAGTTGATGTCTCGTCATAGCAGGACATTCACAGTGTCACTGACAGATCCATTCAGTGCAGCAAATAGGCCACATTAAATATCACTGGCTGGTTGAAGTGTTAGCTCATATAGACCAGCACAACAGTACCTGTATATACTGATACACCAATACTTGCATACAACTATACTAGTATATCAATACTCGTATACACCAGTACAACTATACTAGTATATCAATAGTACCTGTATATACTGATACACCAATACTTGCATACAACTATACTAGTATATCAATACTCGTATACACCAGCACAACAGTACCTGTATATACTGATACACCAATACTTGCATACAACTATACTAATATATCAATACTCGTATACACCAGCACAATATTACCTGTATATACTGATACACCAATACTTGCATACAACTTTACTAGTATATCAATACTTGTATACACCAGCACACCAGTACCTGTATATACTGATACATCAATACTTGCATACAACTATACTAGTATATCAATACTCGTATACACCAGCACACCAGTACCTGTATATACTGATACACCAATACTTGCATACAACTATACTAGTATATCAATACTCGTATTCACCAGCACAACAGTACCTGTATATACTGATACACCAATACTTACATACAACTATACTAATATATCAATACTCATATACACTCAGCTCCCTGAGGAATATACAACCAGAACAGCTTTTGATGCCCTAGAAGGTTAGCAGTCACATTGCCATCACTTCCTACCAGGTACCCATTCACTGCTGGGTGAACAGAGCCATATCTATTTTAGACATATATTGATTTATGATTCCTGAAAAAATGTTTTCTATTATCATGATTTTTTTTATATAACTGTCTCTTGGTATGTAAATATATGTCTTTCTTTTCTCATCTCTCAAGGTAATCCATGGGCATAAGCTCTCATGCAATGACAGGTTGTCCCAGAAGTATGGCTAATGTCGGTGGGCTTTGCCATGCTGTACAGTGTGGATATGTTGGTATATTTCCCAACAGGATAAGTGGTGATAGGTGGAGAGCTGGCTAATCAGGAACATGTTTGCGTCACGGTTTGCATCAACAGTCAAAGATAACTATGGAAACACACATTCTCACCCAGCCAAGCAGGACAAATACCAACACCATGTGATATGAGGCTTCCTGTCATCTTTTTTTAGAAGACAATATCGACCAATATGAGGTGTGTTATGTCCATGTTTTCTAGGTGAATAGGGCAATACACCTTTTTCACCATCCGACTGCAGAGATGTCAGTGAAGGAGGGTGGTTATGAGAAACAGAGGAATGTCTGCCTGTTTCTATTTAAGGTCGTGTTTAGATATCACAATGGACAAAAGTAACTGAAACAGCCATAAAATATTCATATCATAATTAATCAAAACCTGAAATATTTCCAAGGCTTCTTCCACCATCTGCCGAGTTGTGATATCAGTGACTCAATTTCCTTTACATAGACTTGATTCAGGTCTGGAATAATGACAAATTATTTATATTGTCATGGCAACAAGGAGGTGTGTTTGTGTGTTATATGAGGAGGAGAGTATAGATGAATTAAATGAGGATGTGTTTGAAATTAGCTCAAAAATTAATGTAATGCTTGCAAAACTACAGTGTGTGGCATGATATGAGATAATGGCAGTTTCTTATTACATACCCAAAATATTGGTGTAGTCAGGTTCAGATAGACACAGATAGACACAGATAGACACAGATAGATACCATGAGTGACTGATTGTTTGATGCTGATGAAAATTCATGTGTTAATATGTGTCTTGTCTGTTGGTAATGTGTCCAGTTTGATGCTGATGAAAATTCATGTGTTAATATGTGTCTTGTCTGTTGGTAATGTGTCCAGTTTGATGCTGATGAAAATTCATGTGTTAATATGTGTCTTGTCTGTTGGTAATGTGTCCAGTTTGATGCTGATGAAAATTCATGTGTTAATATGTGTCTTGTCTGTTGGTAATGTGTCCAGTTTGATGCTGATGAAAATTCATGTGTTAATATGTGTCTTGTCTGTTGGTAATGTGTCCAGTTTGATGCTGATGAAAATTCATGTGTTAATATGTGTCTTGTCTGTTGGTAATGTGTCCAGTTTGATGCTGATGAAAATTCATGTGTTAATATGTGTCTTGTCTGTTGGTAATGTGTCCAGTTTGATGCTGATGAAAATTCATGTGTTAATATGTGTCTTGTCTGTTGGTAATGTGTCCAGTTTGATGCTGATGAAAATTCATGTGTTAATATGTGTCTTGTCTGTTGGTAATGTGTCCAGTTTGATGCTGATGAAAATTCATGTGTTAATATGTGTCTTGTCTGTTGGTAATGTGTCCAGTTTGATGCTGATGAAAATTCATGTGTTAATATGTGTCTTGTCTGTTGGTAATGTGTCCAGTTTGATGCTGATGAAAATTCATGTGTTAATATGTGTCTTGTCTGTTGGTAATGTGTCCAGTTTGATGCTGATGAAAATTCATGTGTTAATATGTGTCTTGTCTGTTGGTAATGTGTCCAGTTTGATGCTGATGAAAATTCATGTGTTAATATGTGTCTTGTCTGTTGGTAATGTGTCCAGTTTGATGCTGATGAAAATTCATGTGTTAATATGTGTCTTGTCTGTTGGTAATGTGTCCAGTTTGATGCTGATGAAAATTCATGTGTTAATATGTGTCCCTGTTGGTAATGTGTCCAGTTTGATGCTGATGAAAATTCATGTGTTAATATGTGTCTTGTCTGTTGGTAATGTGTCCAGTTTGATGCTGATGAAAATTCATGTGTTAATATGTGTCTTGTCTGTTGGTAATGTGTCCAGTTTGATGCTGATGAAAATTCATGTGTTAATATGTGTCTTGTCTGTTGGTAATGTGTCCAGTTTGATGCTGATGAAAATTCAATATGTGTCTAATCTGTTGGTATGTGTCTTGTCTGTTGGTAATGTGTCCAGTTTGATGCTGATGTCCAGTTTGATGCTGATGAAAATTCATGTGTTAATATGTGTCTTGTCTGTTGGTAATGTGTCCAGTTTGATGCTGATGAAAATTCATGTGTTAATATGTGTCTTGTCTGTTGGTAATGTGTCCAGTTTGATGCTGATGAAAATTCATGTGTTAATATGTGTCTTGTCTGTTGGTAATGTGTCCAGTTTGATGCTGATGAAAATTCATGTGTTAATATGTGTCTTGTCTGTTGGTAATGTGTCCAGTATTGCCCAGCCGTATTTAAGATTGCAGTATGTGGTGGTCTGTCTCACAGTCCATGAACCACATTATTTTCTCTAGTGCCTAGCCTAAATGAAGCAAGTCTAGATTTCCGTCGAATTTCCCATCTCACTGGGGCTCCTTTTCAATTTAAATGTTACTATCAAAATAATGTATATCCAGAGACTAAACATTAGTCTATTTTCATGGTATTTCTGGGATTGCCAACATCAGTGTTTTAGATTGTTTGGCTTCACATTCTATGTGACAACTACGTTTATACAGGGTATGAAACTCCCAAAAATTGCAGCCAGACCAAAGGGCTGGTTAGATGTAAAACTTGCCAGCCCTGACCAAAACTTACCTGCCCACAAAATATCTTCATATAAATGTCTAAATTTACCGTTGTGTTCTCAATCTACTTAAATCAGAAGGTCACTGGAAGGAGTGCAGAAGATCGTAGAAGATAGTAACGCAACAAGGAACTGAGATATTCATCAGGTCGCTGGATATGCCTTAAAAGTACCATATTTAAACTCTAAGAGGAACATGACTTCTTCTTCTAAAATGTTTAGGATACTGGCAAGGGTTTCAGATCAACACAGTTTGCAAACCAGATCACTCATTAATTCTGTGGCAGATAGTTTATTGTGAGCTTTGGGCACCTGCTGACCATACAGTTGGTGTGATCCCCCAACTTCCTGGTAGTGAAGGAATGGATCCTGCAGTTACATGGAGCTCTTTGATGAGCTCTTGAGACCTCAGCTCTTATTACCCAGCAAGCCATGGGAGTGGTTTATGAGTTCTATAAGAAGCTGAACTCCAGGAGATAAGGAAGGAAGGTCATTACACACTTCATTGTTGCCATGATGTCCACAGAACATTACAGGACACAAGCCCAGGTGATTTGCTGTCCTCGGTTACACCCTCATTGTACAAGACTTCATAACGAAACTAGCTGCCAATTGACTTTTGGTGTAGCATGACTTCTGTTGATCCCATCTGTGATAGGCCAGGCACTTTCTGAGACTGTCCTTGACATTCTGATGATGGTAGGAGTTCTGACTGGTGTGTCTATCTCTTGTCTTCATCTACAAATGTGACACTTCTGGTAGACTTATTTGATCTGTTAAGATGTACACCAGACATCATATTAGCCATGTACTGGGGTAATACATCAGTGAGTAATTTTCTTCAGCACTAACAGATCCAAATTATTTTAACAAATACCTGACAAACTTTCCAAAAGTAACTTTTAAAATTTGTTAATCACACTTTGGAACAAAAACAAAAAGTGGCCATGGATGTTTAAGATGCTGTAGCTCACTATGCAGAGTTGCATCCCTTTACCATGATGGAAACCAATTGTTATTCAAATCCCAGTTCTAGCAGATTAGGGTGCGGTGAGGTAGCCAAGTGGTTAAAGCATTTGCTCGTCATGCAGAAGATCTGGCTTTGAGTCCCCACATGGGTACAATGTGTAAAGCCCATTTCTTGTGTCCCCCGCCATGATATTGCTGGAATATTGCTAAAAGCGATATACTCACTCACTCTCACAGATTATGTTGCGAGGTTTGTCAAACCATACACATTTCACCAATTTCTTAAACTTGTAGGATCTGCATCACTTCAAGCCATTCTCCTTCATCCAACTTGCTCAACCATGATATGTGATATACCCCCAACTCACCAAATCAAAATGCAAAGGTTACCAGCATTTCCCACTGTCTTTCATGGAGTTGTATGTTATGTAACATGTCTCTATCATGTAAAGTAGGATCATTGTCTGCCACCTGTTTGAAATTGTCTGTAGTTTACAATCGCAGAACAGTGGCGTCTGCTACAAGCTGTCTACTCCAGGCTGCCGTCTGCTGGTGGTAGAATAAACACCTCCAAGCTATCAGGGTGACAGAGTGCACAGTTTTACAACCTTCTCCCTCAAACACACTTGCCCTCTGTAAGTGATAGCCAGGTCCTCCTGCAGATAGTTTTTTGTGGTGGGCTCATCAACATGTTCTTCATTTGTAGCCACCATGTCAGGGAGGCTTGAGGCAGTGGCTTGCTTCTGGTGCCTGGCACTTGACATAATTGCTGTTGTGGATGAAAGATACCAAAGAGGATGCAACATCAGCCCAGGTTTTCCTATTAACAGTTGGACTTTTTGAAAATTGACAGTGTTCACTGTGAAATTTAATTAAAATGCATGCCTTCTTCAGCAAAAAGATCACTTGGTAGATTTCAGGTGAAGACCATCATGTCCTTTACAGCATGTCATGTGTTAAAACATTTGCTTGCCTGGAAAGGATAAAATTGATTTTAGGATCACACAGTGTTTGGTTTCTTCAGTGCTGATTAAATGAAATTTGCTTTAAGAGAAAGATGTGAATTGCTTTAGAATTTGATGAGGTAAAGGAATTACTTGACTTTTTGCAATATCAATAAAGCTTAGAAGATACACAGAAATTTAGTATCATTAGAATTACCTTGAGGATATCAGTTTCAATGATGCATCATCAAAAGAGAGCAACAGTTCATTCGCCCAAATTCACAAATGTGAAAAAAAGGTTTAAGAGTCCAATCTTGGAAGTTTAGAATTCAAATCTGTGAAAATTATGCATCAGGGTTTTGAAGTTGTTTAACAGATTATGTGAAAAGGAACTGCTCTTCACATTACCGTGTTCGATATGCTCTACACAATAGTAATGAAAATATTCAACTTTATGATTAGTCAGAGGAATACTTGCCAGTAATCTTACCGTTATTTTTTAACTTAAAACATATTTAGCTGTGAAACATTTGTTTGCCTGGAATTTCCAACACTTTCAAAAGAAAAATGAACAAAAAAGGACTCCATCACTTCTACAATAGGTCAAAGTCTTGATTGGCCCAAATGCCCAATATTTACAGAAAAGATTGGAATACAAATAATAAACAATGAGAGACCTGTTGAAAAGTATATGTACTTAACTACATCAATGAGTTCATTTGTATGCCTGACATATAACTGTTCTAGCATGCATTGTATGTGTCTAACTCTATGGACTTTCTTTTGTTGATTCACTGGAGGAACTGCAAGATTTAGGACTGTTGTACCTGTATGTATAATAAGGTTTAGTATTTTGTTAAGATAAACAAGTTGTTGATAAAAACTGACTTGTGACAAATATCAGAACATTTCAGATATACATGTATACATTGGGACAGAAACATATAAAAGATATGGTATCTGACTGTAGATCTAGTCAAAGAGTCATGTGTTCCTGGAAGAATAACCCTCTCTGGGTCAACCCACGTGGTCAACGTATGGGTAGTTGCATATCGCGTTGACCTGTGTCGTAACGACTTGACCTGAGATTCTAACGATTTGATTGGATAACCGATGACCTCTCAATTAGGTCACGTTGTGACAGAACTACTGTTTCATTCTTAACAAACACGTAAATTCATTCATTCTGCAACTTAAATGCATTGTGGGAATGTAACCATTGCGAACGTTGCTGTATCGCTGTTTAATTGGGAGTCGAACTGAGACATTATATGCGTCGAAAAACATAAATGCAAAGTTTCCACCAGTGATGTTAGCCGAGTGAAGCAACTGCAAACTATAAAACGGGGTGCTATGGAGTTGTTTAATGTACGAGGCTGTACGAGGCGATGACAACTGACATACATCGTGATGTCGGTTACCATGGGGGCAGACGAGCAAGGCGTAGTGACGTCATTACAGTGTGACGTCATGCAAAAAGTGTACTACAGAACAACATTCTTCCGCAACCTCTTTATGAAACCGGTTTCGGTTTGAAACCACAAAAATTACAAAAATACGCTATTTTGTCAATTTAAAGCATATAAGACGTGGGTAATAAATAAAATACCACACTCGGTCTCATAACATACAAATTATACGAAACTCGTGACCTTCCTATGGTATCTGATCGAGTGAAAGCTCGTTTCGTATAATTCGTATGTTATGAGACCTTGTGTAGTATTCTCTATGTATGTTTTAGAAGTCAGAATGTTATGGATCTCATAATTAAATATTATAAAATTATAGAGTGCAACTACTTCCCCATCAAATTTGGACAGAATGCCTGGTTTAGACAATAACATGGGAATGTTTAGCTTTGGAGTAGACTAGTGCTAAGTGTCTGAATAAACATAATATTGACAGAACCAACTCATTTGAATTGAATATTAGCTCCAGAAAATGAGGAAAATTGAGACTTACATCATCGATTGCATTAGCATTGCAGAAACGGCTGGGTGAAAGGGAAAATAATGTGTTTCAGGGACTGTGAGACAGACAAGGTCTGAGAGTAACTAACCGTGGAGTACTATAGACAGCTAGACAGTGGTCACCACTCCCCATCCCAACCATGGACAGGAATCTGAACTCTGCACTATTCCTGTCTCCCAATGATTGCTTTCCCAAGGTCAAAGGGATTTATCTGGATGTATGTGGACAGGTTCATTGATGTGTGGGGGTCAGGGAGGGTAAGGAGGGGTCAAGCCCCATGATTGGGATAGTATCAGGTGCTGGCTTGGCAAAGGTTGGAAGGAAGACATGTCACAGACCAATATCTGGGCTAAAACCGGCATCTTGGCAAGGTGACAGAATGGAAATGGTTTTGTGGTGTGTGTGTGAAGTGGTCACATGAATTATTCCTCTTGTGGCCGCCTTACTGCTGTTCCAGTTATTGGGAAGAAAGCTGCACACGATAATGGCCACTGTGTCAGGAAGTAACGCCATGTTGCAGCTGTTTCACAGTGGATGGTTGATGCAGGCTAATAGTGCTTTTGTTGTTTGGCCATATTAGTTTAATAAGTTGGTTTGCAAAATATATCTAAACAATTTAGACTTATACTTCAATGGCAATTCATATTATGTCTGGAATTAAAGCGTAGAAACTCCTGGAATCAATCCCTGTCCTTGGAGGCATGCTGGTGAACACATGTACCATTGGACTACAGTAAAACAAGAATATATAGAAACACCATCATGTGCAGGACTAATGTGCCATGAACCATCCAATTTGTAGATTGCACAGGAACATCATGTTTGTGCCTAGTGTGCGTACATCTGAATGAATTTGTTTAAAATGATGTTGGCTTAATTAATCCTAACACTTGCAAATGTTTTGACTGAGAAATAGATATTCTTTAAGTGACAAGTATTTTATCATGATTATTTATGTACATTTCTGGACATGACCTACTTGATTTTCAAGCAACTTTACTGAGTCACACTCTGGTATTGGTTTACAATCACAGCATCTCACAAGTCATCAGCAACAGCATGTATGTAGCACTCCCCATCCTTCCAACGCTCCCATTTTCGTTATCAATTCTATTTAGTTTCAGTAATATGAATGTTATGAATTTATACCAGAGATTAAGTGAACATTGTTAATAGATATACATGTTGTGCCTTATCAAAAACTGACAGTCTGTGTTGAGTCATGGAAGCATGAAATTGAATTTAGCTGTTAGATAAAAATGACAAAAATGGTCATGACGAGATGTTTTGGGTAATCATAGTGAAAGCAATAAAGAGTTGCTGATACAACGAATAATGTATGGAGCTAAATCTGATATCACACATAAGAATATGGTATATACATAGTTCTGAATAAACTCTTGAGCCAATGAGTAAAAATTTAAAATCACATTGGAAATACTCCGTTTGTAATGAACAATGAATTAATAGATGTACGGATATCATCAGAAAGACAAATATTAGTGTTTAAATGTAGGAATACACTGTCCAACATGGGCAGATGTAACTGTCAATCACACATGCTGTTTGCTGATGCAAGAACCTTTTCTGACATTAGAGATATTCACAGATATTCACAGGAAATAGATTTCAGACCACATATGTTTGCTACATACAAGTAGATATTGAGAGAACATTCATGTCAAAAGAAAGATTTGTCATGTGATGGAGTATGAAGGTCTGGGATTGATACTTGCAAGTTGAATCACTGCATGGTTTAAACAGGAACCGAAAAACTTAGATACAAGGATGTAAAAACTTGGACGTCAGGATATAACGTATCTCAATGTGACTTTAATGGGTCCAACTAAAGTGATTTTAACTGTTGAAGATTTTATTTGCTTCCAGAGGTGATGCCACACTGATAGCTTTGTCTACACAAACCCACTTCAGAAAACAATCACACAAGTAGTAGACTGTCACTTGAAGATGCAGCTTCAGCAGAAACACGTGGACATTAAACATTTAGAAACAACCAAACATGCTTTCCTATCTGATTGAAACAGATAACCAGAATGACCATATTGCCTTACAATCACAGTTTACGCAGGTTTCAGGTTGATATAAACACATCTAATGGTCAGAACGTTGAAGTGTTTTATCTGCACTGCTGATTGTGTGCTTCAGGAGACATCAAATGTCCCTAGCTTATCTCCACCAGCATGACCTGAAGCTCTGTAGGTGGTGCTACCATCTGCAGCTTATCTACAGATGCCACCAGAACTCATCTTCTTCACGCCTGTCTGTCTCTTGCCTGAAGGAGTGACCGGATTATAGCCTTGGCACTTTAAACAATCTCTAAATCCATTGTAATTGGACTGTTTAACCTAACTGTGCTATCAAATGATGCTGGAAGCAGTTGCTTCATCATACCTGAGGGAGGTGAAAAAGTCAATGTGATTGGCGCATTATGAAAACTTTGAAGGTTAGGATATATTCTGGACCGCTGGGGAAATAACCATTTTAATCAATAACAGGAATAAACGAGTGCGTGAATGTGGTTTAAATCTTCCTTTAGCAACACTCCAGTGTCACAGCAGGAGACACTAGAAATTGTCTTCACACATGGTGCTGTAGGGAATCGGTACTAGGGTTTTACCATGATGAGCAGATGCAAGTCTATCCCTAAACTGATGCTTCATCTCGGAAAATATATAATTTTAATAGAAACAAATAACTCATTTTAAACTGACAAGGAGCCAGATTGTGATGGGAGATTCAGAGACCAATATCATCAGCATCTGTTTGACAAATGCCCATGCATATGCATGAGATCAGTGCTGTCTTTGGTTTGTCATACAGACCCTGAAGGAAATATATCCAAGAAAGCCCATGCAAGTCTAGAATATGAGTCAAGACTAGATTTCCACGGTTTCAGGCTCCTTTTCATTATGTTTTATGAATATTTTTTTATAAACAGTATTTTTCTGTAAAATATGTTCATATCAGAGACTAGATGTTAGTCTAAGCTGTCTCCACAGTGTTGGGTTTGTACCAGGGTGAGTGTCTTCACAAATTTGTACACTAGTATACAGCTCAATCTGGTAATATAAGAAAAGAATGAATTTTTCTGATGACTTACTGTCACTTATATGTAGAAAAAATAATAGCTTTAGTTTTGTGTGTCAGAAATGATGTAGTATCTTGCAATAAGGTTATGGAATCACCCATCGGACAGCATCACAGTGCTATAGTGAAGATATACATGCACTTGCATGGCCTCGGGATAATGGAAAGAGTAGCCACTGTTTTCTTGTGAAGATTAGATACCCATAAAACACAACAGGGGACACATTATGAACAACACAGTGCTGATATGCCTGGCAGCTGCATCAGATGAAGTGAAAACAAGTTTTATTTTTTTGTGAGTTTTAGATCTCTTTGGCCATTGTACTTGGGTAGATAATATCTGTTTGAAACTCTCAACAAGTTCTGTAAACTGTTTACATCCAAAATTGAATTTACTGAAAAACCAAGAACATGGCTAAGAACACTGGATTTATTGCAAGTTTGTGTTTTAGAATAGTCCCACTTTATGTCAGAAGTTTTAGAATAGTCCCACTTTATGTCAGAAGTTTTAGAATAGTCCCACTTTATGTCAGAAGTCAAGACAGACGACAACCAGTTTCAAGTATCCAAGAAACAGATTTGGCAAAAAAGGTGTCAAACGTATATGAATGAGTCACTGAAAGTCCGTGATGACACCAGGTGTTCGCAAACAGGGAATGTCCTGACACTCACTTAATCTACAGTAAAACATATATGTTGGCAATAGGTAAAAACACATGAAGTAGTTTTGTTTTGGGAAATATGTTGTTTGTTTTGTATATCCACCTCCCTAGGTAGATATAACATAGTAATATTTTCAGTTTCAACTAGTTGACAGGCAATTAGTATCATGTAGGTTGTCCATCTCCTCGTTCCACCTTGTGATGGTATGGAATTGTAGAATACTGACACTAAAGACAAATATAAACTGTCAGATGCTTCCACAACTGATAAGGAGGCTTAATAGGGGTGTGGTTAGACTTCTGACAGCTTGTTGCTACAATATCAGTGTGAAGAGTTTACCAACTTTCTTCTGCTCTGGCCAGATACACCCTCTGTTGTCAATCATGTGCTTAAGGCCATTTTCATCTTGAACCTCAGTGCCATATATCCATGAGCATTCTGGGTTAGAATCCTTGGCAATCTTTGCTGGTGGCTTAATGGGTTTTATTGTCAGGATAACTGGGTAACTGTGTCGTCCTACCCTGTTGGTGAAGATTATTGTCAGGATAACTGGGTAACTGTGTCGTCCTACCCTGTTGGTGAAGATTATTGTCAGGATAACTGGGTAACTGTGTCATCCTACCCTGTTGGTGAAGATTATTGTCAGGATAACTGGGTAACTGTGTCATCCTACCCTGTTGGTGAAGATTATTGTCAGGATAACTGGGTAACTGTGTCATCCTACCCTGTTGGTGAAGATTATTGTCAGGATAACTAGGTAACTGTGTCATCCTACCCTGTTGGTGAAGATTATTGTTCATAATATCAATGACTGTGTTTTTTTTGTGCTCAAGACACAATTATTTACAATCTGTCATCATGTAGCTAGATATTGCTAGGTGTGGGGTTCAGCAAAAATACTCATACACAAATCTTAAGAAACCCTTTCCATATTCGTAAAATATGTTCAGTTAAACGCTAAATTCATTGTATGATATTTACTACATCACCTCACACCCAGTGCCAGATATCTGTAATTTGTTGTCTGGCCATGTGTGAGATAGGACTGGTGTTCAGCAGTTCAGGAATCGCATTAATTCGGTGCCAGTTCCGTTCTCCACTGATCCTTGGACTTTACTGCAGATGGGATAAAAGCCCTGTGTCTGATGGTCATAATGTTCCATGTCAACATTGTTGATTTTCTATGTACACATCAATTGCATGGCAGCCAGTCATTATTATAATTCTGCTAATCAGCTTACAGTTGTAGATCATAGTGGGTATACAAAGATGGAAGTTAAACTTCTACATTGACAATATCTCAGGCTTGTACCAAGTACCCATCTTGATTAATCCTTGTGCCTATGTTAATTTCTTTGCATGGTAACAAGATGCCCAAGTTACAAATTATGTCTGAGAAAAAACACATGAG
The DNA here is from genome assembly GCF_003918875.1 of Haliotis rubra. NCBI lineage: Eukaryota > Metazoa > Mollusca > Gastropoda > Lepetellida > Haliotidae > Haliotis > Haliotis rubra. The sequence goes on along the minus strand of NW_025767171.1, from coordinate 195,655 downwards.
CATCTATTATTTGTGAAGTGTCACTACAGTGGATGATCAAGCTGAAAGTGAAAGTGGCTGGTTAACTCCAGACATGGGGTGGACAGGTGTACGTGGGGATCTCCTGTATCACCTGTTGAAATTGTTTACTCACCTTACCAGAATGGTTTTCCTGAAGAGTACTGCTGCCACAGAGTAAAGCAATCATGGAACATTCTTCATTGGTATCACGTAGCTCACTAGAGTTCATTCGGAAATCAAATCTTGCTGTGATTATTACTTTGTTTGACTGTTACTTCATTCAAATCTGCCAGTATTTGTTGTACAACTATATTTCAATGAAAATTGTCTTTAAAGAATGTTAAAAGATTATGAATCCAGCTTGTATCTTCATTTAGGAATAATAATTTATTGAGAGAAAATTAAATAATCTTTGAAGGATGAAAACTGCTTGATATGAATGCCAACATATAAATCTATGTCCATGAGGAATGATGTTTGTAATAATGTGTTCCATCTGTGCTGCACAACCCCATTTGACTACTGGTATATGAACAACTGCTGTGGCTGCTAGCAGAGTTTCTTGAAACACAATTTGCCCTTTATGATCAACATGATTGTAGATTACGATAAAATGTTGACTGAGTCAATATTGAATTAACCTTTACTGTGGATCCAGTGTGGCAGATCCTACCACAGATTGTGGTTATAAAGGCTTGTATGGAACATTCATAATAACATTAAGATAAAATTAATGCATCACATGATATATTGTCATTAGGGTGAAAAAATAACTTGGTATTTACGAATTCAGGATCAAACACATCAATAGCAGCCCCTTACAAACAGCAGTCAATCTGAGCTGGGACATGATATTATTGAGATTATGTATGTTTATCCCATAAAATAACTAGATGTTATCTCTTTAGATATGAACTACAGTTGAGCTAAGTGGCATCCATGTCTCATTATTTTGATCACAATAAAAATGTAGTGGTTCATCAGCATCATGATGTCAAATAACAAATGAACTTTGATATTTCTTTATTATCTAATATCTTTTGATTTACTTAATGAGTAGGAATCATGGCCAAGTCATCAACAGAAATATATAAATGTTGCTAGATGGAAGAAATATATCTTTGTTTACAAATGGATGACTCCAGTGAATAACAAAATAGACCTATTACTTCAAATTCAATAAAGAACAATGCTTGTTCCTGGACTACTGCTTTGCTTAGGACCCGTGAAGATCAGGGTTAGAACTGATCTTCAGCACCCCATGATTGTTGTAAGAATTGACTAACGGGATCGGGTGGTCAGGCTTGTTGACCTGGATGACACATGTCATCGTATCATGATGCTCATAATGTTGATCACTGGATTGTCTGGTCCAGACTCAATGATTTACAGACCATATAGCTAGAATATAGCTAAGTGCGGCTTAAAACTAAACTCACTCACTCACTCTTTGCTTAGGTATTGAGGACAAAATCCTGTATCGTGGAAGATCTGTTGCTCAATGACAGGAGGGTCAAGTCATATATCAGCAGAATGATGTAAATACTGCTGGATGTAGAAGATCTTTTTGAGGATTTTTACAATGAAAGAATGCGAAGAAAACATGACATTCTAGTAATAATTGATTAAAGGTTGTTTCTTACGATTATCCTGACAAATGCAGGCTAATTTATAACATGTCACGGAGGGTTTTTCCTCGCTTGTATTACAAGTCCTGGCAGAATCAATTTGGAGTGACAACACTTCTTTGATGTAGAAATATACAAGGATACATCTTTGAAGTTTAAGCTGATAGTTGAAAGTAGTTGGAAAGGAGTTGATTCTCTGTGGCAGGTAATTATGTTCTAGGAAATTACCAGGGTAGTTTTTTTTTTTCTCTTGGCACAACAGAGTAAGACTGTGTCTTGTTTTGGAAGAGAAAAGTGTGAAATTCACTCTTGTAATTGTTTTGAAGTTGTTTTCAGACAAAAGATGGTTTTAAAGTATCCTCAGACAGGTCTCAATATATTGTTTATGTTGAACAGTGCAGTGCCTAGGAGGTATCCATCTTCTTGAGGTACTTTGATAAACAGGAGGGCACAATTAAAAATCACTTAATTGATGTATCATCTACAGTCTGGGATAGACAGCGTATGATTGATGACAGGAACTGGTTTCTAGATTATTCATCTTTAAAGCTAAATTTGAGGCAATCAATGAAATGAGTGACAAGAATTGTAATATTAAGTACAGCTGGAGTTTGCAAGCAATAATAAAAAAAACATAATGAAATTTATGTATTTATTCTTAAATGTGTCCATACTAATACAGTATCTCAAATTTTGATAAAAATTAAGATTTTTTATATTTGCACACACATAATATATGCTTGTTTTTTAAAACATTGTGGAGTTTCTGTATCCAAGGAATCAAATCAAGCTGAGATAATTACATCTCGTGGCCATCAAACAAAGGGTCAAAATAATATTTTCTCTATTGAATTCAGCATACACGAGACTGAGAAAACTTAATAAGTGGTGTGTGGCTATATCTGAAAGTTAATACTTGTTTTGATTCATTAGCCAGGTGAGGTACATCAAATGCTGGGTGTAACAATCTGGTTTACTCTGGTGCAACATAAACACACAGTGTATCAGTTTACTATGTGGAGAGGGACGTAGTCCAATAGCACGTAACAAGCAGGACCCTGCTCCTTGGCTTGAAGAGCATAATTTGATATTAAGGGTGGCCCATTTCATAGTGTGAATCAGTTGTGTTTATAATGAAGACTAAGAAGGGAGGATAAACAATATTGCTATCATGAGGGTGCCTTGCCCATGCTTTGATGTATAGAGTTGATGGTGCTTCAAGTTAGAGAAGTAGCAAGATACAGGGGAGAAATTGTACATGCATAACATGGGCGTAATATTTATGTGTTTTGACAATATGTAAACATGTATATTGCATCTTCAGATTGTGTTGTTTTTGTGTTGATGATCGTTTTCGTGAAAAAACACAATGATGATGATGATGATGATGATGATGATGATAGTTTTAGTGATTGATTGTAAGACAATGAGAAAAACAGGTGTAAGTTGTTTTAGGAAGATGAAGATGATGATGATGTGTCAGAATGCTTGTGTGACAGGAAACACTGAAAATTGTTTTTGATGGAAACAATGAGTTTCCCAAACATCATTCATTCCCATGCCGGCCTGAATAATGACATTCATGTATTTCAACTTACAAATTCTTATTTCCTAGTTTATTTGCACATAGAAAAAGTGGTCTCTTTCCTTCTTTGTGTTGTTTTAAATGGTGATCTCAATCAGATGATGTGCAACAACATATAGTTATCTATAGCTTCGTTTCGATAAACAAAATATCTATACATTGTCTTGTTACTTCAGGATGAACGAGCCAGTTATGATGTCAATGGCCATGACCCTGACCCCCAACCTCGATATGACTACTCCAATGAAAACAGGTAAAAAAGGCACTTTGGGCGCAAGATCTTCAACCTTTTTTTATACACACTGATTTTATGTATTTCAAGTTGAATACATCTAGTTAGATTTGCATTTTATTTAATTTAAATAAGTATTCAGTTTTAAAGGCTGTAGTTGCTGTATAGCTGAAATAATGCTGATGTGATGTTAAAACGTCTTATTTTCCACAGGGGGTGGTGGGGTAGCCTAGTGGTTAAAGCGTTCGCTCTAACTCATCATGCTGAAAACCCGGGTTCGATTCCCCACATGAGTATGATGCGTGAAGCCCATTTCTGGTGTCCCACTCCGTGATATTGCTGGAATATTTCTAAAAGTGGCGTAAAACTAAACTCACGCACTACATTCCACAGTCATTGTGGACAAGGCAATATAGCACCACCCTATGTATAATGTTAATGAGATATTAGGTAACAGTAAATACTTTACTACTTTTTGTAGGCAAGATATGAATGTGGCGGATAATTTCTATATCATAATGCTTAGGCCTTCAAGATAGAGGTCAGTTGAATGTGCTTTGTGTTGGTGTACAGTTGGTATAAGTAATATACATGTTTCAGACATGGCACGAGATGTGCTGGAGAGGTGGCAGCACAAGCCGACAACAATGTGTGCAGTGTTGGAGTAGCTTTTGAGGCCAACATCGGAGGTAAGGACCCAGCTCTCTACTACCTGTAGTCAACCCTTGACACCAAACAAGTGTTCTGAAGTCAAGCTTCTCATGTGTGACCGAGTGTATACATTGTTTTGTCTGTCATATTCCTGTTAGCCCTGTCACGCACTCATCTCTGACTCTGACCATCAGCCTACCAATTCTCTCCAGTTTCTCTACTTCCCAGCCCTACATTCCCTGTGTTTCAAAGTGGGTAGAACATTGGTACAGAGGGTGGAAGTCATTGGTTCTATTCCTTGGCTGTATCATACAAAAATCTGATTCTCAACAGACAGTTTCTAGCTTCTTGTCCCATATGGAATCTTAGGAAGAAGTTATACTCTTATCCAAATATATGTTACAAAACATGAGAACAATCATGAGTAATCTCTACTAAAAGCTGCGTCTGGTACAATTCCAGTAATTCCAATTCCAGGACTTATGAATAATCAGAAAAGACTGTGACAACCAGCTCATCAGGCTCTGTGACAATCCTGATGGTGAGAGTCTCTGTGCTCTGATGCGGCCATGGAATAGTGATCATGCTTTCAGCCTCTGGTTTGCCTTTACACTGCTCTAGTTACAAGATGATGTGATACAGCTGAAATATTGCTGCCTGGGGCATAAAACACAATTGACTCACATACTGGCTCTTCCTTCAACACTCCTTCACCGTCTACTTCTTTACCCTATTCCCTCAATGTCCTCCTCATCCACTAGCCACAATTGCACTTACACCCACTCTTCCAAGGAAGGAAATCTGCACAAGATTAATATGACACCATTTGTTATACAAGTAGTTGCAAAGCTTGCCTAAAATAATGGTTACAGTCTGACGTACAAATGTATAGAATTAGTGTCACCATCTCATTACCTACACCATGACACCGCCCACCCACAAAGTCTGGAAGTGCTGTGATACCTGTACAGAAGCCTTCTCCCTGTGACCAGCTGACAGGCATTACCTTAGGTGCATTAGTGATCTACATGTGTTGTAGGGAGTAGGTTTATTTGTTGCCAATCAGCAGTCCTGAAATAAAGCCAGGGAAGGTTTTATGAGGTTGTGGGAGTAGTGGGTGGTGTATGTAATGTAAGGTCATAATATCCATTGATTTCTACTTCCCTTCCAACGTGATGCAAGCCAGTCCTGCTGACTTGGCCTGAGCCAAGAAATGCTACAATGAGTTGAGAAGTATATGGTCTGCTTCCAAAGTCAGAATGGCAATTGTTGTTTTACAGCAGTATTACTATGGTTGATCAACCCAAGTGACCTTTCATTCAGTCTCCAAATCTTATGCTTAAAGCTATATACAACACTTTTACTGCAGCAGTTGATGGTAGTTCAACCCCATTGACCTGAACATTCTTTGTATTCAGTACACAAATTAATGCGAAGAAATAATGTAATATAATCCCAACTGACTTTCTGGAAAAACATGCCAGGTACACAATAACTTCTGGATGTGGGTATACGTCTGTAGGTAACTCCCTGGGTACACAATAACTTCTGGATGTGGGTATACGTCTGTAGGTAACACCCTGGGTACACAATAACTTCTGGATGTGGGTATACGTCTGTAGGTAACACCCTGGGTACACAATAACGTCTGGATGTGGGTATACGTCTGTAGGTAACTCCCGGGGTACACAATAACTTCTGGATGTGGGTATACGTCTGTAAGTAACTCCCTGGGTACACAATAACTTCTGGATGTGGGTATACGTCTGTAGGTAACTCCCTGGGTACACAATAACTTCTGGATGTGGGTATATCGTCTGTAGGTAACACCCTGGGTACACAGTAACTTCTGGATGTGGGTATACGTCTGTAGGTAACTCCCTGGGTACACAATAACTTCTGGATGTGGGTATACGTCTGTAGGTAACTCCCTTGGTACACAATAACTTCTGGATGTGGGTATACGTCTGTAGGTAACTCCCTGGGTACACAATAACTTCTGGATGTGGGTATACGTTTGTAGGTAACTCCCTTGGTACACAATAACTTCTGGATGTGGGTATACGTCAGTAGGTAACTCCCTGGCAAGATCCAATTTCAAAATATAAACATAGATATGAACATGTCGAAACGTCGCCTTTCACAATAAAAGAAGTTGTAGATCCATAAAAATTGTCATCATTCTTCATAGATGACATTGTTGAGTGTCCTTGAACTAAGGGGCTGATACTCATGTCAACCGCTATGTTTGCCCCAGGATCATTGATGCAGACCATCCCATGTACTGATGATGTTTCTTGGTTGTAGGTGTCCGTATGCTTGATGGGGATGTAACTGACTCTGTGGAAGCCCAGTCTCTCAGTCTGAACCCCCAGTACATACACATCTATAGTGCCAGTTGGGGGCCAGATGATGATGGACGCACTGTGGATGGCCCAGCAACACTGGCACGCAAAGCCTTCTATGATGGCATCACTAAAGTAAGTAACTAATGTGGTTATTGTTGGGCGTGGAGGTTCAGGATGCTCCTTGGTAACTAATGGAAACAAAGACATAGGCAAAGAGTTCTTTCCTTGAACACTCAAGGGCAGGGGCAATATTGGTTTTAATTTATAAAGGTCTCAGTGACTGGGGCAAGGTCATTTTCTGTTTGAAAAAAGATACAGAACTAGGTTAATGATGTTTTGAGGTAAAAAGAAAACTGTGAGACTAATTTAGTTGAATGTTTTAGTTTTAAAGATGACTTTAAAAAATGGTTATTGAAGCAATGGTTTGAGAGAAAATGAAGAGGTTATTTGGAGATGTCAAAAACACTGATGAAAGATATGTTTTAAGGTCACAGACAACGGCTGCGTTGCATTCTCACACCCCCAAATTCATGATGTCTTAAAATCTATGTAAAAATACCATCAGGGACACGGTTATCTGTACTGACACTGGTATGTGGTGTATGGGAAAAACCTCTCAACACTGCATCACTAGGCTCAGGATTGTTACAGTGTGAGGTGAGCATCAAGAACAAACTTCAACCTGACATGGGTTTTTATGACGACACTTACAAGAAGTGATGAGAGTCCCTAAGTAAAGACTCATCCTGACGCTCGTAGCCTGCTGGGTGGCAGTACTAAAGTATTTAGATCATGTGTTGTCAGTGGGTGACACAGATATCTTCATCTGGTTCCACAAATGAAATTAGTAAATGCCCATTGTTGTACTTCATTGTTAGTGATACTCCAGTTTCAGCTTTCCTGGTAATCGTGCGTCTTTAGTTTGTGTACGTCTGTGAATGAGTGAGTATGGTTTTTTGCCGCTTTTAGCAATATTCCAGCAATATCATGGTGGGGGACACCAGAAATGGGCTTCACATATTGTGCCAATGTGGGGAATCAAACCCGATTTGGTGTGATGAGCCAATACTTTAACCACTAGGCCACCCCACTGCCCCCTTTGACACATTGGGATCAAACCCAGGTTTTCGGTGTGACAATAGAAGTGACAAAACCCTTTCCAAATTCATAAGACATCTCTGCCAAAAGCAGTCATGAACAATTGCTTTGACATTTTGGCTTCACCATTGCCCCTGTATGGCTGTGAAAGATCTTCTGTATCTTAAATATAACATTGTATTAATACCTGCCAACTCATTAAACATACCAGTAATTAAAAAATATCTGTAAAACTTTATGTTTTGGGAAATACTGATGAAGTATTGAATTCCATGTTCCAGTGAGTAAGCATGCTGATTAAAGATAGAAATTGATATAGGAAGAAGTAGTTGACATGCCAGTAGATCAGGAAGCAGGTGGCTTCGGAAGACAATATCTCATACCAAACCAATTTCTGCCTTGCTTCTTAGGATTACAAAACTAACACATCTGAGCACAATTTTTTTGTGTCACACTGGTAACAGATGAATGATACAACAACACGATTTCATCTACATCTGCAAAAATGTGCCTCTTTCATTCATCCATCATTGTTCTTTTTTATATGTCAATAAGCAAGTGAAATTAGGCATTTTTTTTTCAGTTCCTGTTTCTGTCCAATTATACCAAAAGGATACTAAATCTTTCTTGTCAGAAACTGGGCTGTGTATTGCTGGGGAAGGTCTTACATTGGTATTACCAAATTGGCTCTGGCACGCAACTGAAGCTGGCTGCTTATAGTACAGGCACCTAAACCTCATGGTTCTATTGATCAGAAAATGTTTCGGCTTTGTAGAACATATTCTAAAAACCAAAAACATTGTTCTAGTTTTCTCCTTCCAAAACAACAAAAGTGCATCAGCTAGGAATGTTTCTTTGGATTTGTCATATGTACTTCTTTCCTATTTATGATTGACATTTCACAAACAACTTAGGTTTCGTGTATCAAAAGCCAGAACCTCTAAAAGAATAATGTGCATTGCTATATCTCAAGGGCTCTGGTTTAATGTCTTGGAATTAGTTTCATTCTCAAAAGAAGTTGGACAATGCGTCATCTGGATATGATTCTTGGTTTGCTTGATGGACATTTTGTATGACACAAAATATGATATTTCAAATGTGTTTAGGCATAAAAACTTCATGGATAAATCTTTTTTTTTTCTCAATATCACGAGTGCTTATATGGAGATGGTTATTTTGTACCTCAGTACTGACTTCTGAATCATGTATGTCAAAGTTTCCATATATCATTAGCTGCCTCAGTGATATATGATTAGAGACGAATGTTGCTCTGATCATGCTTTGTTCTATAGGTAATATGAATATAACCATGAATGATGAAATCTGTCATATTTGTTCCCTGGATAGGAAAAGTCACAGGAAATTAAGAATATAATGATACTTATGTACCAAAATACTAGACAGCTCCATTCATCAAAGAAAACTGATAAATACATATTTGCCTGAGCATTTGTCATTGGTTGTTTAAGAATGATCCAAACATGGTATATTATTTGGAATAATGATATTTGATATTTGGAGCTATCATATTCTGTAGAACAGCTGATCACCCACACAGAGACTGAACCATTGAACAGGACACAAATCACAGATACGACATTCAGTACCTCCAAGACAATGATCTTTTTATCTTAATTTCCCAAAAAACAATAAATATTTCAGATTCCCAATAATCCAAAACTATACACAGAAGCAAATTTAGTCCTCAATCCCTCCCAGCTTGACATGGAGAGTACATGACGCAGCTCAACTAACTCTTTGTTACCAGGAAACATGAAGGTGGATCGGACATATTGGCTAAAACATGACAAATTAAGACTTATAATGAAACTCAACAGCATTGCTCTTGTCAATTACCCAACATGCATCTGGTTTCCTGTTTGCCAGAGGTGAAGTAATGTCAACAAGAAGCAGGTTATTACCATGCTCAATTGATGTTGAAGGCCAACCATCCTTGTCATTTCGCTACAAACCATGTCTGCAGAATGGGTTATTGGTTTTGTCTGCTTCCTGGAATAGCAGGTAATACCTTGAATTGGCCCTAGTTAATGTGAAAGGGAATTACTGCAGTCTTTGTTTTATGGTCACCAAACATCTGGAAATGCATGCCAGAATTGTGTCTTGTGACAGAGCATACTTCAAAGGACTTTGTGCTAATGTGGTAATTAGATATTCTTCCAACAATGGGTTGCTTCTATATATGGAAAGAAGACACTAACTACAACAGATGTATAATTCACAAATAGTTTTCTTCGTTACCAAGCATCATGTGGTCTTGCTGTCAGATTATGAATTCTTTATGAAGTATACATTGCACTACAGTTCAGGGCAGTGGGGCAGCCTAGTGGTTAAAGCGTTCGCTTGTCATGACGAAGGCCTGGGTTGATTCCCCACAAGGGTACAATGTGTTAAGCCCATTTCTGGGGGTTTCCGCCATGATGTTGCTGGAATATTGCTAAAGCAACATAAACCATACTCACTCACTCACTCACTCACTGTAGTTCAAAATACTTCCACCTGTATCTGAGGTCCAGTGGTGCGAGGTGTCACAGCTTGCTGTGCATATATTATGTCCCTTAGTTGCCAGAATCTGTTATCCTGGATTTGAATGCCATGTTTGATCTTTACAATTTCACTACATACCCATGCTGATAATTTTTTCTTTCAAAAAACATAAACATTCAAGCAAATGTCACAAAATTCGATCCTTAATGTTTAGTCCATGGTCATTCATTGCACATAGTGTTTAATATTATTAAAACTAACATTTGTTCATATGTTGAGTCACCCCCACTATGTGGTGCTGCTCACATGGCCTAGGAAGTGATGTAGCCCAGCTGCCGAGATACAGCAGTGATTACACTTACCACAGCTGTATGAGTGGCAGGTGCTACTGTTATGGCAGGACATGCTAACCCTCACCAACAACTTGTGAGATCAATGATTGCCAGTGATCTGTTTATAGAATTTGAACTCCTATTTTCCCTTTTACGCCCACTGGAATCTGTTTCATCAGAAAATGAAGACTGATTATTCTCCAGTAGTGTAATGTTGTATTTACATAATAAAAACAAACTGCTATGCATTTCATTGGAACTCATTTTCTCTGCCAGCAGAATCTGAAATTCAGAAGACATTCTGACTTCATGATAAACATGTTTCCTTGCCCTTGTTTCCTATCTTTTTCTGACATTCTTCCTTTTCTTAGAAGGGTAATACTTCAGCCTGCAAGCATTTGAGACACTGAATACTTGAGGCATCTCTTTCATACTGCCTGGGTGGCCAAAGGTTGGGAGACTAGTGGACAAAAAACCCAGATAAATGCTCTATGTTTCCAGGAACTGCATCCTTAGCATACATCTGCCACAATGATTAGGGTCAACTTACAGCAGACTTGACACACCTGTGAATGAAGCCTACAGTGATGCCTCCAGGGTTAGAGATCCAACATTACCAACAGTTTCTGATTCTGGAACCATTTGGATACTGATAGCAAGGAACCATTATTCAGGGTCATATTGATATTATACACCTGTCTGAGAGCCATTCCTTACATATTGATGCTGTACACCTGTCTTGGAGAATGTTAATGTGCCAGACATCTCCTTGGGTGAAGGTTGATTTTCCAGGACTACACCCTCACCACTTAATTGTCAAAATGTGGAGAACAGTTTCGCTTTTCTTACTTCTTAAGACAAAATGTATCTGTTTCTTCTTCAGAACTGTGGAAAATATTATTTTTTACAGGATTTATCTGGGTATTGGAATCTGTTTAATATTTTGATAAAGTGTACACACAACTAAAGCAGGTTGAAGATCTTTACTGTTTTAGCTGTGTTACATGACAGTCAGCAGTGTTTCAGCTACATCATGGCAGTCTGTAGATGTTGGGCCAGACAAACCAGTGACAGATACTATGAGCAAGGTTCCATGCTATCAGGGCAAGCAACCATGTCAACATGCCTGAATATCCAACCTAATTCAGTTTGCATACCACAAGATTAAAATCTTACATGTTTTAGGCTAAACTACATAGCATTTTGTAGTTTTCATTGAACCAGAAAAGGTTGAAGCATACTGAGGCATGTAAGAAACCCACTGACATATATGTAAGGGTTAATAAGTGTAAGTTGATTGTCGTCAAGTGTTCAGTACTTTTCTAATGTCCCTACTGTCAGCATCACAAGGGAGTCACACCTTCGAATTCATGTACTCTCTGCTGTAGGCAAGCATCAATGACAAGTGTATAATAGCCTGTGACAGTTTCCGCCCAGTTAGCATTTCTTTACAAGTCCTGAATCAGATCTCTTTCCAGCTTGCTTGCTTTTTTCTTGCTCCAGCAGCTTTGCTGGCACTCACTGTGTAACACCGATCCGACTTCACCAGTTTGTAGGATTTCAAATCTGACAGGTCCCTACACTTTGTATTGTAAATCCATTATTTGATGGTGACTTGAGCTCAGTCAGGGCTGTAGAAAATGTATGTATGGCCCCAGTGAGATGAGTGTTCTTCGAAGCAGACATTGGGCATGTCATGTATTAGGGACTATCCTTGTATCCATTTGATGCTGGTGATTGAGGTTTTCAATGGTTTCATATTTGATTAGTTGTGTCAAGGACATTTGTTTTGTTTTTGACAGATTAATGTTTATGGGCTTTGATGGAATTGTTGCAAAGGCAGCTCACTGGCTGTGAGGAATTCCGTTTCAATCCATTTTCAAAATGTAAGGAAGCAAATTTGAACTATTTTCATTGCTGTTCAATACATAAATCCATGATGCAGATAGAAATGTTGATTTTGTCAATTGTATTATCACCATCATCTCTACATCCAAACATAAAAATATGTAAGTTAATTAGACGTTGGGTAAAATGGTACGCACTGGTCTGATATTGTCAAGTGTTTTTATTTGTGAGGTATAGTATTTGTTACTGACAAAAGATGAACCTTGAAGGAATTGAATTTTCGTCAAAACAAGCACTTGATGTCCAGCATTATTGAAACCATGAAATACCAGGCACAACCATTCTTTAGGAAGTACAGACTTCAGCTCTCATGGAACCGCAATTACTTATCAACTTTAATGAATAGTTCTAGATATTAACGAAAAATATCATTTCTTAGGAGCTGTCCATCATTTGGGTAACTTAAAGGGTAAGTATTAGATATACCCACACTTTCCGAGATGTGCCGCTCAATACCCCTACTGTTTGAGTCGTGTGGCCTCCGAGGCGTTAGCCGTGGAGACCACACGACTCAAACAGTAGGGGTATTGGGCGACACACCGAGGAAGTGTGGGTACATCTGACTTATACCTCACTTCTGGTCGAGTTACGAGTTTATTATAACACTTTATGTTCTAATTATGACAACAAAAATTATTTCTTTTCCATCTGTTTCATTTATATTTAGCCCACTGGTTAAGACCCTCAAATGTCCCGCGTCTATAGTCTGTTTGCAGTGAAACCTACTTATCAATTTCACTTTAAACAAAAAAGTACTCAAATAAGTGAAATTAAGATTGCGAATCTCATAATTTGACCTTGCCAAATGAACATCTCAGAATTATATTCAACTTAAAACAAAATTTGTTTAACAAACGATCATAGTTTCAAATCAATATTATTGGTTTGTACTACAATTTTACGGGGGTAAGCGCTGTAGTTGGAACAGTGAAACAAATGCCCGTCGGTGCGTAACAAGCGTTAACTTCTACCAAACCTGCATGTTCTGGGTGTTTCATTTAATGCGATACCCCATTGTAATACAAACCAATAACAGCTTTGAAACTATGATGGCTTGTTAAACAACTTTTATCCTAAGCTGAATATAATTCTGAGATTTAAATGTTCAATAGGCAAGGTAAAATTATGGGGATTTGCAATCTTAGTTTCACTTTATTTGATTTACTTTTTAAAGTGATATTCATCGGTATCGTTCTCACTGCAAACAGACTATAAGCAGTCGATTGCACGCATGCACGGGCTTGCGATTTCACCGCGATTTTAAACACCAGTTCGGGCGAATGAATGACTTCAAGTAGCCCCAAATATGCGCAATATTATTACTGATAATTGACATTTGTATGGGCAGACCAATGCGCATGCTCTCTGACTTGCATGTGGCATAGAAAACATTTGGAAGATCACACGTTAAGTTAGCCATGGATGCTGAAGAGTGGACAGAGGATTTTCTTTCTCAAATTGACAGTTCGTTAGCGTCACATTTCGACCTGGATGATAAGGAAGATTTTGAAACAATCGAAATCTCAATGTGAGTCCATTGAAATAAAATTATATTTCGCCGTTTGTTGTGTCTTTATTGCTTCGGTATACCCTAGTGAAAAAGTGTAGGTGTATCATTGATACACCTACACTTTTGACAGGTGTACCGGTCAATACACCTACACTTTTAACAAAGGAAACCATGGCAACGAGACCGGAAGTGGGGTATAATGATGGTGTTATCTGCAAAGGCATTTCAGTGATATGAATTTATCTATTTCTGAGGATAGTCAAAACTGGGTATTCTGTTGCACTGACATTATATTCACTGATCAGGCCAAACTAGGTGAAAGAATTAGCTCATCCCAGCAGCAGGAAACACAGCATAATCTTGAATATCATGAAATTATACAAATTGATTGCTAGTAGAGTTAAGACATATACTTTTGTCTAAACCTTGAGGTAGTATAATGGACTGCATGCTTTTACCTCCTAGATTCACCTTTACCTCTACTTTCAGACAACTACTCCACTCTCATTCCCTTCACTTGTTTCTCCCTTCCCGTTCCTTACTTCACCTTCCTCTAGACATGTCAATTCTTCCTCCCTTCCCACTTCCTTTCTTCTTGTTTCACCTTGTACCAGACACCTTCTTCACTTTCTCTTCACCCACTCTTCCCTTACTGCTTCCCATTTCCCATTATATTTTCCTTCTTCCTCCCAAAACCTATTCCTCTCTTCTCTTCACCTGGTCCTCCCCTCAAACACGCCTTTTCCCCCTGGTCTTCACTTTACCTTCCTTACCCAAATTGTTCACCTTTTTTTATTCTTTCCTTCTTCATCTCTCTTCTCCAAGCACCTTTCTTTCACCTCTTATTTCATTAATCACAATTTGCACTCTCCTTCTTCCTTCTATCTGAAATGTATACAAGATTTTCTTCAGTAACAATGGACTACAGATTGCAGAGTGCTGCAAGTGGAAACAGTTCCAGCTATTATTCTGAGAATGACAACCTTGTCCTTCCCCTCAGGGTGTTGCTTATGGTTTGTTGTAAGGATGTACACATCTCACACCATATGCTTCATCAGCGTAAACGCAGGTGAGACTGGTTTGGGTGCTTACCACAGTACACCTAAATATGAAGATTGCTTGTGGAGAGACTGAGGTTTCAGCAGTAGCCTCAAGCTAAATGGGTATTAATATGATGGCATTTACGATCACAGAACAGAATTGATTTGGCAGTGATTTCTTTAGTTTTTGTCCCTCGGCTGTGTATCAATTGCCACTTGACTACCATGGAGCTGGGTTGTAGGAAGTGGGAGGTTAGGAAATGGCAAGTGTGACATTTCATTCAGGAATACAGTTCGCAAGTGGGGAATGTAGGATATGTAGCGAAGCCTGTAGTCTTGAACACATCACTGACGATACAACCGTGAATCAGAAGATGTTCTGTCTGTGTGTCTGGAAAGGATCTTGAAAAGCTGAAATAAGTTATGATTGTGTGAGATGGCTTTAGTCTACACATCTGTGTACCGGTATAAGGGCCTGATGGGAAAACTGTTGAGCCGCAAACAGCAACGCATGTTACATTAAGTCACATCTTTCATTCAATGAGCCTCGTGAACATATGGTGAAAAGATATTGATTAAAGAACTTCAAGATAAGTTTGACAGAATCACATAGATCAATCATTTCATGTCTTGGTCTCATATTCTAAACTAATTAGTTGCAATATAATGGGATGACTTCAACAAGATGAAAGGTAATTATGATTAATGGCCCCATTATTCACAATACCTATAATTCACACAGTGTTGTGTTCTAACGAGGATTGTAAGTTATAGGTAAATTCACAAAGACATATTTCCCTTCTCATCTATTATGTCAGAGCTTTTAACGTTGATGTGTGAAACACAACCAGATTTATGGACAAGTTGCAGCAGTCAGCATCCCCGTGGTCTGAATGTTCTTCATTTCTGTATTTTGACATCATTAGTTCATGTAGGTAGCTTGTCACGTGTAATTGATTGCTATGTGTAATAGAAGTATTTGTTAGTCCTCCTGGGGTTTCATCTTATTCTGTCACAACATGAGGGATGGTTATGGTTAGATAATAGCATAATTATTCAACTGTCAGTTGCTCACCATTGTCAGACATGATTAATACAACTCCTTTCTAGATCAAACCTCCCTCCATGTTTCTTAACCCTTTCTATTTCTACTGGTGTAATATATTTGTGAAACTTTGGAATCTAAAGAGTTGTTGAGAAGGTACCAGATTTAGAAATTTTATGGTTTTGTCTCTACCAATATAGAATGAATGTTGTACAGATCTGACATGATCATGTGATCTTTGGCAGGGTCTTGGCAATTAGCTCGGCTTCCCACACAGAGACATTGCACATTTTATCATTAACAGATATGTTCAAGCAGAATTGGTACCATTCTTGACGTGAAGGTGTGCCGCTAACGTAATGGAGAATTCCTTAGAACCTTCAGTGAATAAGAGCTATGCATCCAGTGGATCATTGAATAAGATAATCATTTGTTCTAATGCTGAAATTTTGATTACTTCATGAAATATTCATCAGGATAAATGTGCCATACTAAAAAGATGTGAGATTATTTTTCATTCCCCAAAAGGACAGAATTTGTTCATTAAAGAAATGCTAAAATGTGAGGTTGTCGGCATTATATTTTTATATATTTTGTATGTGTAGTTTATGCTTTTTAAACAAACAGATCAACACATATGTGTACATTAACAGATTTCCTAGGGAACCACACAATATGAGATGACGTATTCATTTGTAAGGTGAGCAAAGCCAAAAATGCAATATTGGTGATTAATAATGGCCTAATACTTGCTAGCCAAAAACACATTTTGATTCACAATCCAAATGGCCTTAATGGACTGCATTCTCAAACCCGCCTAGGAATCCAGTACTCAAGCTGGTAATGAAAAGAGAGAAAAACAAACCTAAATATAACAGTATGCCTCAAGTCAATACCTAACCCATTCCATTAACACTGTTTTCTAGTGTTGAGGAATTTTTTACACAAAATGTTTCCATTCCAGCAACTACACCTACCACTTCAGAGTGTATGTTGACAAAAGTTGAATCTCACTGACCTTACCGCCATGACATGACCGTGAAACCACAATCAGGCTGTCACTTGTCTGGAATCTCACTGACCTTACCTCCATGACATGACCGTGAAACCACAATCAGGCTGTCACTTGTCTGGACTCTTAACTTCAGCCAGGACTTAATCTAAAAAAGATTTATACCCTTTAAGTGAGTGAGTGAGTTTAGTTTTAGGCCGCACTCAGCTATATTCCAGCTATATAGCGGCGGTCTGTAAATAATCGAGTCTGGACCAGACAATCCAGTGATCAACAGCATGAGCGTCAATCTGCGCAATTAGGAGCCGATGACATGTGTCAACCAAGTCAGCGAGCCTGACCACCCGATCCCGTTAGTCGCCTCTTACGACAAGCATGGGTTACTGAAGGTTCATACTAACCCGCACCTTCACGGGGTATACCCTTTACGTGCGACTCAGTCTTCTATATGTCCTTCCTGGTGTGTTTTGTGTTTTGTAATTAAATGGATCCTGGTCTTCCAGTGGAACTTTAACATCATTGTTTTTGACTCTTCACTAGTTTGACGGACTTGCACTTTAGTGAGGGTTTCACTGTGCTGTGGGTTTTTGTTAGGAGAATGAAACTGGCACCACTCTACTAAAGTAATATTAATACTGTGCCTGAATATATACAATAATAGATATCAAACTGGCCTAATATAGCCCCCAAAACAGAAAGCTTTTCTGTTTTGTGTTAACTTTGTGAAATATTGAACAATTTAAATATGGCATCAGATTATTCAGGTAATTTCCTGTGTACTCAGATTGTTTATGATGCATAATATCTTTTTTCATAAAACATATCCCTTTTCAATTATATGTTTTTCATGGTAATGATTGTTGAAATTGCAAAACTGAGTTATCAAGAATTATGTGTTTTCTTGCCAAAATGTCTCTGGTGCCAGGGATTCAATCTGGCCTGTAAGAGTCGCTGCTGGTTATAATTTTGTATCCAGTAAATCAAGTTTGTTTGATATGTAACTATTTTGGGCAGCTGAAGAAACAGGAAACTACACTATACAGCTGGTAATGCCATTTGATGTTTACAGCAGCCTCCTTGCAAACATGTAGACTGGGAGCTGGTCTGTGAGTTAGTATTGTGTCCAGGAGAACCAGTCTAGATGAATCTGAACCATCAGGGTGCCGTTGTACGAAACAACCTTAGCGCTAAGACTACCTTAAGTCTATGTTAACATGTAGACTGGGAGCTGGTCTGTGAGTTAGTATTGTGTCCAGGAGAACCAGTCTAGATGAATCTGAACCATCAGGGTGCCGTTGTACGAAACAACCTTAACGCTAAGACTACCTTAAGTCTATGTTAACATGTAGACTGGGAGCTGGTCTGTGAGTTAGTATTGTGTCCAGGAGAACCAGTCTAGATGAATCTGAACCATCAGGATGCCGTTGTACGAAACAACCTTAAGTCTATGTTAAGGTATGGGAGTTATGGTCACCTTAGCGCTAAGATTGCTTTGTATAATGGCACCGTGTACTGGATGCCATGTCTCAGTGGTTCTGTTGGCAACAAACAACTAACTTCAGCCTGTAAATGAACATGAAGAAATATGGCCATCTTGTTGTGTTAGATAAGCATTTTAGCTGACTGATAGTAATGAAGTGTCTATTTTAATAGAAGACTGTCATGTTTTGATATGACTTTTGAAGGTTTTCAACTTGGTTCATTGTGTTATCAGAGCAGACAGACGTCTTTGGTGTATTTTTAGACAGAGTACCCCTTGATGTGAAATTCTTCCTCATATCTCCATGGTTTATCTCATTCATGTTTTGAGTCGTGATATTCTGGGATATCTCTGCACATTGCTTCCAACTTGATGATACTGATACATGGTGAATGAATGTCAAGGTATTCATGGCAGCCACTGTAGTTTATACAGTTGTCTGATAAGGCTCATGGCAAACAAGTAAAATAGGAGCATTAAGAATATAAACAAACAGTTGCAGATCAGTTGCAGAACAAGAAATACAAAGATATCCATATGCCTGGCCTGTTGAGTCTTACCTAGCTAATCTGATGGTTAAAGTATGTTTTGTGCCATAAACAGCCTTACTACAATCCCTGTGCCCAAACTGTTGCCTCAAAACTGCATCATGTCAACCTTTCCACCAGACTTAGTGTTGATGTATATGGACATTTCTAACTGAAAAAGTCAATCCAAAAAATATTACTCAAGTTCCATACTTGTGGCTCAAGTCATACAATATTACAAGTACAACTCCTCAACACAACCTGGAATTGTCAAACTAGGGGTTAATATGGTGAGACCTCTGTCCTTAGTCAGATCACCTCCCTGGTTGTCACCATTCACTTTTTTTTGCCAGGCAATCATTATAGCCCCTTCATCTCAGTAGCTTCATCACTAAGTACCTGGATGTGTTCTAACCTTATTAGTCTCTGAATTATTTAATCAAATATATTTGTCCTATTACAAATATTCATTGTATCTTATGTTGACACTAATGTTTGCAGAGAAACAATGTCAAATCTATGTCACCATGAACGTCTGAGAAATAAACGCCAGGCATATGTTCAGTGAAGGACATTAACTTTCCAAATCTGTTGCACAATTTCATCACAAGACGAAGAAGTCAGGAGTGTTAAAGTATTCCTATCTTTGGAACTGAATACTCCAATCTGTGAGGTGGGTTGTCTCCTTAGTTTGAGGAAGTTAACCCAAGATAGAATCCATCTGTCTAGCATTGAAGAAGAACCAAATAATCAGATTGGCTTACCATTATTAAGTAAGGAACGACCTGACGCTGTACCCTTGCTGGCTTTTTCTTTGTCTGTCACATTGAGAATTGGTTCTTGCAGTGTAGCTGTTGATGACTGTCAGGCCATTATGTGTGAATCAACGGACACTGCGCAACATTAGTATGAACACTAAATCAATGCTCTGTAGGGAATTGGTAGGCATGAATCTGTAGCTCACCTGGCATAGTAGTCTTAGCAAGGATTATATTGGTTCAGATGTCTTCAGTTTTCAATTTGGCAAAGGATCAATATAAGCTCACCGAAATGGAGCCTAGTTTGTACAACCCGATGCACATTGTCAGTGCATGTCTAGATGTTACATGTTGAGATACAAATTGAGACATTGTTTCTGTCTCTAGAGTTGAAAATTTATTGGCAGATTTATCCAGATCATTAAACTAGAGTCAGCAGATGGCTAAAGTGTTGTTAAATGACCCGATTCAAACTTACAAGCATTGCCAATTTACTTTGAGCAGAGTAGTTAGAAACTCTGACAACTACAACCCTCTTTATTAGACCCGGTATAAAACGTGCCAAAATTCTATGGTCCCGAACCAAATCCTTATCAGCACTGTGTTTGTCTCAAGCTAGTTAGATTGGATGGACACAAAGACATAAGTTGGAAAGGGTTTCACTGTATGGATCGATATAACCACTGATATGTTTTTATGCATTACATAAAGCTGGCTTTGCTCTTAGTTGTTTCTTTGACGTATAAAAGGGGTTTGAGTATAAGCAGGGGTTTGTCCAAGCATGACCCTAGCTGGCAGATGGGAAAAAAGTTTTTGTTTTATTAAATTCAGAGGTGGATTAACATTGTAATTTGAGACTGAATTCAATGCAGTAAAAAATGACATAACATTAACTCTTCCTTTTGATTTGTCCTGTTATCATTGAAATACAGGTTACTTCTACAAAGCCATAAGTAACCTATCCGTTATTTATATAAGCATGTATATTTAATAACATTTATTGCACACTTGGGCTGAAATATGAGCTGAAATAGCATCTCTGTGAATATCGACCTCTAAGCATGTCGAGATCAATCACTGATAAGTATCTGGATTTTTGTTTCTTTGGGTATGTTATGAATACTATTTCACCATATTTTATTTTAGGTCACCTGGCTGAAAGCTAAGTGAGCTCATAGAATCACTTGAATGTCATAACTTTTTTTGTTTCAATATTCCAAGCTTCAATTTCTAAAAACATTTTTGAAATCCTGTCCTAAAGAATCAGTGGGCACTTGGCTTTAATGTTGTGTGAAGGGTAATAACTTGATAAGATCCAAGATCTAACCATCTTTCTACTACATGGTGTTAAAAACATTCATGCTGTTGAAGTTTATATACATGTACAGACATTTGTTGCTCTATTTGTTGATAAATTGTTCAGCTTAATTGAGTTATGATTGAACTTAGGATGTCTCTGTACACCATGTAAGTAAAATTAAGCTGACTGCTAATCCCTAAGAATATTCGTCAGGGAAGTTTAAGGTGTTGATGTGAAAAGGACTGACCATATACCAGTGTTACATAGAGGATATTATATGAGTGCCCATGTCATACTATATTTACGACACGAGTGCCTAAATGTTGGTATTTCCCGAGCGAGAGCGAGGGATATACCGATCTTTAGGCACGAGTGTCGTAAACATAGTATGATATGGGCACGAATATAATATTCTGTTTATTACCAAAGTCGTCAAATTGAGAAAAATACAACCAAATCTACTTTCAAACATGGGCTTGCTACCCGCCGTCGCCGCATGTAGAACGCAACGTCATAGAAGAAACGTGACGTCAGAGCATTGTCCATGACGTCACGTCACCATGACAAAGTGATATTTTGCCCTATGGCATCGTATGAAAAATATGAACCCCGATATTTTCGCCCTCATAGGTAATAAGTAGAGATTATTACACTTCATTTTTCATATCTTGCCCGATATCATCCCGAGACACCCATATCTGACCGAGGCCATCAGGCTGAGGTCAGATATGGGTTGAGGGATGATATCGGACAAGATATGAAAAATTAAGTGTAATAATCTTTTTATCAATTAATACCTGCCTAAATTAAGATTTTTTTCAGTTAGATGTTGTTGTTTTTTTATCTCTTTGTCCAAATAAACGTTGTTTATAAAAAATAACTGATACAAACAACAAAGACAAATATTCCGTATAAACTCAGAAAACATAGAAATACACCTTCAACATACTGCATCGTTTCGATTTCCATATTTCCTTCGTCCTCCCTCTCCACTAAATCTTCCAGTTGAAGATAAAGACTCTAGCGTCCTTTCCCCAGCCATGATCAAAGGATGATCTAACATGACGTCATCTCTATGTTGTCATTCTTGATGTGACATCATTCGATTCATTACGTTCCGTGACATGTACAAAATTGACGGGGAAGATATCGATATCTTCCCTCCTCTCAGCGGGCAAGATATCGATATCTCGCCCGGGGCCAGATATGACCATGCCGATCCTGCCCATATCGGGTGGCAAAAAAAGTCTATATCAGGGAAAATATCACTGTATTAAGTTTCAGATCGCTTCATGGAAGTTAAAGAATCAAAACTACTTACTAGTTGTAGGAAAAATATGTATATGATTGATGACCATAAAGATTTTCCATGACACAACTTTGTAACATAACGATTTCTTCCTCGAAGCGAGGTTGTGGTCAAGTAACAATAATATTGTAAGTAGTATCATATTGACACCCACCTGCGCTGCCAGGAAGGAAATTGTTATGTTATAAATCATCATGCAAAATCCTATTGGTCATCAATAAAATACATATTTACTAATGTAAAATAGTTTTGATTTTAGTAACTCGGTGAAAACAAACCTAAATACCATTTATCCTCAGACTGGCGGATGTTCCCTACAGGCGCCGCCATTTTAAAAAATAGAAAAATCTGTTAGAATTAATGAGATTATAGTTTGTTTTCATCAAGTTAGAAAATCAAAACTACTTTCTACTCAGAAGTTAAATATGTATTGGAATCATAACCAAACGGATTTTGCATGACACAACTTATAACATAACGATTTCTTCCACGAAGGCCAGGTGGGGGTCAAGTCACAATACTCGCGCGATAAATTTCTTGCTACATTCACATGGTTAATGTCCACTCACCAGTATGTAGATACTAGTCAATGTGCTAGTCTTTATATTTGGTCTTATAGTCCTAATTAGTTTATTATCATACTTGTATGCATTTTGAAAGTAAATAAAAAGCATGCGATCTGCTGATACTTATAGTGAATTTATAACAGAACTGTAATATCTAGACATTTTATAGTTTGCCAATGTGAATCATAATTGCACACACACCCTAGTGTATGTTGTCTGTCTCATTACACTTCACGTGAAAAACAATGATTCTGTTGAATGCTACGACAAATGAATAAAACAAAATGCAAATATTAAAATTAAAACAGATTAAAGTTATAGGAACAATATCAGGCCATTACCTTGTTCGAGGAATGTATCCATCAATATCCACAAAACTGTTCCAAATGATGTGTCTTTTTAACAGTTTAATATACCTAAAAAGTGATAAATCTTTTCAGGTATTGGTGTATAGTCTCATTGGTCACCCAAGATAGCACACCTGGCAACTAATTGCATAATGTCTGCCTTTCTTTAAAAACAGTAATTTAGTTATCCAATAATGGGCAATCAATCAATGTATTGCCGGTTAATCCTTTGAAAGAAGGACGTTGTTTTTACGCAGACACACCGACACGACAGAGTGTATTCAGTATAGATTAGTAAATCTACATACATAAACACTACCTTTTGACAATTCCGCTGTGTAAGATAAAAGTAATTAATCAATCAGCGTGTTATCGGGTTAATCCTTTGATCGATGTTTATAATGTTGAATATTTACTCCAGACACAAGAAATGCCAAATGGGAACCTTTGTCGGGTAATCTAAGTGTGTTACCACTAATTATACCTGTTATAAATTCATTAACTGACCATCAAGTGAATGATGACAAATAACATGTGTAGGTTTATACCACCTAATGTGACAATGCATTGTATCTCAATTGTATGTCCAAGAAGAAAATATGCTAATATAGTTGATTCTAAGTTTGTGTTAATGAATCACAATAAAGTGGTCATGATAACAGGTGCCTATAAATCTTATTTAGTTCATATAGCCGTATACCTTTCAATCGTCATTTCATCCAAATTCTTTTTTGAAACCTTTATACAATCAACACAATTACAGAAAATTCATATTTGTCATTTGGATATGTTCAGACATTTTTATACATGCCTAGTATCATTTTACCACAATACTGAAGAAGGTTGAAGCAGAGACCATATAATATTATATGGTCTCTGGTTGAAGGCACACAAACAACGATGTATTGTTGTTATTTAGGGGTTATTTTTGCCTGAATTCACATGTTATTCATATACTTTTCATATATAAACTATACCATATGGGTTATATTGAAATTCCAGAGGATAAAGAAGAAAGTGGGAATATGGCCTTCATTAACATAGAGAGGGTTAAAAGGTTTCTGAGTGAAGTTAAGGACATGTTCAGAGATATACTCTCCCAAACAATGCTTGATAAAGTTTACATGTGGTTCTTGTTGTCCTCTAGTGCTTTATGGATTTTTGTTGCCATTTGTAATTTTATTGCCATTTGTGTTCTATATTGCACTGCAGAGTAGAATTCGGTCAGGTTATGAATAAAATATTCTGTTTTGTTGTCTTTGGGAGTATTTTGATAATTGGAATTTCAGTTAGTGTGGAAAAATGAATAAAATATCGCCAAATGTGATGGTGTTTATGTTTGTGGGAGTTTGATGCTTTTATTGAAGGATTAGGACATTACCAATACAAGAGCCATTTACTAATTAGGTAAAGAATTACATGTATTTTGCCATGTCGCTTTGACATGACAGTGACACTAGCTTTCTGGGAAGTGAACAAAGTTGAAGTAATTCCAAAATGGTGATTACTGAAGTTAGAAATATCGAGGAATCACAATGTTGTCATTATCAGTAAATGTGTTCCAGTGATTTGCATTGCAAGAAAGAAAAGATCTGTTGTGAATAGTTGGTCCGTTTGACATTATCAGTAAATGTCTTCTGTTGATTTTCATTGCAAGAAAGAAAAGATCTGTTGTGAATAGTTGGTCAATTTGACATGTATTAGCCATCAATTAAACATAGTATATAATGACAGTAAGAGAAATCAAGAAATAAGGTTTTCTGAACCTATTGTAGTAATCAATATGATCTTGTCTGTCTGTGTTAGCAAGGTGTGAATGAACTTGGTACAAGTTGTTGAATATTGTCTAAGTAGCACTTCCTGCAGTTGTAGACAGTTTAGAAATATGTATTGCACAGCTCTGAAAGTTTCTAAGTTTAGCAGTGAATCACAAACAGACATCTACAAGCATATACTGAGATATCAGTGTACTGCTTCAGTAGATTATGATGAAAATCCTTAGAGCACAGTCAGAGTATCTTATAATATGAGCCTGCTGACAATAGTGAGTGAGTTTAGTTTTACACTGCTTTTAGCAGTATTCCAGCAATATCACAGCGAGGGACACCAGAAATGGGCTTCACACATTGTACCCATGTGGGGAATCAAACCCGGGACTTTGGCGTGACAATCGAGCACTTTAACCACTAGGGGAACCCACCGCCCCTGCTGACAATAATCATTATCATAACCAGCTGACTGTTGATGTTTGCATAATGACCTGGCATATCCTACTTACTCTGTTGGTGCATGACCTAGTTATGCCCATACCTTTTGGGTTATATCAGACAATACACTCATAGTTTTAATGAAACTCCTGACGAGGTTGGGTTATAACAAACCTGATTGTTGTAGGAGGGTCAAATCACAAGAACTATTACCATGAGACAATTATAGGAAGCTAACATACCTATACATGTAAACAGAAATGAGCAGCATATTGGTTGATTCCTCTTGGGAAAAAAGAGAAAGTGAAATATTTTAATAATTAGAAATAATAGAAACAATGGCAACAAAACCACAAGAGGAATACAAATACTGGCATCAAGGTGGGCCTGTAAATGATCAAGTCTGAAACAAACAATCAGGGGATTTATAGAGTGGAATATCATCTATGCGATGAGGGTGCCATGGCCATGAGTTCAAGATACTAGAGACCTATTTTCCCTACAGGGGTAAAAGGACGTATGTCAGTCATACTTTTACCAGAGTATGTCATACTATATTTCTGGTGTATATTTTGCCATTACTTCATACCTCATGATAATGTTTCAGGGTCGAGGGGGTCTTGGTTCAATCTTCGTCTGGGCATCAGGTAATGGTGGCCGTGATGGTGACAACTGCAACTGTGATGGCTACACCAACAGCATCTACACCCTGTCTATCAGCAGTGCCACAGAGAATGGAAAGATCCCCTGGTACTCCGAGGCCTGCTCATCAACACTTGCAACAACATACAGCAGTGGCTCTGGTGGAGAAAAACAAATTGTAAGATTTAACACTTAGGTTTTCTCAGATCTGGACCAGCATAATTCTGTCTTAGTATCAAGCATAAAGTCCTAAACCTTAAGTTTACCTTCAGAGAATGTATTAGAGATCTAGAATGTGGAACCTTTCATATTTGCTAGTTTTCCATGTTTGGCACCACTGGCCAGTATATAATATATTTAGAGGTGAGACATTAACTGTAATTGGCTCATTCGCTGTAGTGAATATGTTCTGGAGCCAATATTGTCTTCTCTATTGCATGAAATATTGTGCATTTATGACACTGTAGCAACATAGGTCTATAACAATGATTCTTGGAACTTGTTAATCTGGGCAAGTTTTTCTTTGAATAATACTGCTGTTGTATACATACTTTCACCATACATGCTTCTAATCATGAGGCATCAGTCAGATTGTTTCTCATTTCGGTATTATTGAACAGTATGCACTTGCAATAGACAATCACTGGTAAATGAATGCTCTTGCAACAATCAAAAGAAACAAAATGTGCCCGTAATAGACAATGGCCAGAAAGGGAATCCAGACAATCAACAGAAAGGATTTGCACTTGCATCAGACTGGTAATCTGTCATGAAAAGCAGTTGCCATAGGCAACACTACACTATCAACGAAATATAAACCTGCAACAGATCGACAATCACCTATAGGGAAATGTGCTTACAACAGACAATCACTAGTAAGTAATCACACTTGCACGAGACAATCACTAATAATAAGTAATCACACTTGCACGAGACAATCACTAATAATAAGTAATCACACTTGCACGAGACAATCACTAGTAAGTAATCACACTTGCAGTAGACAATCACTTGTAAGTAATCACACTTGCAGTAGACAATCACTAACCAGGAATCACACTTCCAGTAGACAATCACTAACCAGGAATCACACTTCCAGTAGACAATCACTAACCAGGAATCACACTTGCAGTAGACAATCGCTAACCAGGAATCACACTTGCAGTAGACAATCGCTAACCAGGAATCACACTTGCAGTAAACAATCACTAACCAGGAATCACACTTGCAGTATACAATCGCTAACCAGGAATCACACTTGCAGTAAACAATCACTAACCAGGAATCACACTTGCAGTAAACAATCACTAATCAGTTATCATATTACAGTAGACAATCCCTTATCAGTTATCATATTGCAGTAAACAATCACTAATCAGTTATCATATTGCAGTAGACAATCACTAACCAGGAATCACACTTGCAGTAAACAATCACTAATCAGTTATCATATTGCAGTAGACAATCACTAATCAGTTATCATATTGCAGTAGACAATCACTAACCAGGAATCACATTGCAGTAAACAGTAGTTATCAATCAGTAGACTAACCAGGAATCACACTTGCAGTAAACAATCACTTGCAGTAAATCAGTTATCATATTGCAGTAAACAATCACTAATCAGTTATCATATTGCAGTAGACAATCACTAACCAGTTATCACAATCGGTACTTGCAGTAAACAATCACTAACCAGGAATCAGCAGTAAACAATCACTAATCAGGAATCACACTTGCAGTAAACAATCACTAATCAGTTATCATATTGCAGTAAACAATCACTAATCAGTTATCATATTGCAGTAAACAATCACTAATCAGTTATCATATTGCAGTAAACAATCACTAATCAGTTATCATATTGCAGTAAACAATCACTAACCAGGAATCACACTTGCAGTAAACAATCACTAATCAGTTATCATATTGCAGTAGACAATCACTAACCAATCACTAATCACTAACCACTTGCAGTAAACAATCAATCAGTTATCATGCGGTGACAGACAGTCACTAATCAGTTATCATATTGCAGTAAACAATCACTAATCAGTTATCATATTGCAGTAAACAATCACTAATCAGTTATCATGTTGCAGTAAACAGTCAATCAGTAAACAATCACTAATCAGTTATCATATTGCAGTAAACAATCACTAATCAGTTATCATATTGCAGTAGACACAATCACTAATCAGCAGTAAACAATCACTAATCAGTTATCATAGTGCAATCGCTAACCAGGAATCACACTTGCAGTTATCATCACTAATCAGCATATTGCAGTAAACAATCACTAATCAGTTATCATATTGCAGTAAACAATCACTAATCAGTTATCATCACTAATCAGTTATCATATTGCAGTAGACAATCACTAACCAGGAATCAATCCAGTTATCTTTGCAGTAAACAATCACTAATCAGTTATCATATTGCAGTTATCATAATCACTAATCAGTTATCACATTGCAATCACTAACCAGGAATCACACTTGCAGTTGCAAACAATCACTAATCAGTTATCATATTGCAGTATCACTAATCAGTTATCATATTGCAGTAAACAATCGTTATCATATTGCAGTAAACAATCACTAATCAGTTATCATATTGCAGTAAACAATCACTAACCAGGAATCACACTTTGTAAACAATCACTAATCAGCAGTAAACAATCACTAACCAGGAGTTATCACACTTGCAGTAAACAATCACTAATCAGTTATCATATTGCAGTAGCAATACTAACCAGGAATCAATCACTAATCAGTTATCATATTGCAGTAAACAATCACTAATCAGTTATCATATTGCAGTAAACAATCACTAATCAGTTATCATATTGCAGTAAACAATCACTAACCAGGAATCACACTTGCAGTAAACAATCACTAATCAGTTATCATATTGCAGTAAACAATCACTAACCAGGAATCACACTTGCAGTAAACAATCACTAATCAGTTATCATATTGCAGTAAACAGTCACTAATCAGTTATCATATTGCAGTAAACAATCACTAATCAGTTATCATATTGCAGTAAACAATCACTAATCAGTTATCATATTGCAGTAGACAATCACTAACCAGGAATCACACATGCAGTAAACAATCACTAATCACAATCACTAATCAGTTATCATCATTGCAGTAAACAATCACTAATCAGTTATCATATTGCAGTAAACAATCACTAATCAGTTATCATATTGCAGTAAACAATCACTAATCACTAATCAGTTATCATATTGCAGTAAACAATCACTAATCAGTTATCATATTGCAGTAAACAATCACTAATCAGTTATCATATTGCAGTAAACAATCACTAATCAGTTATCATATTGCAGTAAACAATCACTAATCAGTTATCATATTGCAGTAAACAATCACTATTGCAGTAAACAATCACTAATCAGTTATCATATTGCAGTAGACAATCACTAATCAGTTATCATATTGCAGTAAACAATCACTAATCAGTTATCATATTGCAGTAAACAATCACTAATCAGTTATCATATTGCAGTAAACAATCACTAATCAGTTATCATATTGCAGTAAACAATCACTAACCAGGAATCACACTTGCAGTAAACAATCACTAATCAGTTATCATATTGCAGTAAACAATCACTAATCAGTTATCATATTGCAGTAGACAATCACTAATCAGTTATCATATTGCAGTAAACAATCACTAATCAGTTATCATATTGCAGTAGACAACTGCTATTAAGGAATGCCATTTGTTTCATCAGGTAACAACTGATTTACGCAATGGATGCACTGAAAACCACACGGGGACGTCAGCCAGTGCTCCCCTAGCTGCAGGAATCATTGCCCTAGCATTACAGGCCAAGTGAGTAGTAGCTTTCAGCAGAGAAAGAGTATCCGTATTACCCCTTCTGGATTAACAACAGTATACATCGTCCATTCATCATCATCATTATTGTTTGATACTTTAAGTGGATCACTCAAAGGTCAGTTATTCTGGTGGTATTGACTGAAATATCGGTCACACTAAGAGGTCACTCTTGCTTGACAATGGTATAAGAACCTATGCCAGTGGTGGATACAGCTTTTTGAGAAAGGGGGGTGCACAGTTCATTTTGACCTTTTTCACCTTTTTCATTTTCACCGTTTCAGTGGTCATTTAATAAACTTTCAAGACAAAAGGGGTGAGTGGGGAGGGGTGGGGGTGCGCATCCCCCATCTGGATCCGTCTAAGCTATACCGAATCGTTGCATCATAATATAATAAAGAAGTTGTCGTCCATAAACATCTGACTTTTCTGTTTATTCATCAACTTAAGCTATAATGCCAATCAAACAGATCAAGGTATAAGTAGATACTCAACAATCAAATGTATAACAATACTGATAGATGTACAATTGTGTTCCACTCTGTTGCAGCCCTCATTTAACATGGCGGGATATGCAGCACCTTGTGGTGGAGACAGCCAAGCCTGACCACCTTATATCTCATGACTGGGTTGTAAATGGCATTGGTAAAAGAGGTAAGTCTGTGATAGGTGTCCTACGCACAAGGGGTTCTATTTCACACATGGGTTTTTTGTTGGTCATGGTAGGAGAGTAGAGTTTAATGTTTTCAGCAGTATCTCACAATGTTGCAAAAGGAACACCAAAAAGGAAATGACTTTACATTTTGATCAAGGTTTGGGCTCAGTGTACAATGATGACAATACAGTTGCCAAACTAAAAACAATTATTTCCTTCCTTTAATGTTCTTTACTTGCATCATTATGATTTTTCTCCTGTATTGAGTATTAAAACATTTTATTCAGATATTAGTGTAACATGATGTGAAGGAAGTGATGATTCATAAGTTCTCAGCCTTATTGATAAAGAGTTGTGTAAAAGTGATGCAGAGTTTAAGCATGATAAGGATGGCTTGGAAGAAACCCTTCAAAACCTGACATCAGCAACACCTGAAATGATCCAGAGAATTGGTGATATTGTGATGATTGACCGACAAATGACAAGACATCATATTGCTAGTTCAGTAGGCATTTCCTGGAGAGTGTACATTCTTGTATCTGCAAAACGTTGACAATGAAGAAGAATCTGCTGGTACAGTTCCTGACATTTTCTGACATCTTATAAATAATGCATAGGCACATGTCTTGTGATGACTCAGTTCTGTTTCAAGCTGACCGAGAAAGGTTCTTGCAGTCATTTGTGACTATGGATGAACCTCAGTCATAACAGCCATCAAAACAATGGAAGAATTCGACATCAGTCCAGATACTCCTGCATTGCATAGGGTGTCATCATAGTGGAATATCTTGCAAAAGGCCAGACAATAACTGGAGCATAATATGCTGCCGGTTTTAGAGTTTTTGGATAAAATTAAGACTGAGACATGAGAAGCTTAGAAATGGTCTGCTCTTCCATCAGGACAATGCAACAGGGAACAAATCAGTCATTGTCATGGCTACAAACCAGAGTGTGGCCCTTAACCCCTTCAGCACCCATCTTAATCTCCTGATCTGGCTTTGTCAGAATTCCATCTGTTCCTGAATATGAAGAGAGCTATATAGCTATATAGCTCTAGGCTCTCAAAACCCATTTTGAATGAATGATGTTTCATAGCACCTGTGGAGAACCTTCTGAACAACCATGAGAAGGAAAGAGATGCTAAAAATCTATAAACAAATGTGGATAAAGCTCCTCCACGATCATCAGCAAAAGTGTCAAAAATGTATGTGGAAGTGGATACATTGAACAAGAAATTATGTTAATGTATTGATGTCTTCTATAGCAGACTCAAAGCTCATAAGTCATTCCTTCTATATCATAATGAAACTGATGTTACTCCAGTAGAATATTCCAGAAATAATACAGATCAGGTGCAAAACAATTTCTGTGTATAATGAGTCTCCTTTTTCAGTTTGATAGATGAAACAGTACCTTATCAGAGATGAATTTGATGTTTTAGTGAGCCACTCTTTTGGGTTTGGACTGATGGATGCAGCCGCCATGGTACAGCGTGCCCGCAACTGGACTACCGTCCCCGCTCAGCAGATCTGCGAGATCAGATCAACAGTAACAAACAGGTTTCCGGATCCTTAGTGAAGGATAAAGCCTTCCATGAATTCTTCTCACTGAACAGTTGACAGGGCTGAAACCTCAAAATTTAAGTATCTCAAGGTCAATTTGAGATAAAAACATGGATGGAAGTTTTCCTTTTTTTAGGAGGATTCTTTAGGTTGCATTTTGGCCCTTTCTTCTGTGTCTTATATTGGTAACATTTCTTCAGTGTGTGAATATACATTGAAAATTCTTGAAATTTACAATGAAAGTTGAATGCATAAACTGTCCTTAAATAGAAATGACAGATAACAATTAAGAAATATAAATATAAATAATTATGAATATTAGTATCTTATTTCTAAGCAAATGTAATTTTTTACAAATGCAAATGTCTCATTCTGAAATCTTGTTCATAACCAAAGCTAATCATCATTCAGTTTATGATATATAATAGTGCAGTATTGTTAGTTACGTTAAAACATTTAAGTACATATTATGCTCATTTCTCAACAGACAAGTTCCAATGAATGGCAGAATTATGGTACCACTGATGACAGACGGCTGTATGGGCAATGTCAATCACGTGAAATTCTTGGAGCATGTGCAAGCTCGCATCACCATGTCCTCTAACCGACGAGGAGAGCTTCAGATCTTCTTGACCTCCCCACAAGGGACAAGATCAACCCTCCTTGCCAAGAGAACTAGGGACAGCTCTCGAGAAGGATTCAATAACTGGGCTTTTATGACAACTCACAACTGGGGCGAATATGCAAATGGAACATGGACACTTGAAATAGAAAATGGTGCAAGTTCGTGTGAGTAATGAATTTTGTGGTTTTGATGATATTTCTGTAGATAATGATATAACTGTCATCCCACTGGCATTGTAAGCTTATTTGATATAGTCAAGTCATGTCAGTTTGTGATACATTTTGCATGATCTGTGGTCAGATGTGGGGTAACCACTGTGCTTTGCTCACTAGCTATGTAAAGGGAGATAACTATGTTCAACAAGTGTATGGCTAAAATGGCCTTTATTTGTAGAAAGTGAGAAATATTTTAACTGATGTTGCTATATTTAATTGTTTGACTTAAAGTTGTACTATCATTGATTTGATTGTTTTTGTTTTGAGGTTGTTAAATAATATCTTGTAGTAAACATACCCATTTTGTCAAGTACATAATTTCTTTTTCTTCTCAAGTATTTTCTGAAACAAACATTTTAATCATAGTTCCCAAAGTGAAATTCAACAACATTTTTCAGTGTATCAGTTGAGAAAGTAGAATCTGTATCATGTCCAAAATGTTTGTTTTTTTAATCCAAGGTACTTGACACTCTGAGAGATAATACATATTAGAGATAATTGCATAATGATTTAGTTGATTGGCTTAGCATGGCAGAGAAAAGCGTTTGATAAATTCTTATCAGTCTGGTGCATGTCAGCATGAGCAGAACCGAACACATCCACCATCACAACCATCTTTCGAGCAGAACCAAACACATCTACCATTAAACCATCTTGTATCTTTTCTACGGACTGTTAAGGTGTCATATTGTATTGGGATCTTAATGTGGATGCAAGTAGTGGCTGCAATTAACACTTTTGTTATTAACTATAAAGTCCACTTGTTAATGTACATTAAGTTTGTGTTCAAACGAAATTATAACTATTTGGGAGGGGGTTATCACAAGTGATGATTGATCCCTATCTCTGACAGAAGGGCCGACATATGACAACATTTCAGAATTAAGTTGGAATATGGAAATGTTTTGTTGATACTGCTATTTCTGTGATTACTTTTGATTAAATCTGATCACTCTCATTAAAACTCTGCTAAACAAAATCTTAGGGTGTCCCTTTCATGTGATGTCAGAATAACCTTTCATGAACTTTGACCTATCAATGAAATGACTAACACCTAACATTGGCCAATCAGAAAGCAGCATTCTTGAACTAAACTGCTCTTACTTATTACAAAATACAAAGTTCCCTCACTTTCCTAATTTTGTGAGCATGCTCTGATTGGTCAGATGAAAGGTTGATCTGACATGTCCGTCCTGTGTGGGGGATGTCTCAGATGTTTGTTTAGCTGTAGCTGGAACAAAGATCTAATATTAAAGAGTTTGATATTCGGTTGGTTTACAGAACTGTCTCTTTGAAAAATATCTGACTTTGTTTTCATCATGTCTTGCTTTCCATTGCAAAGATGCTCTCTATCACTGATTATCACTTAAATCGCAAAGATGCTATCTACCATTGATGTTCACTTCATTAACCATTGTTTGTATAACCTACATGTAAATACTTACTGGCAATGCAAGGTGTGGAAAGAGAAATAGTGATTGAAGCAGTTGTAAACCAGTCTTGTAAAAAGCAGAAAATCAGGTCTTTTGGAAAAAAATCTGTCTTATTCATCTCTTGCTTTCAATTGCAAAGATGCCATCAAGATGCTACTTATTGAAGCAGTTGTAAAACTTGTATTATTGTTAAAAGCTGAAAATGACACTTGGATCTTGATGACATAAGAAAAAAGTGAAATGATAGCATGTACATAATAAATAGTCTGGTCACTCAAAATCAGCTGTTAAAATCAGCTAATCAATACATGTATTTGTATAATGTTCTGATCAACACAACACTGAAAAAATGGTCTTTTGTGGCGAAATATTAAATATCAAAGTCAAAGCAGGTACCAATCATTGCTTGATGATCAAGGATGTCACATATTCGTCTTATTAAGGTATAAGTAATATCGCTTCTAAGACCATTTCTAAATACAGTGCATTGTTTCACCGATAGATGCTATTGAATTTTGGCATTTGTTCATTGTTCAAGCAAATGCACATGCCTGCTACTCTCCGTTTTATTAATTTAGACATTGTCATGAAAGAGAGAAAGTTTGTTTGACAAATGATCATGTACCTGTTGGCGAATCATGTAACTATTGGCTGCAAATGGACTGTAAACAATACAGAAACGTAGTTGTAGTAACAAAGTACAACATGAGTTTGATCCTCCAGACCATCTGATGTGTGGTGTGTGTATGGCAAGCAAATAGGGGATTATATGAAAGTCATTATTGAAATAATTTCAGGAGTACTAAAACACTGGATTAAATGCAATAATGAAAATGGTCCAGTTGTGAGTAATGTTCAAGTTACCTTGTACAAAGTAACATGTGAAGGGAATTACATGTAATTAAGTTCAAATTATTTGAAGGAAATGCCAAGATAAATGCATAATTCTATAACATTTATGTCCGACTGCCACAAGTGTGTTATGTTAATAAGATAATATGATTTGGAAGAATGATCTCCAGGTATGCTCAGCTAAGCTGTGAACTGAATTATTTAATATTTTTTCATGCCACAAAAAGCTGTAATATTGCTGATGATGGTTTAAACAATATATCTTTGCCACTCACTCGAGGCCAGATGAAGCAAACTATGAGTGTTAGAATTTGTTTCTGAGGATAGTTTAGACTGGGTATTCCTTTGCACTGATGTTCTATATTTACTGTATGGCCTAAGTACAAATCTGGACAAGTACAGGTTTCTTGAGCTGTGAAGGAGATGAGTGAGTGAGTGAGTTTAGTTTTATGCCACACTCAGCAATATTCCAGCTATACGGTGGCGTTCTGTAAATAATCAGGTCTGGACCAGACAATCCAGTGATCAACAGCATGAGCTTGGATCTATGCTATTGGGATACAGTGACATGTGTCAACCAAGTCAGCAAGCCTGACCACCCGATCCCGTAAGTTGGCTCTTACTACAAGCATAGGTTACTGAAGATCAATTCTAACCTGGATCTTCACGGGTTGGAAAGGAGATGACTGATGAGAATGGAATGGGGATTGTTGTTGTTGTGGGTTCTATAGGAAAGACAAGACAGACTGTAGCTGCTCAACATCCCAGGATTGATTCCCCCTCATGGGTACAATGGATGAAGCCAATTTAAATCCCTCATTTTGTTAAGTCTGGAAT
Source organism: Haliotis rubra (assembly GCF_003918875.1). Lineage (NCBI taxonomy): Eukaryota > Metazoa > Mollusca > Gastropoda > Lepetellida > Haliotidae > Haliotis > Haliotis rubra. The sequence goes on along the minus strand of NW_025767171.1, from coordinate 159,573 downwards.
AAAGATTAAAGAATCCTAAGACCATACTGTACACAATATGAGATTAAATATATGTGTGAAGCAAGAATGCAATATACTGGACACCTTCTTTCCTGAGTAAGATTTGCACATGAGCTACTTCAAAAGTAGCCTAACTGTTTTTATATTTCTCAGAGGCCATATCTTACTGCCTCACTAAACAGAGGTTTGGCGGCTTGCCCTTCATGCAATGACTAGTTTTATAGATGATGTAATGTGTAGTACCAAAGTTAATACAGAATATGTGTTATGAAATGTAGCAGTGATTGATGTCACTGATGCTGTTCTTTAAAACTTCTATTCTCATGAACTTTTTCAATTTTTATGTTCTTTTTTTAAATATTTTTGGATTGCTTTGATATTCAGTTTCGAGTTTTAATCATGTTAAGCCAGAAATGTGCAACCAGTTTTTTTTTTCTGCTCAAGTTCTACCCTTTTTTAAGTAGCAATGCTGTCATGTGCAGCTATGTTTGCAGTATAAAAAAAAACAGAACAAAAACAACATGGTTAATAGGCGTCTGGTAACATGCATGTGTACCTGGCCTAAATATAAGCGGAACTGTATCACCAATTTAACAAGAAGCTAATGTGAGTCAGCGTCACAGTGTTGGAAGTAACTGCAGATTATTTTGTGAATTACATTTTGGTTTTACATTTACTTATGAAGTCTTCAGTGTGTCTTTAGTATTTTCTCCAAAGAAGAGTGTTAAACAGTTGTATCTGTTGAATTTTGTAAGACAATTAATTATTCCCACAAATGTGATACTTCTGCTCTATCTGCATGCACTGCACTTACTTGTCTACTAATGTTTTATCAACTGAGGACTGTTATTTTTTCCAATATCTACCTTTTAAATGAGTGATATCAGCTTCATGATGACAATTTGGCCAAATCAAAGCCTTTGTATAATTAATCAAGTATCTCTTTCAAGCAAAGTTAGACCCAAGATTATTCAGGCCTTTGTAGATATAGCACTCTTGAAGACTATGATAAGAAGTAAACTTCATTTCATTACTTTACATATTGCATTGTCATTTGCTTCTATACTCATGAAAACATATGATCTTACTTTTACAATTAGTTTGTTTGAGAAACCTATAGTGCCAAATAATGCATGAAGCTCATATTGCTATCTTTCAGCTACAGTATGCACATTCATGCTTCTTGAGAGAAACTGTAACTTTATTGTCTAAGTTACCAGATACTCACTACCTTACATTTTCATTCTTGGGGCCCAAGTGCCGATTATGAAAATTGCAGTATGTGACCAAAAAAACGCAGTAAATGAATGTAACATTTCATACTAGACATTCTGAATGAATGTAGTTAAAGAAAATAATATGTGGAATTTGGCAGTTCCGTGAATTCTATGTACTGACTAAACATGATTTCATCCTTAAAATAATTACAGAAATCAAAAATGTTTGATTATATCTCAGAGTTGATAAATCTTCAAATATCATTTAAATTCTGTTAAACAGAATTTGTTAAAGATAAACAGTTTCAAAATGAAAAGTACCTATCGTTTCATCATGATAATTTTGACAGAATAAGTGGAAGTAACTATGAAATGAATATCAAACTACTCATACCAATAATAAGATATCTAATAAAACAGGTTTGTAAAATACACTATATATTTTCACCACCATCCTGAAAGTAGCCAAATTTAGCTTTTCAGTTTCTCTTTAATAGGAATGGTGGTACCCTTTTCACATTCTCCATCTGTTGTTTATATGCCATTCATTCTCACAAGGCATTTTCAAAATCATTTCATGTCTTCACTTGTGGTTCAAAATCACTTAAATTTTTTATTGTCTTTCATCATTTTGATATTTTGCAAGAACTTCCACTTCTATTGGTCATGTTATTTGACTCCAGTCTTGTCATGACAGCACAATGTATTTCACTGTAGAAGAACTTATGATCACTGTGCACAAAGAATATGGCTAGACTGATAGTAAGAAAGTTAGTGCATGCTCAGACACACTCGGACAGTAGCAACTAGCTTTGCATGTAGGTATATTTTGCTCTCACAAGATAAGCATGCAGTATATTTAGATATCAGTGTACTTTGAATTATGCCTTTCCAAAAGCATGGTAGCCTCAAACATTGTGCAGGTTATCACACTGGTTTTAGACTGACAATTATGAAAAAAATGAAAGAATCAAACTGTTAATTCACATTTCCTTTTTTATGTATATAAAGACTAACACCTTAACCATACTCACTTGTACAGAGGAAAACATTTTTGAAATAATTTGTAGTCAAGTTGTTGACATTTAACATTGACATTGAATAAAATGAATTTTATGATTTCAGCCTAGTTAGAATTTGCAGGAGAGTTATTGACAGTATGAAAAAGTGGCTGCATGTAAAGTGTTTTCCTCTTGGAGCAACCAAGGTCAACTTATGTTTTATCTACTATGATGGTTCAGAAAATGTTGCTGATATCATATCTGGTCCATCTGTTGACTTTACCTTGTGTTGATTAAGACTGTAAGCTGAGATAGACAAACTGATTTGAAAATACTACTGAGATCCTAATAATGAATTGTACATGTAAATATGAAAATGATGATGTATCGTATACAGGTAATTATTAAAAACTTATGATTAAGACATTTGATAAGCTAGCAAAATAACCCTCTGGATACTGATGTTTTCGGACATTGCACAAGGAGTTGTCTTTCTCTGTTGACCTTGGACTTGCATATTGGGTGATGTGGTGTGATGTTTGTTTCTGCTAACCTCTAACCGTGTCATCTGTGATGATAGTATTGTCCCTTTCTGTTTGTTTGCAGTTCGAGCTGTTAGATTGAGGGACTGGGTACTAGTATTATACGGGACTGATAGTCATCCATGGAAAAAGCAGCATCCGCCTCCTCGTCCCCCCAAAGCCATCACATCCACTCAGGCGTCGTTCACTAACCACTTTTCGTACATGCGTACCCAGTCTCCTAATAGCCGTATGTCCCATCGACCCTCAACTCCAAAACCGAGAATCACCACTACTCGTAAGAAAGGGAACAAACACTTTGACCCCAGATGGGGATACAATAATGTGTATATCAACCCTTCTTCAAAAACTACTACCTATGTACATGACAAATCAAACTTCCGTCATCAGCCACACACATGTGTGTACGAAACTCTTGCCAAAAAGTCCAACATGTCCGCTCTGCAGTACATCAGGATGGTTCGCCCCAACCTGACGGCAGGCAAGACTTAGTGTTGTGTACCTCTCAATTACCTCTGTGGTTGTGGTAGATGTCCTTGGTTTTGCTGTGTTTTCATTGGATGTTGCTAACACTTGCCCTTGTTTCATTGGCTGAGTCAAATGGTTACTATACATCAGCTGGATGATTTGAATTTTGATTTAGTTTCTGCCAGTATTCACTGTCCTGTGATTGGATGATTCCATCAATGTTGCAGTTTGATTGGCTGTCTGATTCAGGCTCCACATCCAGCATGTTCTTCCTTCCTTTGTTGTGATCATTGAAAAACGGCTTCACTTTGCATGATGTTCTCGTCCCGTACATCAGATGTCATCAGCATGCTCATAAACTATGACCTCAATCAACTCAAATTACTTACTGATACCCAATGTTCTGCATTTGCTCTTTTCATCTATTCAATTATATTCGTTTAAAGATGTTACAAGTCTCTCAAAGTCTGTAATTTCCATTTTGATCTACATTACTTCTGCAAACTATCAAACAACTGAAGGACTTTTAAACTGATCTCTACCTTATACTGATTTTTCATTCAAACGAATAAAGAGGAATATTTCTCATCTCGGTTATGGTTAAAGAAGGTATTTCCATCTCTAGTGAATGAGGAGGTACCAGTAGTTGTCTGTTCCACCTGTTCATTGCTGAATTATTCTGTGTCCAGCTAATGGTCATTTCAGTTCTGGATGCATCCTCATGAAAGTACATCTCTGACAGCTCTGCCCATTTTAACAAACCACATATGCTTGCCTTTGCCATACAGTTTTCATTCTTGATCAGATAACAACTGCTGATGAAACAGTTTATGTATGTTTGATGACTGTACAGTAATCATATATTGTATTGCTTCTAGTTACCAAAGCATATGTTGCTTCACATACACTCAGACATAGTCACATCAACTTGGAACATGATAATATTGTGTTTTTGATACTCCTTTCGCTGATTGTAAATTGCCATTCTCTTCGCTGATTTCAAATTTACTTTCAAACTTGTATAATTTGCAATAGTTTAACAGATGATATTACTCATTTGAAAGATATGATACAAGAGAACTGTCTTGCCACAATGGTGCATGTAATGGTAATGAAATTTGATAAAAAAGATACGAATATCAAGTAGATCTCAAACAAATATGCTTATGGCAGCAGTGGGTAAGTACAACATTTTGTAAGGACACATGAAGCAGATAAACTGCATGCTAATCTGGAAAAAATGAACATGAATATAAATAATGGGGAATTATTTGTCATTATGTCTGTTCTTTATCATTCATCCTGATAGACAGCAGATTGATTACCATAAGAAGCTGTTCATTTGTAACATAGCAGCTGGCATTTGTAGATGGTCTAAATGACAGATGCTTGCTGTGCTCCCAATGCAGAAAAATACAAACAGATCATAATGACCTGTTCATTTGGAATCGTGATTAATTATGGGACAGAACGCCTTAATCCAAGCACTGTAACAATATCTTTACAATGGTCCAATAATATTTGTAACATAAGAGAAATTTATCAAATCAGATTTTGCATATCATACAAGGCCTTACATAAATTATACAAATAAATACACAAGAATTTTTTCAACCAGTCATACATAATTATTGGATGAGAGACTCACTCTATATATGCAGCAAACATTAACAGGCCCTACCAATTTTGTTTTCATAATGCACCCTATCACAAAGCAGTTTGTAAAAGAAGAAAATGTCAAATTTGTTAATAACCATCGACTTGGTCATCTCTTTGGTGCCCCATGGTTGATCTAGCGCTGACCCATCCAGTGACAAATGACTGGTCTGAAACTGAGAACATATGGCAGCTTTAAAGTTGTGTCATTGCTGAATGTTGTGGATTGCATGTGTGTTGATGTGTCGCATTGGAGTAGCAGACTGAGGTTTTCATTGATACATGGTGGCATGCACCAATAGCACATATATATACTTGTACCTGACTGTCATATAGCTAGAAACATATAGTTTGTAAGTAATATATTGAGTAAAGAACTTCATAAATCATTTCCATGTTTGTAAATTGCCATCCTTTTTCATACATACTTTTGGTATATTTAGTATTTCATTAGTAGTTTTATCACACACAGTACGGTATCATTTTTTCATCATTCACAAAAACTTGTATGTTTTGAACCATTATATTTATGTAAATGATCTTACATGGCTGTTTATGATTATCGAGAAACTTAGTCAAAATGACAAGGAGAATGTCACATAAAAAAAAAAAACAATACAAACACAATATGTAGAAATATGCCAAATTTAGGGGGAAATCTGTTAATTTTTATGTTTTGGTTATTGATATCCTGTATGGTACATCACAAAAATATTCAAAAACAGATGTAATTCATACATAGCATGGGATGTGTCAAGTGTCGGAACACTCACATCCATACCTAATTTGGGGAAACGTTTCAACGTGATGAGATGTAGATCATTCTGACACATGATCAATCAAAGATTTAAGATCAGTTAAAATGATGATATTGTTTAGAAAATGAGTTACATTATTGGAAACAACCTGGCCAATTTGGAATTGCATGTTTGGCCAGTGCATGACAAAGGCCACCTAACCGATTAACCGTTTCTTTGTCGATGTTATTGCAGTCTCACAGAGCAGCACAGCTTTTGCTTATATCCTATGGTAGATGCCTTTCTCATATTGTAACACTGCAGTTTCATGCAGCAAGGGACTTTTTTCACTTTTCAACTCATGTTATTTAAGACCATTTTTTGTAAATTTGTTGTTTGCTATGGAAAATTCTATTGATTTTGATGTGCTTTTGATGTATTGGTTTCTGTATATATTTTTCTCTCTCTGAAATTAGAAGTATTTGGCACACTTGAAAAAAAACCTTTTGAACCTTTTTTTTCCCACAAACATTGTGGTTTGTGATTTAAAAATGATTGTTTCAAAAGCTACATTCTTTCAAATCTTTTCTGTAAAACAAATGTAATATTAATAAAGTTTTTTCTTTCTAAATTTGAAATTTATTCATTTATTTTGCAATATTAAACATGCATTTTCCCCATTCATTTGTTACCCCTTTCTGCATGCAATATCCCCTCCCTGATAACACTGCGTGTTGACACACCCCTACTTACAATCTACCAAAACCACGAAATATTGTTCCAAATTGGTAAACATATATCTATAAAAATCTCTGTGGCAAGAAGGTAAGTGCAATGGCTGATGGGTTAGCCAGCTTATGTGAGACTGCTTACCAAACGACTGGTAATTAGTTCATGGCTGGTATTGTCATGCATTGGTTAAGATTTTGAAGTTCACTATTTTATTTCTTGATTGTTTTTGTGTAGCTCTTTACGAGGTATATGCATTGTCTTCATTTTTTTCCCTTGTATTACTGGTGCAAAAGAAAATATCTGATGACATAATGAACATATTTTCAACAATCAGATGTTGATTTAAACATGATTCCATGTGTAAGATGTTTTTTCCATATAAACCAAACTGAAGTTTTGAAATCTTGATATAATACTCACTGAAGACAACTTGAACATGTTGAAAGGAGTGAATAGATTGAAATACTGTGAATATTAAGAAAAAGAGCACTGACTTTCCTATTCATGTGACTATTTGATGGCAATTAATTTATTGAATGAAACTTCTTATTTTTCAGCGGAATTAAAAGAATGGACCATGGTTGTCATGGGAACAGGAGCTCATCCTCTGAAACAGAATGTGACACCTTATCCGAAAAACAAGCCACCTTTTACCTGTGCAGGAGTTACCTCCCATGGCATCTGTATAGGTGTGTGTATATTACCTTATCTTGTTCTGGGACTGTTCAGCAGCATTATTCACATTCCGGGGCTTTCATGACACTTGCCCTTACTCTGAATATCATCATGGTAGATGTAAATACAAAGATCACTCTGTGGATGGTATGATGGTGTAAGGCTATGTGTACTGTATATTATTGTATAGGTCTGGTGGTGTTTTCCCAAGTGTATATTTGTACTTTATGTTACCTCATTTTATTCTGTAGGAGAGATTAAACATACACTGCTGTACATAACCTGTTCAGCTTTAAGTGATTTAATTGGGTTTATTTTCATATTTTAAGTTTTTCTCATACTGTGTGTGAAATTGCAGTTACTGCATGATGTCGATCAAATCTTCTCTTCTTTTATAAACATTCAAAGTCTATCACAATGAAAATTGTAATTTAATTTAATTTTGTAACTTGATTAAAGAAATGAATTCATTCAGCTGATTCAGAACAGTTGAACTTATTGTATAAATACTGCAATGGTGAGAATGGAAACAGATTTAATGTATCATTTGTGTAACTAATCACCATGCAGTTAGCAATCATAGAGAGACAGTACATCTTACTATATTGAACTTTCAATGCGGTTGAATCCCATGGTCATTGAATCTTAAGAACCTGTAAATTCTATACCTTTTAAAATTAAGGACCCTTTGACATTCATGCTTAATTTCGAATGTTGTATTGGGGGTGATGATATCATGAAAAACTTTAGTCTCACATCACAGTGAGATATTACTGACATTCAGGATGCTGTTAGTTTGAGTTCCTTTGTTGATGAATTTGTTATATTGTTTTAATCTGAGGAACTCCAAACGCAATATATGATTGTTGTTTCAATACTTTTGTTGCTATTTTACAAGCAAATCCATCCCTATTTATCTTTTTCATACATTTTCCTTGTTGACTTGAAAACTGCCTTGGAGTGCATAGTTTCATGTACATTGACTAATGTCAGCTCATTGAAGAGAGCAGGCATGGAATTCTCTGCCTGAATATGGCCTGATTATTGCCTATGATTTCATCCAATATATGTTAGTTACAAGGAATACTCATATAAGCTCAAAGACTTTATCCATCAGGAATTTGGAGGGACATTTGTAGACACATATCTAAATGAGTATATACAAATTAGAAACATCCCTTATAGCTTCCATCTCCATATCACATGGCTATTACCTGAATTCTATGATAGTATGAAGAACTACAGGTGTTCATTTTCATTCTTTATACAACTTCAATCAGTTGACCAGCATAAACTCAGTACTCACGTTATAGGGCAACAGATTATCAAGAGTATAGAACTTTATGGATTACAACTTCTTCATTTGGTGAGAGCGACTTTTCGATACAGATTCTTGTACATTGTCAAGCACGAATATGAAATGAAATTATCACTCAAAACTGGACTATTGCAATTAACATGGAAGTGAAATGAAGTCAAACTATAAAATAATTATTGTTGTCATCATTTCTATGCAGTTGTAACAATATTACTTCCACTGATTGAAAAATGTACTTGGTGTTAATCAGATAACCTTCTTGAAATGCAGTCTATATGTAGGTTATCTGTTCATTTCATTCCACTTTGTTGTAACTTCAATCTGAAGATGGAAATCATGTGTATTAAATTTATCAACTTATAAATGTGTTAGTGTGCATGGGTATTGTGTGTGTCAGGATGAAGTGTCATCAGTAATCCATGAATGAATTAATGTTTGACAAAACACTTTTAAAACGTTTTAAGTCACATTTAATGTAGTAATTGATTTTTAACATGTATGAATGTTTTCAATGAATGTTTTGTTCCATTTATGTGTTGCACTCCAAGCAACAATTTCAAACCAATATTTGACTTTGTATGAAAAAGGTCAATAGCTATTCCTTTACAGAATACTGAAGCTTTCCTCTGCCCCCTCCATGCAGTAAAATGTGACATACAAGGGGATTGGTTGTCCACAAGGCCTTCTGAATATTTATGATTAGTGAAAAACTAAATAGACCAAGTCTTCATTCTGATCTGGTTGAATAAGCTTACCATTGTCTCAGATCAGTCTCCCAAGCTTTGATCCCTGGTTTGCCATGTTTCAGTTGAAAACCCTTTATACCTGTACTTGTCAATATATATGCAGGGATGTCGGGACCAGATGGAACCTGTATCTTAGCTAATGATGGTTTAAAAATATTTTGACAGGTTTCATGTGCGCTCTATTTAAAAGTAAAGCATTTTCATGGCCAATTTTTGTGCCATATTTGATACATTTTGTAAAAGTAGAGTGAGAGCACAGCAGTTGTCAAACAGATATGCAATTAATTAAACCCTAAAAGAAATTTCAGTATGCTAAAATGAATTAAATTAGGAACAATTACATGTATTGTTAGTAATTGTTAGTAAACTTACCTCTGGATTATGGTAGCCTTATTCCTGTGGATACACAGAATACATACAGAAAATCAAAATATATTTTAACACTAAGTCATAGGTTATACTAGTGGTGTACCTAATCTACCCCTGAGTTAACTCCCTTGATCCTGACGTCACTGTATTGTTGTCCTAGAACCCTTCATAATTTTTCTAAAAACAACACATCTATGACATCTTCTAAGGATAAATTCGCGGGGAGGACACAGGGTGGAAACTACTCCCCATTGTCCAGAGGTAAGCTAAGTAACAATTACTAACAATACATGTAATTGTTCCTAATTATAACATTCCCTCTGGATTATGGTAGCCTGAATCCCAAGTAAGGAAGGAGGGTTACCCTTGGAAGATACTACCCTCTATACCACTAACTGAGAGTTGATTACTCAACCTCCTAAGAATAACTATGACTTAGTCAGAGATAAATAATTTATCTCCAGATTGGTCAGTAGCAGTGAGGGAATACATTCCCAGAGATGGTGAGTCTTCTAACTTCCCACAGTTATGGTTGATATGATAGATATCATGATAATCCTAATCCGTATTAGTAGGAATTATATAATTCCTGACGCCATAAAACCGGATTACGCTAGATTCCTATGAATATATCATGATTCTATTCGATTCCCGAATTGTGTCAATAAACCTAATATTCCTTAATATTATGACGTCATTTCTGGTAATTATGACGTCACTTCCTGTTTGATGACATCACTTCCGGTCTAATGACCTCACTTCCGGACCCTAGAAATAATCTCTATGATGTAATACTAACTAACCTAGATGACATCACTTTCGGTTAACTGTCATTAGACTATAAATGTGCTTAACTCAAACCTTAAGGTAACCACCTTGAGCTAGTAAATCATATTCTAACCTGAAGCCATCAACCATAGCTCAGAACTTAGAAACTATATCCATATTGTGCTCGGTTTGGTGATACATCTAAATGTAAATTCTCTTACCATGTCAACTTGTCCAGTATCCATCCATCATCCTTCCGAGTGGTCCCTCAGACAGTCCCAGGCACCATCTCTCACTGCGTAAACCTTCCTGAAGATGTAGATGCCAGGTCAACACCCCCACCAAATGCCAGATACTTTAGAGAAGTGTCCTGCATAGGCTCATAAGGAGATTTTTGAAGAGATTGAAGTACTAACGTTAAATCCCACTGTCGTTGGAGACGATATATCCTTAATCTGAAAGGATCTGATCATTTTGTGAAGCGATGTATCCGAGCCCACAGATAAACCTTGAACGTCCATGACTGAAGCAATAGCTGATCGATATCCCTCAATAGTATTATGCTTCAAATGTTTCTGTTCCCTTAGGAACAAGATAAAATCCGCTATCATTGGAATGGTGACAGTCACGTCCAAGATTCCACACTCTCGTCTCCACTGGATGAATTGTCGCCACTTAGCGTCGTACAAGGCAGCTGTGGAAGGTCTAACTGATTCTGAAATAGCTCTGGTAGCTTCAACCGTAAATCCCTGTTTCCTGAGTGAACTTGACATAGCTTCTATATGTGTAGCGCAAGTTGCCTGACATTCTTGTGAAATCTGTTGGACTTGGGTTGACTGATTAGATTGTGCCACAACGGAAGACCTAGAGGTTTGTCCACTAATAGCTGTAGTAGAGTGGGAAACCAAGGTCTGGCAGCCCACGCTGGTGCCACTAGATAAACTAGACAGTCGTGTTGTTGAATTTTTAACAGAACCTCTGGGATTAGTTTGAACGGAGGAAACGCATAGGCTATCATTCCCTCCCACGATATGGATAGGGTGTCGACTGCCCATGCCAATGGATCCGGTACTGGGCTCACAAACGTTGGTATCCGAAAATTCCTGGAGGAGTACATTCGGTTGAGATCACTCTGCCTGTCGAGATAATGAGTCCGCAAAGATATTCTTCCGACCTGGAATGTGGTATGCCCTGATTAAACAATTTATAGCGTCCACTGCTTGATACAGATCCTGAGTGATCCTGATGAGATTTGGTACCTCCCTGTTCGTTGATGTAAGCCACTACCGTAGAATTGTCCGACACTAACATGAGACTCTTCCCGTATAAGCGATTCCCCCAGCAACGGATCGCTTTTAACAGCGATAACATCTCCCGACAGTTTATATGCAGATTCACCTCTGACAGATTCCTCACACCTTGAATCTGCCAGATGTCCATGTGTGCATCCCAACCTGTGTTCGAGGCATCCACATAAAGCGTCAGATCCGGTAAACGAGGACGTAATGAAACTCCTGCCAACACATTCACATCCACCGTCCACCATAATATCTCCCTTGGGACTCTTTCTGGAAAAGCTATGAGAAGTTCCAAGTCCTCCATCTGAAACTGGTTGAGCCAGATCTGCGGGATTCTCAACCTTAGTCTTCCTCTTACAGTATAATCCTGGATTGAAGTGAGAGATCCCAGAAGGGACATCCATGAACGAACTGATGCAGCTGGCCTCTGTAACATGTTGGTTGTCTTGGTTGATATTTCCAACCAACGATCCTGAGGAGTATAAATACGGCCTGTTCTTGAGTCCAAGATTGCTCCCAGAAACTTGATTCTCGTGGAAGGGACTAGTTCTGACTTGGTAGGATGAACTATTAGACCCAGATGCGTAAACACGTGGATTATAAAGTTGGTTTGCTTCAAGAGAACCGCTGTCACCACATTCCTTGCCAAGAAATCGTCCAGATAACCGTGTATCGCAAGCCCACGTTGATGAAGAAAAGCCAGAATCGGGGAGATTATTTTTGTGAACAACCACGGCGCTAGAGATATTCCGAACGGCAGCACCCTGAACTGAAACCTGTGGCCGTTCACCGCAAATCTTAGGTATTTGCGAGGTCTTGGATGAATAAGGATATGAAGATACGCATCCTTTAAATCTATGCTTATAAACTTATATGCTTTATTTCATCCGAATCTTTCTTGGGGACTAGGAATACCGGTGAATAAAACCTGCATGTCTGATCCCCTGGAGCAAGTTCTATGATTGCCCGTTTCTCCAGTAGCTGATTTATTGCTAAGTTTGCTCCCGCTAAACGCTGGCCTTGAAGACAAAACCGACGACCCTCTGGAAAACAAGTCACTGGAGGCTGCTTGTGCCAAGGAAGAATAAACCCCCTGCTCACGACAGACAGGACCCACTCGTCTGATGTTATTAGTTTCCAATTGTCTAAGTATTGGGCCAATCTGCCCCCTACTGGAGATTGTGTCACGGGACATACAAAGTCCAAATCCAATATCATTTCGAGGAAAATTTCCGATTCGTAAGGAAGAGAACGCTGAACAGTGAAACTTGAGTCAATATTTCTTGGAAGTTGATCTTGATCCACGAAAAGATCTACCTCCCCTACCTCTACCCCTAGATGAGGATGAGCCTCTAGTAAAAGCCACATTTGTTGAACGCGCTCTTGAATCCGAAGCACGATCAAAAGCAGATCTCTGAAACTTCTGACTACAACTTCTTGAAGATGGAGCAGAACGAGACATAACACTGGATCCCCTTCTATATCTAGTGTCAGCCCTTCCTCTATTTTGGAATAAAAGAGCTGACGCCAAACGTTGATTCAAGTTCCTCGACGTCAAGGCATCTCTAGCCTCAATAGCCTGTTGACATTGTCCATTAAAGGTGTTATCCGATTCCAAGGGCTGGTGCAATAGAAAATCCCTTGAAACATCCGGTAAATATCTCACTGAATCTAGCCGCTGTATCCGCTCAATAGCTGTAAGTCGGCCCAATATATTCACTTGAGTCGCCATCGCATGGGCTAAGGACTGATACACTACATCCAGAAACGAATGCTCTAACGCCACCTCTTGAGCAGTCAAGGAAATCAAAGTGTCTTTCTTAACTCCCGTATAATCTTGAAACACCGGTGGGAGCAAGGCACGAACTCCCACAGAAAACCAGTTTGAATAAGATAGGGTATCAATCGCCGAACAGGCTGCCGTATCCAATTCCTTACAATCCTTGAAAGTACAGAACGGTGCATAGTCACGAGAGCCTCTAGCATCCTGTAACTGTTTAAAGTCCTTGTCTAAACTTGGTTGATTGGCTGGGATAACACGTTCATGAATGGAATAAATGGGTTTATGAGAAACCCTAGGCAAAGAACTCAAGTTCGTAGCCTTGGAGAGGCCTAAGTTGTAATTCTCCAACACTTTCTTAAGTGATGATGAATGTGGTAATGACAGCCTGGGCATCCGTTCTGGGGGAAGGCAACCTGATAATCCGAGTTCCACGGGAATATCTATCTCCTGCTCGTCCGATGGCGGTGGTAGAGTATTAGGATAAAGTTCGTGCAAAAGTTCCAGCTTTTCTTTAAATGACCAGCCCGGCTTAAAATCCTGTGCTGAGATGTCCATAGGTTGTACCGTCAACAAGCCTTCTTTCATTGATAAACCGATGAATCCTCCTGGTCCGTCACATCAGACACTAACGGGATTAAGGGCGGATTGTCTGTGTCAAAATAACCTTGCGGGTCCGTAGCCGTGTCCTCTGAACCGCTAGGCTGGGCCGACTCCATCCCCATCGCTTGAAGTGCTAGGCTTCTCCCCCCTGAGGGGACCGGCCTCCTACGTACGCCAGGGCATGGTAACCGGCTTTCCTGGTCATTGCACCCCTGCTTCCGTAGGAAGTGACTTTGGCCCCCGGCTCTTGCCATCGACCACCAAGCCACTGCGGCTATCTGCCGTCTTGCCGGATAAAACAGGATCCTCCAAATGTTTTGACAAGGGATTAAATTTTTCGTCATTCCTCATCTCCATATCCCGTACAGATTTATCCATGGCCGCCTGGATATCGGACTTAAATCCAACCAAAAGTTCTGAGAATGCAGATATATCAAACTGGGGAGAGGATTTCGATTTCGATCTAGAACGAGACTTCGGTTCAGATTTAATAGATAAAGGCGGAGATCCCTGAACTTTCTTCGACTTATAACATTCTGATGACGATGAATGTTTACGCTTGCTAACTAAGGAACGAGATTTGTCCATCAACAACCAATCTTCTTCAGACATTTCCTGACACAATAAGCATCAATCCGAAATTGAGCAAGGTAAGCCTTTATAACAGGAAGCACACAGAGAGTGGGGATCAAAATCCGCCATGAATTTCTGACATTAAAATATATCTGAATATTAACTGGAATGCGATTTGTAACTGACCTACCCGGTATATATGATGAATTGAAGTCTTGATTTGAAATGAAACTTCACTCGATTCTCTGCACGTCATGCGTGTGGACCATACAGAAAAATTGTGAAGGGTTCTAGGAGAACAATACAGTTAAGTCAGGATCAAGGGAGAGAACTCAGGAGTAGATTAGGTATACCACTAGGAATAGCTATGACTTAGTGTTAAAATTTCTTTTGAATTTCTGTATGTATTCTGTGTATCCACAAGAATAAGGCTACCATAATCCAGAGGGAATGTTTACGTTATAATTGTGTCTGTTTGATACAGTTTGACCAATTTTATTGATGCTACATGTTTTAAAGATTTCCTGGTAAAATATGCTAAAAAGCAAATTCAGGAAACAAGATATTCAAAAACGTATTTTTTCAAGATCATAATATTTCAGTTTGAAAAATATATTTTCATTGGGTAGGTATGTAAAATGAAATTTGTAGAAATTAAATGTCAACATAAGAGAACAATCAGTCTTGATTATCTGTTACAAACAGATTAATTTGAGTATAAAATTCATAATATAGGATAACTGTGGTGAAAATTACATGAATGGATAGCTGAAAATCATTAATGACTTCAGGTGTTTCCCCCCAAAAGGGTATGCATGTCTTGCTTTACAGCTGGCTCTGCAACTCACTCAATTTGCATAAAAATTCAGTTTTTGTAGCTTAATTAAGGCAACACAACAAGTTGTTGTTTTTGCTGGATGAGTAACTAAATTAGTCTGCATATGATATTCTATATTTGGTGTTTGTTCCTGCTAAAGATTATTGTGAGTTTGTAAGATCACGTTTTTTATTCTAAAATTCTTATTAAAATGGCATTGCCTGTGACCACTTTTTAATATATTTCACACAATGTTCAGAACTTTCTGCAGGACATTCAGTCATTAATTTATTCTAAATGGCCAGTATTTGTTGAAGGATATTAAAAGCAAACCTGTTTCACCATTACACAGTGTTCACGAATGGTGTTTCAAAGTAACAGGACATTGGGTCCTGTAAGTTTAAGATGTCTGTCTGACGCATTGAAAATTCACAGGACCCATGGAATAAAATTAAACACACATTTCAGATTTAACATTTCTTATAATTGGCATTGAAATTATTAACAAACACAAGAAAAATTAAGATAAAATAAACAGCAAACAAGTAACAGTAACATGTCACATATAACAACTTCAGTCAAAGTCATTGTGAAATATACAGTCGGACACTGGGGCCGGTGGGTTGTAGACTTCTATCGGACCGTTGGTGAATCTGCCGGATTTGTCAGAGGGTCAGACACTATTCGCGAACACTGCATTACACGATTCTGAAATCATGGTGTGACCGAAAATGTGTATTCACTGAAATCCAGCAATCCATGGCATTGCCTGTGACCTCTTTTTAATATATTTCACACAATGTTCAGACCTTTCTGTGGGTCTTTTCAGTCATTAATTTATTCTAAACAGCCAGTATTTGTTGAAGGATATTAAAAGCAAACCTGTTTCACCATTACAGGATTCTGAAATCATGTGTATTCACTGAAAGGCAGAAATCCATGTATTTTATCAGATGTAGGTTTTTGTTATAGCTATTGGCAACAAATATTAATTTGTTCTGAGACAAGAGAGCTCTAAAATCTACTAATGTGCACTCATCCATGATTCCTTGTCTTTGATATAGGGCAAAGTCCATGTAGCATTTTAGCCTTGTTCATCATCATGACAGGGCAGACTTAGTCAGGAAAGAGGCAAGTCAAGTTCTAGTTTAACACACCAAATATTAGTGTCCATTATTTTTTGTAATTTCAAATAATTAGCTTTAAAGCTTCTGTTAAATTTCTGATGTTCACTTCACACCAATAATATATTGCTTCTTTGGAATCAAAACAGCACACACATACTAATAAATAGTGTAGTCAAATGTACTGGTAGTTGTTTGAAGTTCAAGTTATATTATGTTATTAGTATGTAGGTAAACTATTGATTTCAACAGTAGCTTGTAGATTCTTTGACTTACTTAATGAACATTTATTACAGTGAAGTGCTCTTTTATTTTATATTTTCATAGAAAAATGTTGAAAACAATTTTTTTAGGGCTCTTTTGTCATGACATGTTCTTGATATTTTGAATTCAGGTGACATATATGTGTATATACATGATAGTTGACAGATAACTTATTTTGTTGAACATGTTTTGTTATTTTTTCAGTCTGTCTCAGTCTTATGTTACATTTTACACAAAACTGATATTAAGAAAAAATCTTGATTTTGCAAGGTTTTAGGTGTTATTTCTGCAATGAAACAGAGAATGTAGTGACATCTTGGTCATATCTGTGCATGCAAATGATTCTTTCATGAATTCAATTTTTAAATGATAGTTGAAAAAAAGTACCGCATGCCAAAACTTAGGAATATCTGTCTCTATCTCCAGAGCTGTCATTTTTCAGTCTGAGCATACTTTTACCATGTGAACTTTTCTTAATGGAAACAAACAAATAATGAGATGTAAATTTATTGATTGAGCTATTACAAGGATTCTATCCTTTATGACTTCATCTGTACTCAATAAATATGTACATAACGTCACCCTGCCTTTTCTTGCTTTCATTTTGCATGTTCTGTTGTTTTGCTTATATTTTGATTTACAAAAGAATTTTCTGCTTTCTTGTTCAGATTTTTCATGTTATTACACAGATCCTTTATATTTTACAAAAATCATTGCTTATTTTATTACACACTCTTTCATTTAAAATAAGATTCACTTCATATACATTTATTTTGTTGGAAATGACATTTTTATATAAACATTTTTCGTATGAAGTTCAAAGCTTTTATTCATTTTTTTAATATCTATGTTGATGGAGCAATATTTGCAAATATGCAGTTTCACTTGAAATCCACAATAGCTTTTGCTTGTGAAAGATTAATTGCTGCCATAATGTTCCTTTAAGTTGCTTTTTAACATTCAAGTGAAGACGTGCTGTGACTCAGTTTGTAGAGATAAGAGGGAATACTTGCTTTTACTCTGTCACACTGACACTCATATGACATGAAACTCATGGCATTGCATGGGAAGAAGGTGAAACTCTTTGCACTTACAAAAACATGAACATTATTTGTAATAATTTAGGAATCCAAATTGATTTTTTCACTTTCAAAAATTAAACGGTCTGGTCAGTTCATACAGTAAAACTTATTGAACAAAGGGCAATGTTTATCATGATTAAAGTCATTAACATTTTAGTTGGAAGTGGCTTAAAACATGGGTCACAGCTTTGAAATTATGTATACTGTACCTATTTGAACATTTTCTATCCTGCACTTGATAAGGACAAGCTGAGGTTTATAAGATGACAGCTTTATTTAAAATATGATTAAAACAACTATTCCTCTAATTATGATTATTTCAAAATTATTTACGTAACACGTTTCAATTCTAATGAAAATGCCCAAAGTACCATCTCAGGTTAAAATATTTGATTGTAATTACCAAATATTATATGTTACCTGACACAATTCTGATCACACATAGAGTAACCAGAGGTAAAGTTTTCAGCTTGCAAGATAAAACTAAAGGTTGCTTTCCAGTTGGGTTGGGTCCTGGTGAGTTGAGCCTGCTTTGTTTCTATTCTCTGCATCAAAATTAACACTTTGAATGGAACACTTTCAACTGCCTAACATGCATGATCTGAAAAGAGTCATTTAGTCCAAATACAGGTGTTCAGTACAAAGCTGTGCTAAATAAAAAAATATCTATACATAATGCTGGGAATGAATGCTCTCTATATACATCTTTACATAAAGTCTAATGCAAAGTATGGAAGTTCCAGGTAGTTGGATGTACCTGAAATATGGCATGTTTTCATGAGACAGAAGACTCCTATCTCAAATCTAAACTGATATATACTCAGGGCATGTGGTTCAAATTATGATTAAGACTGCAAGATCAGGGATGAAATTGTTTTTTTGTTTTTTGTTGTTGTCTTTTTTAATGAACAATTCCTTTAGTATCTTTCATGGTGTTTCTCTTGTTACTGAAACATCCTCAGTTTATACTTTCCTGACACATTGATAACAAAATACCACCCTGATGAAGAAAGTTTATCATTGTGTGTTACAATGCATTTGTGCTTTGTTTGAGTCTGCTATGTACATATTTTAGAAGTTATTTTGAAAAGCATGTATGCATGTGTTGTCTTAACTCATTGATTACTTTGCGTATATTTAGTTGCATAGTAAAACTAACAGCATGTGTGTTCATTCCATTTACAAACAGTAGAAAGTCAAGGCATTGTGACAGTATCAGCATGGAAAGAGTTCTGTATTTACAGAAGTAAGACTGAGTGAAATTAAAGTTAGAATACTGTCAGACATACTTACCATTGTGCTGCAGCTATAATAATCTCTTTTGGGGGTCTTCACCCTTTTGTATCTGTTTTGTTTATCCATAGATTCATTGTCAGTTTTAAGGCAGGGGCAGGTATAATGACTGAAATAATTCATCATAAGTAAGCTAGTACTACAAAATCCCTTTCATCTTTGTCAGAATTTGTTGGAATGTCTTGAATACTTTAAAGCATCATTTAGTTACACATGCAAAAATGGGTAATAGTTGCAGAAGTGAATTTTGTTGCAAAAACTTTGATGTTAATATGTGTTTGTACATCTTTCTCATCCCTATGTAGTCAACATATGTGATAATATGTATCAAACTAAGTTTAAAATAACAAAAAAAAACCACAAAAACAGCTGTGGTGATAAACATTTTTTTATTGTTAGATGTTATCTTTATATCTAAACTGCAGAGTATGTATACATAGTGTTTTCAAAAGAAAACATAATTTCCTTGATTATCAAGCAGATTAAGTAAGTCTGTTCAAAATTCCATAATAAGTCAAACTATTTTCCAATATCTTGTTGCATGATCATGTGGAAAGTATTAACACTAGAACAAAAAATGATATGTTTTTGTTCAAAAAATGCGATCTTTGACCCAAAAGCAAGGGTTTCAAAGATTTTTAAAAACATTAATCCGGGTATGCATAATGCAAAGGTCACTATAGCTAATTATGTATCATTATATATTGTGTTTTAGATTTTTTAGCTCTGTTTTTGCATTTTAAGACAAATTCCTTTTCTAGTTAGTACCATACTTTTTTAAGAACGTGTATGTTTGATTGATGAGTGAGTTCAGTTAGAGATAACCCTAGTAGGTTGAGTGTATATTAGCATCATGAAATACACACCTTTTTATGTCAGTTAATGATGTAGCATGTGTATTACATTTGAAACGTTTCATTATGAGCTGAGAAACAAATATTACAAGTCCAGAAAGTTTGTCATGAAAGAATCTGTCTAGATTAGGTGTTCGTTCACAAGGTAAAGAACAATCAGGAATGAACTAATAAAAAATAGATGATATTGATATTATTCATGGTTGAGAAGTGAGCTGTACTCTTTGTACGATGTTTCTGTCAAATCAGGCTGTATGGTTTGAAATGAGCATTAACATTCCAAGTATTCACAGTGTTGGTTGCCTTTTCAATACGTCACACTAATTTAGACAGAATCCTTTATGCTCTGTACTTTCTCACTTGTTTACAAACAGTATCATGATATCTTTCATTTTCAAATTTTCTTTTTCTTTTCTTTCAAGTTGCCTTGATAGATTATTCGAGGATAACCTGGCATATTGTGATTTTGGGTTTTAATATTAACATTTACCTGTAGATTTACTCCATAATTGTGTGCTGAGGATCTCAAGGGTGATTTGATACTGAAATGGTTCTGATCAGTCATTGCTTTTTCAGCTTATTTTTGTCATTAGCACAAATATTCCATTACACTTAACATAATCCATCAACAACACCATTTTATGCAATAGTCATGATTTACTGTTTATACTAAACTTGAAAGTTGTTTTTTTTTAAATAAAAATCATGAAACATGTTTGCCAGAGAGTAATGTTTGTTACTTATCTTCTAATTCCTTTGGGCATTTTTTTTGCTAAATAACACTGAATAATATATATATATATATTATATATATATATGGATTAATCAGAAACATCTATCTGAACTAATTACAAAACAAACTGATTCCTATCGATTATCATTATGCTTTTAATACTTTTTATCTTTACTGTACAAATAGGCGAATTCTGATGTATGCTGTTTGTTTCAGAATGCAAGCCAGGCTACTTCAAGATGTCCGACACCTGTGTAGCTCACTGTCCCCAGCATTACTTCGGCAGTCTTGAGGCTGTGCACCTGGCCCCAATTCTGCCCAATTCCACCAAACCCTTACTGCGTACACAGGGGCTGTGCAAGCCCTGTCACGAATCGTGTCTCACCTGCAAGGGAGCTCTACCGGATGACTGTTACCAGTGTAATAATGGTTTCGAGAGGAAAAACGATTTATGTGAAAAGAAAATGATATGGGACTTCTTGGACCCTGATGTCATGAAACATTTAGCCTGGGCAATAATGCTATGTATAGGAGGTATTTTATTGTTTTCTGTCGTCTTTGGAATCCTGCAGGCGCGTGACCAAAGCAAATTGTGCTGGCGGGTAAAACGATATTACGTCCCTGACTTTTCCAAAGGGAGATACAATGGTGTGTCTTCAGACTTCACTGGCGAGGATGCAGAAGCAGGGGCATATTATTCTCGAACTGCTCGTGTTATTCAGCTGCCAAAAGCTTGATAATATTTGTATATCTAACTAATAACCAAAAGTTTTGTGTGAATGCCAGCAATCATATTCATATTTGGAGATACTTTTCAAGCTGCTCAGCCTCAACATCTGTGCTGTGCCATGTCTATATTGATATATATGGCTGGGATGTATTTTGGGACATCCATACTTATGCAGTGATCCCTCATGTCTGTGTTTGATTGTATTACCATTTATGATGATATAGTGTAGAGGGCAATACAGGGGTGTGTGGCTACTAACCTTGTTGGCCCAGGAACATCAAATACTGGATGATTAAAGATTTTGTGTTTACTATTATTCCATTTTGTTAATGTAGGAATCAATGACATCATGTGATAGTGCTGGAAATTAATTGTTAGATTGACGAGGTGCTACAGTATGTGAAGAAAAACAAACTTATGTCTTCATTTTCTTTCATCCTTTATAAATATGAGTATTTATTCAGGAAAATGGAAAAAATATCATGATTATGCCCTTTTCTGTTACTCAAGACTACACAGAATATTATTTCTTATATTTGTTATTCTTATTTTCTTTCCATAGTGGAATGTGAAAATTTGATTTGTTTATTATATAAACAGCTATTTTATACCATAACAACTTTTCATACATACATGCACACATACTGCACTCATGTTTACTATGTTTATCTATCATTAAACACAGACATGATTGTATCAGAACCACCTCACAAATTCCTTGTCAAACAGAAAGATCTTCATGCAACTGTTATTTCATCGTGAAATGATTTGAAATATGTTACATTTCTCAAGGGAGTGATAGCATTGCAGGGATCTGAAATGGAACAGAAAATTCACCTTTGTGATACTGAGGTTATGGCACAGTCTCTGGCATGCTATATTTAGATCAGATCACCATGGTTATTAAATCATAGTGATTAGACGTAGCAATCTAAGTGGAATCGCCTTCGTAACCAGTAAATGTGTTAGTTAAGAGATCTGCTTTAACATATTAACCTAGACAATCACCAGTTATAGTCTATGTCCCAGAGCACTGAGACAAGTGGCCTTTGTATCACAAAGTTGCTTCCATTATGAAATTGAAGCTGCATTGTAGAACTAAGAAACCATTTGGAAAAGGACTAATACAGAACTATGCATGAAATTATAAAATTTGAAGCTCTTCCATATTGGATCAACATTTCATGTTTTAGCTTCAAGACATGACATCAACTCTTCTTATTCCTCCCATTGTTTATACCTCAACCAGATTTTAATAATCTTTAATAATTGTTCAATGAAATCAATTTTGATCAACTTCAATGGAATTGATATTATCTTCTTATAATAGTTTAATGAGTATTTAATCTATGAACCATCTAGAAGAAAGGTTATGGCTGATATGAGAATTGAGTTCATATTGTGTATAACTACCTGCATCTATCCAGTATTCACAAGCCAAATATTCCTTGGTCAGTCAAGATGAGAACAGATCTCTCTTTATACATTTTACATGTATTATGCATGATTTTAGGTTAGAAAATGTTTTTTTATTTAAAATATCCACTGTTATTAACTGAAATATGACAAATTGGTTCTATGTTGTAGTAATTGTTCCCCCACCCTGTGGCTTGACATTAACATTTATACGTCCGATACCAGTCTGCGACTTTAGCCACTTGTCCAAACCCCCAGTGTGGTAAAATTCTGTTTGGTCTAATAAGCTCAGTAGAGAAGAGTCCATATAATAACTCTAAACTTGAAATGTTAAGAGCCATGTTTGGTCTGATAGACAGAGTTTTGGAGAGTAGGGACTGCATTACCACTGTTGTCAATATAAGACTCTATCTTTAATGACAATTATGACATCAGTTCACTAAACCATTAACACAAGGCTGTGTAGAGATGAATAAGGAACACAAATGATGCCTGAATTCATGACTTTCATTGCAACTTATTATGGAATGGAAACTAACTGAATCCTTTGACGTATTATTTTAAGAATGTATATAAGCGTGAAGATGCAATTTCTTCCATCTTAAGTGCCAAATGTTGTCAAAATCATGTACAATGTATATTTAGATGATCCTAGTTCTCGGAAGCATACTGTCATCGCCATTCAGGTGTCGCCAAGAGGTGTCAATACACTTGCATTGAATCTTCCTCCTCATGTGTGGACTTCATTCAATGGGCCTTACTTTGTATATCATGTCATTGTTTATATACCCATCATGTATGTAGTGTGTTGCTGACTGTATCCTAGCCTGTATTGTAATGGATCCAAATCACCATCTTTTTTCTACTTTTTTAGTTGATGTTTATTTTGGAACTTACAAAAGTGTTAGCTGTTCTGATTTCTATATTGATTGTACTGTCTTGCCTCATGTCATTCACTGTTGTAGATAACATCACATGTGTTTCTAGTTCTCCATGTGCACTTTTTATGTCACAGTGTTAATTTATTATGACTTGTGTTGTGGTTGGTTCTCAGTTTTAAGGTTATATCTGTCACTTGATTCATAGGAAGAATTGTCCTATTTTTAGGGACCATGTAAAGAAAAACAAAATTTCAGAAATGAAAAGTAAGTTGTGACAGTTTGGTTATGGTATAGAGTATATTCGCGTGGAGATACTGTCATTTTCATGTTGAGAAAAGCCATTAAGCTACTCAAGGTAGATAATTTCATAAGTGATAGTGACTTTTGACATAGTTTCTTCTGTTATTATGTATTCCATCAAAACAAAAGTTTTGAAAAAAATGTCTTCAAACTGAAAATACCAATCATGTGCCATGACGGAAAATATTTTTTTCTAGTGAGATTAATATGTATAACAGACTCTTACAAAAGCCTATAAGTTGAAATATATAATTTCCCCAAATTACATATTCTCCATTCAGAAATTTTGTGATGGTTTAGGAAACATAAAACTAAACATACATACCAAGCATATTTCTTAATAACATAATCCTACCATACCGGTACATGTAGTAGGTATTATGTTTGACATGAATAATACTCTAAGTTAGTGTAGAAATAATAGCCTCATACCTCAGAAGAACTGCTGATGTTGACTAGAATGGCCACAACAACTTAGTTTTGTGCATGTACATTCTTCTACAAGAACATTCTTACGTATAGAGGAGGGCTGGATAAAAACTTGTTTAATTAGGCATTAAGAAAAAGGTTAATTAATTTGTTGTGGCCTTGATTAGTTCAGATTTGTGTTATATGTCACCAGTATTGTTGTTATACTTCATAGTCATTTGTTATACCTCATATTTTAATCTGTTTGCTAGTTGTAGGAATAATATATCTTCTTACATATATTTCATTTATCCTCCTTGTTACGATTTGGTGTGTACTATTCAGATACATCTTTCTCAGTGTAACCAGTTTGTAAAAGCTATTATGACTGGGGATGTCACACTAGGAATATGGATACTAAATAAGTTTAGATGTTGATCAAAGTGATTATTATCACAGCATTCAGTAAACTCTATCTTTTATTGACATAAACTTAAAAAAGTACTTTGGCTTTATGTGACTAAACCTGCCAGAAACGGTCACTGTAATTTGACATGCTAGATACAAATTGCTTGAAGTGGCTAGTGCAAAACAGTATTAAGATTATTGCTGCAACAACTGTTGAGAGTCAAGATAGTGATCCTTACAAATGTTGTGTTGGCCACTTTATCTATGTGTATTTATTGTTTGTATAGTAACAGATTTATGATGGATACTTACAATCAAATTCTCTGGATTTAAATTTTAATACTAAGGCATCTCTGGTCTGTAGTATTTGACATATTTTTAATTATTGGTTTCAAAGCATTTGTGAAAAGGAAGCATTGTATTTATATTGTGATGGCAGCTACAATTGTTTGCAACAATATATCAGTCTTTTTTGCCAAACTGGTTTAACTGATCATTGACATGATGAAATTTGAACTTTCCACTAAATCCAATCTGAAGTTCCTTAAAACAACTATGAGATATCATAACCTTTTCAGTTGATCAATGTAGTTATTCGAAAATATGTGATAAGAAACTCATGTGCGACCACAGCTCATTTTCCAGAGAATCTCCAATTGAGCTGTTCCGAATTAACTCTAGGCACAAATTTGTGTATGTCTTATTAGACAGTAAACATTTTATGTCAATGAACATTATCTTCATTGTTATAATGTAGTATTTTGAAAGTTGATTTTTAAATTCAAATAAAACTAAGATTAACCAACAAAAACATCTTCACATAAGAGTTCTACAATGTAACAGTTAATTGTCTGGTTCATACTTATGTTACTGTGGATCATGTGTATAAAGTGTACCTAGGTGTTGATAACACTGTATATTTTGGTTTTCCAAATAATTTTCAAATGCACCCCAAAAGAATTTCTGCACCTGTCTGGATTTACTAAAGTTAGTTTAAGTCAGGGATTAATCAATCTTGACAAGTTATATTCTTTGGAAATGTTGTTGGAATGTTTATGTGTTGTCTAAGTAAACCTTCTTCTTTATGCCATGCCACCAATTATGTCAAAATAACATCCAATATAAATATACCTCAAATGACTTTCTTCAAGTGATCTGAACAAAATTATAAGCATCAGACCTGTTTGGCCTGCACCTAGCACTGTCAGACTTATTTTTTTTTTTCTAAAACTGCAACTGTATTTTTAAGCTATATGTACTTTGCAACATGTTCTCATATAGAATGTTTTATATGTATCATTAGACATTATCATTTCATCATGAGAGAATGGTTTTGATATCTCAGGAACCCAGAATATAGTATTCCTTTTAGTTCTTGCATATCTTAGAGTTGCACTGTGTTCACAGCAATTTCCTATGATTTAGAAATGCACCATGAAATATACAAAGTTTCAATAATTTGCAAGTATTTAATGACTTTGGGTGGTTGATGCAATAGCAGGATAAGTAAGTACAACAGATGTTGATCATAATTTGTGATGCATAAGACTTTCTAACACGTATAGCACAAGAGAAATATGATGCTAGTTGAGTACATATCTCAGACTGATTTCATAACATATCAAGAATGCAATAATTGTTTACTAATGCTTACTTGAGTCTATATACCATTATCTTTAAAAGAGGAATAAGTTTATATTATGAACTGACAAAGGGCATATGATGAAACTCAGGTATACTTTGATAATGCTATGTGCATGGCCTCTGCAAAAACAGATATCTTACTAAATATATTTTCAAGGAGTGTGCATCATTTACCCCTGATATTGACATTTATAATAATGTTTGCTATTTGTTTGCTTTGAAGTTACATTTTAATAGTAACAAAAGAGCCATATTTTGAAAAAGGTATGGCCAAAAGATACAACATCCATGTAATGACAAGTCGTGTGGCAATAACTGAAAACCTGTAAAGGTAATCTACCAAGGTGTGATTGCAGTAATATTATATTGATTATTTGAAACATCACAGTTGCTGACTCATTTTAAAATTTGATTATGTTTTGTATGACTGATGGTTTCTTCCATTGTAAACATGTGGCTTATATCTAAATTATATTAAGATAATCTCAAATGTCATATTTTTGCAAGTCTGGGTGGTGGGTTATTATTCATTTAATATCATATGTCAGATATTAGGTGACTGATGCTATTAACATTGCAAAATGATACACCTGAAACAGTATGAGTTTTCAGCTACCAAATGTTTCTGCTATATCACTCCACACATGCTATGTAAGTTATTTGTTGTCTGTATGCCATGCTTATTAACAAAATAAGGTTAGATTGTTAATGAATGATATGAGTAATATGAAGTAATAATGTTTTCTGAGCCATTTAAACTTGAGATGTTAGTATAACAGCTAAAAAGCAAATACTTATGTCGGATGTTATTGTTTTTATTTATTGGGATGCTATTTCATACAACTGACTTGCCTTTGTAGATGTTTGTGATAGTGTTGGGAATTGGTTAAAATCTCATAAATGATGATTGGTTCATTACAACTGATCAATTATCGAAAATAATTGGTTAGGGTCATTTATCAAATTTTCCTGTAATGTTTCTTAATGCTCAAAAACAAAATAAAGATAAAAACATGTAATTCATTAGGGTGTTTTCTTGCAAATTGCACAAAATGCATTTTCAAATTTCACATCTTTAAACGATGACTAGTATGTTCGGAACATATATTTTCTGGAGTCTTTAAGATAAATTCAGTCATGACCTAGAACAAACTTGTAGTGCTTATGAAATGTAAATTTAATAACAGACAAAACCAACCTTGTGAAAAATATTGTAAATGCAAACAAGTGTTCCAAAATTGTTTGTGTTCGATTATGAGAAAACATGATCAATTGCTTGGTCATTTAGTCACTGCAACCAATCTTCGATTATTTCAATTAATCGGACCACCACTAGTTAGTGACAAGTGCTACACACGAGACAGGTTCCACCCACCATTACGTGAACACTATTATGATAAGTGTGTGATTGTTACAATAGACTCTGCTTGCAGCAGATTTTTTTTGTGATTATGGAAAGAGTTTTGTCACTTTTGTTTACAAAATAATTGATAAATTTCCACTTAGCAACAACAAAAGGAATGGTGTGAGAGTTTCCAGTAGTATACCATAAAGGAAGACTGGCACATAGCTGCAAATGATGTACATGCATTTAAAATACTGGTACCACATATTTAGAATTAATTATCAATTACGTATGTAACATGGACACAAAAGAAAAAAATTACTGTTAATTTAGAATTTCATAATGGTTTCTTGATATGAATTAAACATGATAATCACACAAACAAAATTTGCTGCACTGTAGAAAATGAACACCACAGTTTTTTATATAATTTTGTATTAAACATACATACTGGTAGTTATGCTAATTAATACATGTATTTTAGAGTTTTAACTTTTGTTACATGCTTGATCAGTGATATTTTCACTGCTTTTAAACTTTATTATTCCCAACATACATTTTGTACATAATAGTCATTTATTTCATATTCTGTATTTGTCCAGGTTTGGTTTAATTCAACAGAGTGAACTGACATTTTGCATCAGTATCAACATTTCTTTTGCTATCATAGAAATATGTTTTTATGACTCTTTTCCTATTGAAAGGTACCAGAAGGTGAGGGAAGGTTTATTTTAGTTTAATAGTTATCACAGTTGATAAATACTAACATCATTTTTCATAGTGTTTCATGTTCTATGTCACAACCATTATGAGCCATTTACAACAGTTACTTTGTACTTACATTAGGAATTTCAAGGCTGGTTTGTTCATATAAATTAATAACTGTTAATTGCAAATAGTGTCAATGACAACTTCAGCAACATTCTGGACCATGCCATATAACATTTATCAAGCAGGTGTCAAGGTTTTGCTACTAACGGCAGTGGAATGTGTCATAGTCATGTAAATAAATTGTGCTGATCGTTAATAATTTCCAGAATGCCTTTAATTGTTTGGTAAATAAATCTGTATGAAAATCATTTCGATAAGTAGATAATTATCATTAGAATTGTATTGAGGGATTGATGTTTATAACAATTATTATTTATGTCTTCACATAAAATTCCCCTAAACTACATCTTGAGAGACATTACAATTCCTATGTATCATTAAATAGCTGTTGGTTACAACATAATTAATTTCAACATGGATACGAGAACAGAACAAAGAAGGCTTCACCATCAAATTGCCCATACAGTTGTCTCCTATCAAAGTGCTGACTTGATTCTATTGTTCATACTCATGTCATGTTTATTTAGTTTATTTGTAATTGATAATATTTCATTTTTGGAAAAGGGAGAATTGTAAATAATTACACAACAAGTTCTGTACAGTTAACTCATGCGATTTTTAATCGTGAATGATTTGATTGCCTTCAGCTTTGACACTAGTTTTCTTGCTTGTATGGGCCAGATGCAAGTGTAGTGTACATCTGTTTGTCAGTCTGTCTGTCTGTGTGTTTTTGAAAGGGCTGGATGTGATGTATACCTGTCTTGTATTTCATCATCCAATCATATGAGGCTAAGTATAGATATTGGTTTCATTATTGTATCACATGAATTGTATGGGAATAAACTAAATCATTGTGACAAGCCTTCCCTTTTGTTTTCCTTCTTAGACATGAATTTATACATACTAAAGATAAATTTGACATCACAAAGGAGATCACCCAAATACAGCAAATGTTAAGCCTAAAAACGTACCTGGGCTACGTATCTATTGTATACCCGTGCCGACAGCAAGACCTTGAGTTTATCCATCTTCTTGTGATTTGAGCGTCTGCTAAAAAAGGGGAGGTTACTCTCAGCCAACCACTTGAACGATATCACGCTCCGGCACTTAACATAACATCACTGCCACAGGCTAATTTGCATATCACGTGACCTGACTTTTCTCTTGTTTGTAATCAAACGCGCATATTCATAATAAGAAGAGACTGGGCTCACGAAAGCTTTTCGACGCTCTCTTCATAATGTTTGACATTGTTACATATATATTCTTCCACAACTTCGACAGTAAGGTCTATGACAGTACATATTTAGATATCAAACTTGCTCTCCATCAGCTTGGATGACAGCACGTGGAGCCGTACAACCTATGTAAACAAAGGATCGCTACGCAAATCGAAATAGTGTTACATGTTTTGGGATATTTTCTCAGTGAAACTAAACCATTCTATTAAAGATGTTTAGTTAGATGTGTAGACTCGTCAAAAATAAAAGAGTAAAAGAAATCTGTACATTATATTGAATGGACATTGCAAGGTGTGACGAATCGTCACATTTTTCTGGCCTGTGGCAGAGATACTATGCTGGCTTGCCGCATGGAACTCTGGGTAGGAGAGTGGAACGATATGCGTGTCATGTTCAGTTCCAGCCAAGACGTCCATATAGCGACTGTGACACATGTACCAAATATATCCAATATACAGCCCATGCAAGATTGGATTGTTGGGCAAGTCTATATTCATGCAGTAATGAAGATGATCTGCAATCTATTATAATTCAGTTACCACCGATAATTACGTTTCGACGTTTATTCACCCTCCCTCACACCCCAAAAAAACAACAAAAAAACCACACAAAAACAAAACATCATAAGCCAAACAACCCCGACAGCAATTCGCTGTTTAAACCAGGGATACTCTACAACCTTATATAGTCTCCCTGTTTACACTAACGAGCTGAAAATCCATAATTTTTTATATGTATCAGCGCAAATCTGGGATTCGAGCCGATGATCACTGATTCACCAGAATCTGGCAAGCACACCCTGATAGCACGTCACTGTGGTCAGCTGCCCGATCGGAGAGCGATGTGACCTAAAAGACCACGCCCACCCGTACGCCCATTTCATGTGTCGAATAACGTTAATAGAGAACATACAGTACAAGAGAGTCAGCGCACAAGCATATGTACTGTCTTATTCCAAACGGTTTCAGTGACTCGTTTATAAATATAATTACGAGGCCAAAGCACAGTTACAGTAGAGTTAGCGGTCGGGTGACGTTGTCTAGGGGAGGCTACTCTCGTTTGATATCATACGGTCAAGGTCGTAAGTATTGCGAAGTCTGTGTACCAACAATGTTCACGACAGTGTAAGCTGTTTGTTTCGGTTAGCGATGCCCTTGGTATTTGCCTCTTCAAATGTATTATTTAATGTCGGATTGTTTATCGCCGAACGTGTCAAACGTAGACACGCGTATATTAAGGCTACGCAGGTTCGACAAGTGATATGTTTACACATGCACGCGTGCTGTGTCGATGCCCCGTCATTGTTCCATAATCGTTCATCTCTGCCATGTAATCATTCTACCTTTGTACCACTCCGACCATTCGCATGATGCATATGTTTTGAGTCTATTTCATATAGTGACAATACCGGGTGTTCGCGAAAAGATGAGTGTAACTGCCATCCAGGTGGCACAAGCATCGCCTTTGTTTTCCATGAAATATATACGGTAACATATAATTATGTTAGAAATCCATATAAGGTTTGATTGGCATTTAGAAGTTGGTGACTAATAGGAAAGTAAGATTGTTTATGGATAACTTCTTTTATTATATGTGATGCGACGTTTCGGTATGGATTCTTATACCGTTATACTTGCTTGACAGCGGTATAAGAATCCATACCGAAACGTCGCATCATATATAAGAAAAGAAGTTGTTATCCATAAACAATCTTACTTTCTTATTTTTGTCACTCATGCAACAATTTTCGAACTTCAACGACCAAGTAATATTTCCTTCTATTTGCAAATGAAATACAAAGTGTCACACGTCTCTGAAAATGCGACAATCGTGTAAATAGCAAAGCAGACTTAAACCTGTATTTCAAGTAAAATACAAAATATCACATCTTTGGTCACGACACGAGAAGCTAAATTAGTTTTGTCGATCTTGGCTGTTACATAAATCACCTCTGATCTGGACAGATAAACCAACTTTCTTGGTCTTACTAAACTTTTTACCCGTGAAGGTCCGGGTTAGAATATTATTCTTCAGTAACCCATGCTTGTCGCAAGAGGCGACTAACGGGATCGGGTGGTCAGGCTCTCTGACTTGGTTGACACATGTCATCGGTTCCCAATTGCGCAGATCGGTGCTCATGCTGTTGATCACTGGGTTGTCTGGTCCAGACTTGATTATTTACAGCCCGCCGCCATATAGCTGGAATATTGCTGAGTGCGGCGTAAAGCTAAACTCACTCACTCACTCACTACTAAACTTCTCGAAATCTGGACAGGCCAAAATACAACTGTGGTAGAGGTCATCTCTGGCGTGGCTGGACAGTACAGAATCCAACAAGTCATGCGTCTCATCTGGGCGGCAAGGGCGTGTTCTCTGCTCTACTGAAGTGTCAGAGTGAGTGAGTGAGTGAGGTTAGGGTTACGCCGCACTCAGCAATATTTCAGCTATATGGCGGCGGTGTTCAGTGTCAGAACGCCTTACAGATTAACAAATACAGGGACCATTTTATAACGGTATATGATCTGTGACAAATAGTACCACCTGTAATCGTCGTTTACTATTTGGGATCGAATCTGTCTTCAGCTCACCGGGTATACAAGACTACGGAGGTGGTCTTCAAATAATATGCCCCAAATTACAATTTGTGTGTCAAGCACAATGTGTGTGCGTGCGTTTTTAATTGTCGCTGACCGTGTCCTGTGAACAATT
Source organism: Haliotis rubra (assembly GCF_003918875.1). NCBI lineage: Eukaryota > Metazoa > Mollusca > Gastropoda > Lepetellida > Haliotidae > Haliotis > Haliotis rubra. Next base: position 127,010 of record NW_025767171.1, on the reverse strand, counting down.
CGGGTTCGGACTTCCCAATTTCTTAGACTGCCAATCCCCCTTTCGGTACGTGAGATTCTGTGGTCGCTCCACAGTAGTTTTGTACGCGGAACTCAAATCCATCATTTTTGAAGAAAAAAAGAACAGGTTCCGTAAAAATGTCATTATATGTTTCAAGTTTTCGATTTTTAAAATGTGTTTAAGTTTTAACCGCACCCTAATACATAGGAACGCATTCTTCAGATTTTCGTTTGCAATCGACATTATTCCTTTATAGAGTGAATTCAGACGTGTACTGTACTTCCTAGATCTGTGTCACCAAGCCGAAGTATTTTTTGGAATCTGGGGCTGAGTCTCGTATTTCTTCTAGACAATGTCTGCAAATGGGCACTATAGACAGTCGAACACAGCCCATAGTCTCGGTCAGCACCCACTAAAGCATACAGGACTATCTGAATTCATGCCACACACAGGCGCATCAACTTCCCCCACTGAAACCTATTGTGTCAACATTAAAATTCCCGCGAAATGTGGTGACGACAAATAACGATACCATTACCAAAATAGGGTAGTGTAGTCATTGTGTCTAAGTAACATACCTCATGTAGAAAGTTGTTGATGTTTATTCAAAGAGAATAAAACCTGTCAAAAACATGCAAATACCAACTTATATCAAACAATTCATTTGGATCACATGCTTTTAGCGTTTGAATTTGTCAGGTTCCACATGCACCCCTTGCACGAATAGATTCGCCCATGCAAAACAAGTCGGCGTGACACGCACGTGTTAGTTTGGCTCCTTCCGCGAGCTGGACTCACAAAGTGAACGATGTCGTCGGTCGGATCTGAAAGTGTGAGTCCTAATTTTCACCACAAGCCACCTGAAAGGCCGGGGTTTGTGGAGCGAGTGCTTGCCATTCCTCTACTCTGCTTCGTCGTCACCCTATATGGCATCGTCAAGAGAAGGAGTCCTTTGCTCGACAGATATATGAGTCGAGGGGAGCGAGTTTTCTTCATCGCTAAGAAGCGCGTTTCATATTTGACTCAAGAATTGCCGTTCACGTTGAGGTCGAAGATAATCGGTGAGACACGATCTGCTTAATATGATAGGGGAAACACCGTTTATACAACGGTCAAGTTTTAAAACAATATGTATTTATACACACAACTGAAAAATGTTGAGCAAACCCTTTCATGTTCAAACTGCAATGTACCTTTTTAGAAATATCTACCTGTAATGATTTCATTGTGGTACGTGTTGGAAATACTGACATGCAAGTGAAAGAAACCTATTTTCCTAGTTAGCCACAGGTATTACTTCACATGTTAGATTAAACTTAGCACTGGTAGCAAATAAAATGTTATTAAACAACTACTGCATTGTCATTGAATTGTTAAAAATATGCCTTTAGATCACAGGCCCCCACTGCGGGTTGTAGTAGGGGGGCTGGATAGTAAACCAGGGCTTAGTTTATCGGTTTTCTGACACGCAGTGGGGGCCTGTGCTTTAGATAACCAGCTTCTGTAGTGCAGGGCCTAATATGTCAAAATTATAATAGCATGTCATTTTGTAAACAAAACATAAGTACCAAAAGCGTTTATTTGAAATGGCAAGTTCATATGAACCTGTACAACACAAAGTTTGTTAGAGATCAAGATTTTATAATATAAATCTGACCCAACAAATTGAATTCTGGTACAACATGATCAAGTAACCCTAACAGGACCTCAGTTTAACTTGCAGTCATGGGCATGAAGTGCTTGTAAATCATTTTTTTAAATGTATGGTGACGAATCGTTGTTTATAATTATCAGAGCACACAGCAACATTTGCTGTCGAATATTGCAACAACAGAATGGAGTGTTGTGCATCAAAGGCCGATGCCAAAGCATGCCTGAAACTTGACAACACAAATGAGATGTTGCGAAAGGTGCAGGTTGAAAGCATTGCATGCAATCCATAGCATCAACCCAGTGACGAGCAGCATTCCACTGCACATTGGGAATATGTTTTTCCTGATTCACATCCGTGACTGTCACCACACTCAATAACACATGAACAACAGTTTGTGGTGTTAACAATTTTCTATTCAGACACATCCTATTCTTTGTGAGCCTTTTCTAGGGCCATGGAGATCAAGCCTTTGCCTTTGTACACTATCGAGATCCAACTCCTCGACATTTACATGAGTTTGCTGGTTCAATGGGACTAGAGTTCATCCTCATCGACGATAACACAGGCCCATAGTCGTTCATGCCTCCTTTGAGCAGGAGACCATTGTCTGCATTAAGTTCATCCTCATGGACGATAACACAGGCCCATAGTCGTTCATGCCTCCTTTGAGCAGGAGACCATTGTCTGCATTCAGTTCATCCTCATCGACGATAACACAGGCCCATAGTCGTTCATGCCTCCTTTGAGCAGGAGACCATTGTCTGTATTCAGTTCATCCTCATGGACGATAACACAGGCCCATAGTCGTTCATGCCTCCTTTGAGCAGGAGACCATTGTCTGCATTCAGTTCATCCTCATGGACGATAACACAGGCCCATAGTCGTTCATGCCTCCTTTGAGCAGGAGACCATTGTCTGCATTCAGTTCATCCTCATGGACGATAACACAGGCCCATAGTTGTCCATGCCTCCTTTGAGCAGGAGACCATTGTCTGCATTAAGTTCATCCTCATGGACGATAACACAGGACCTTAGTTGTCCTTCCCTCCTTTGAGCAGGAGACCATTGTCTGCATTCAGTTCATCCTCATCGACGATAACACAGGACCATAGTCGTTCATGCCTCCTTTGAGCAGGAGACCATTGTCTGCATTAAGTTCATCCTCATGGACGATAACACAGGACCTTAGTTGTCCTTCCCTCATTTGAGCAGGAGACCATTGTCTGCATTCACTTCATCTTCATGGACGATAACACAGGCCCATAGTTGTTCATGTCTTCTTTGAGCAGGAGACCATTGTCTGCATTCAGTTCATCCTCATCGACAATAACACAGGCCCATAGTCGTTCATGTCTTCTTTGAGCAGGAGACCATTGTCTGTATTCAGTTCATCCTCATCGACGATAACACAGGCCCATAGTCGTTCATGTCTTCTTTGAGCAGGAGACCATTGTCTGCATTCAGTTCATCCTCATCGACGATAACACAGGCCCATAGTCGTTCATGTCTTCTTTGAGCAGGAGACCATTGTCTGTATTCAGTTCATCCTCATCGACGATAACACAGGACCATAGTCGTTCATGCCTCCTTTGAGCAGGAGACCATTGTCTGCATGGAGTGTTCAGTCTGGTCTCAAAAGCATGTGGAACAAACTTCAGAACAGATCACCTTCTCGACACAACAATGTGTCCTTTAGGCTGCTCCACTGGAACTTTGCAATGTTTTTACTGGAATCATGTAGATGAATGTGATCACATGTGGATTTCTTCTGTGATGTGTTTTTTAACAATGAATGTTTTTTTCATAATCAATGTTTTCTTCAGATGCTTTCATTTGACGGGTGGTGGTCTGTCTGATTATTGGTCATAGTGTGTCGCCATTCTGATAAACAGACTTTTGATAATTTTATTTGTCTTCATGGAGTATTGTTTTTGTTTTCATGTTAGCAGATGCACACAATTTGATCAATTAACATTTGAAGTGGTTTTCCTTAGCATATTTGAGTAATGTGGAATGGGGTACTAAGTTTCAGTTTCCTGATTCTTATCGCGATATCTCATAAACTGTTGATGGCCTATATTGGGGGATTACAGACACCACTCGATTATGGTGGCCTTGACCTTATTTTCAAGGTCACCGTGACACTTTGACCACTTTACAAACTTACGTAAACATGATATCTCGTAAAATGTTGCACCCAATTTTAGCCTCTGAGCTGAAGAATATATTGCCGTTTCTTACAAATTGGATGTCAGGAATTAACATAATGGGTATCAAAGTAGGGTAGGGTAATAGGAGGTGGAGTACCCGGGTAGAAAATTTGGACCCATCCCAGCCCTAATACACACTAATACTGACTGGATATGTTCATCTGCATCTATACATTAAAATCTACTGTCTTCCTGAAATATCTTCAGTTAAGAGAAGATTCTGGGAAGTGATCCTGACTAAAACTACATTTCACAAAAGGTGGTGTTCTATGTGACCAAAAGATATGAACTAGTATGTGTTACATTTTATTCTTCTCAAGCTGCAGCGGACATTGCCATTTTAGTGGCAAACACTTGTTTGTGTTTATATGTGTATACCATGTCTATTATTGTCACATCATCTGAACTTGTATTATTCCAATGCATTATCTAGGGGTGGTGGGGGTAGCCTAATGGTTGAAGCTGTCCCTCATCACTCCGAAGACCCGGGTTTGAATCCCCACATGATGCAATATTTTAAGCCCATTTCTGGTGTCCCTTGCCATGACAATTGCTGGAACATTGCTAAAAGTGGCTTAAAACTAAATTCACTCTCACTCACTCAAGGTCAATGCATATTGGTGGTGGCTAAGAATCTTGGAAAAACTACCAACTGTCTCGGCCACTTAATTAATTAATAACATTTGTTATTTTCATTAATTAAAAAAATATGAAAGTGACTTAGCTATGAATTAAGTCAGGGCTAGATAACCCCAACCCTAAACTAGTCCATGAAACAAGTGCCAGCGACAATCAGAATTCTTTCCAAAATCGTCTGCTTGTACTGGTCTGAAGTTATCTGCTATGCCAATTTTATAATGCAAACCCATAAAGACTTAACACAGTATACTGACTAAAACTGATGAGTAATTTTATTTAATTGATCATGTTACTAGTGTAACAGGCCAAACTTTCCCCCTGGCCAAACCTTTCTCGGGGAAACTTTAGCCTAGTCCAAACTTCTTTCTCCCCCTCTTTCTCTGCTCCTTCCCTTCCTCTTTCTCTCCTCCTCCCTCTCTTCTTTCTCCCTACCCTTGAATCAACTTTAAAGGGTACCTGTGTCAAACCCTTGTGGGAAAGAGGGAGATTCTGGCCAAGCTAGGCTATTTCAGAAACGAAAACAGGACATAGCTATTCACTTGAACACATTGATAAGATATTCATGTGGATGTCAAGTTTCATTAACAATTGTCAGGTCATCATCATCTTCATATGTAACATGTACATGGTTCACATTATATGTCCTTATATAAGGTGAGATTAAAAAGAAAAGCAAACATATTATATCAATACTATTGTTTTATATTATCATTTACTTATTTTTATGTTTCAATAATTTACTTATTCCCACTTACTCCAAATTGGCTTATCTCAAAATCATTACTGTAACTAAATAAACTTTAACTAAATACCCAGTTTTTACTTGGATGTCCATATCCATTTAAATTTTATTCCCTCACTCATGGCTTTAAATATGACATCCATGTCGGCCACGTCAACTTAACAGTTGGAAGCAGACGTAAACATCAACACAATATCTATATCAAATGCTGGATCATCTGTCATTCCACTATAGTGCCTTATTCTATATTCAAAAGTCAATATTTGATAAGGGGTATACCAAAGATTCTCCCTGGGGAAAGTTTAGACCGGGGAAGAAATGGCCTGCTACACTAGGGTAATAATGAGCCCAAAGCAATGAAACATAAAGTACCATCTTTAGCAGTTAGGGCTCAGGACGTTGACCTTTGGTCAAATCATCACGGATGAGTGAAGAAAAAAGGTCGACGTCCTGGGCGTTTCGACATTTTAGCAATTAACATTGGATTATAGAGACAATCTGGATTATGCGGATGAGAGCACACCTAATGAGAAAAGATATAAAGATGTGTTGTATTTCAATCTCAGTTCACCGAGTATATATATTTATTAAAATATAAAACATAAAATAAAATACATAGTAGTACAAAAATATACATTTATACAAGTACATATTAATTATTAATATTTATTAAAGGTGTAAAAGATGACTCTGAATCAGCAAATTGTCTAACAGTTCACATTCCATTTTGTAGATTGTGTCTGAGTTCTTGACGCAGACATTCCAGGTGTCTGTTTCATGGGTTTTGCCTCTGGCATATTGTACCAACTTGTGTTCAGTGTTGGACTGCTCCCTGGGCAGGAACGTGATGATTTAAAAAATGTTGGGGTGAGCCGTGCCGATGGTGCGTTGAAGGCGGGAATGCCAACCTTCCAGGTGGTTATTGGTTCGTGGGCCCTCATCCTCATGGTGGTTCTACTGCGATCTGTGAAGATCCCCTTGCACCCAGAAGCTGGTGATGTAGTCTGCAAGGTCATGGCAGCATTGGTTTTCAGGCATGTTTTATCGATGAGATGTATATCATTTAGTATATTTAATATAATATTACTTATTCAAATTCCTTCACCTAAACAAATTCGATTTTATATGCAAGTTTTGACACGGTCGGCTTTTGTGTGCGATGTATTCACAACCAGCAGCCTTGTAACAACATGTGCTAAAATAACACCCAAATACCCCCAAATAACACAGGAGCCTTATAAAAAATCCAAAGGTCGACTTCCTGAGCCGACACCATCTTTAACACCTGTTGGTGGTGGTGTAGCCTAGTGATTGAGGTGTTCGCTCATCATGCAGAAGACACAGGTTCTATTCCCCACATGGGTACAATGTGTGAGGTCCATTTGTGGTGTGCCCTGCCGTGATGTTGCTGGAATATTGCTAAAAGTGATGTAAAACTAAGCTCACTAACACCTTTCGGTATGATGTGGTTGGCAATCCAACTGACAACCATTGCTCAATCTACCAACCCTGCTAGGAAGAATGCTTTGAACAATTAGTGAAGTGCTTGATTGTGCAGCTTCTTGTACCGACGGTAGAAATGTTGTAGCCTACTATCAGCTACTGAAATAACCTGATTATTTGCAGTTAGCCTACATCCATGTATTTTTCTTGCTCTCACACAGCATTGTGTTTGTAGATTTGTGGTTGCAGCCAGGATTAACCATGTGGGACATAGTTCTATAAAAATACAAGTTTCAGAAAGACTCAAACTGTTGGCAGACATAATAGCTTTTTTAATTTTCTATGTTTGTAGTGCCAAGGGTTGACACAATATATGCTGCAGCTGCTGTGAGAGCAACACAGACGTGGTCCGCTGTAATAGTGTCATCCAGAAAGGTAAATTATGAAAGTGAAATCGAAAGACGAGAGCATTGGCAGCTATGCATTGATCAGATTATGTGCTACTTTCCTTTTTACCACTATGGTTAATCAGTCACGCTGTGATGAATGATAGAATCAAAGAAATAGGTTCTTTCAAGTTTTCTGCTTATAAAACTTTGAGCTCTGTATGCTTTAACAAACATGACTATTCCTAGTATTGAGTGTAATTGACCATTGTGCTCTGATATCACCATCATGTAGTTAGTGGCATTGTGAATTCGTAACTGTGGTCATAGGAGCTGTGCCAATTTACACTTGTCAGAGGGATATAGACTAACGTTTAGTCCCTGAATATATATAATTGTGATAGTAGCCATTAAACCCATTTAAATTGAAAAGGAGCCCCAGTGAGACCAGAGATTCTGAGGAAATATAGACTTGCTTTATTTAGGGCTTTAGCATTGCAGGGAGGGCTAAGCATTGGGGAAAATAATATGGTTCAGGGACTGTGAGACAGACTAAGAGGGATACAGTAAGCATGTGATCTAGACTACCAGTTGTCAGACTTCCATTTAGTGGAGGATGCGTCGTTAGATTGCTGCTTTTGTGGGTTGGCGAATGGGTGATTCGAATCCGAATGTGACATGCTCAGAAATATACTTCTTTCTTTTTTATTAGTCAAATATTACAGAAAACGCATTTCACGAGTATTTACAGTATACATTTTCCGGATTCAAACATTATTTTAAATTGATGGTGGAAGCCTGTATTCTGCTGTTTTCTTTTCTTTACCTCGCGTTACATGCACAACATATGCAAATTTTTTTTATAAAGATGGGAAAGAAAGGAGAGATAAGGAAAGAGGGATAAGAAAAGATGAAAGAGTGCAGAGTGCGGCCTAGAAAACCTCACTATGTCAATTTGTTAGTTTAATCATTTTGAAAGAGACATAACCATTTTCTTTTGAAATCTGAGTGATCTTCACCAAAGATATATTTTTCCAAATGGTAGTGATGTTTTATAAAATAAAATAGTTGATTGAAATTTAATTCCGCTGAGGTATATCTTGTTTTATTGATATATTGCTTGATAATGATAAAAATGTGGTTCAATAATACACTTGCCTCAGGGTCCCCCAGTAAAAACTTTGTGCTATCAATATTGAGGCGAGTGCCAGTCTTCAAATTGTACCAGTTTGCAAACTGCGAGATTAGATGCTTAGTTTTCTCACATAAAAAGAATAAGTGCTCGAGTGTTTCTATTTCTCTGCCACATAAAGTACAAATGTCATCCTGATTAATACCTATTTTACAAAGAAATGACTTCGTTGAGACTATTCTGTGCATTATTTTAAATTGAAAATTCCTAGCTTTATTCTCTATGGTAACAGCGTTAATCATTGTAAAACAGTCAGCAAGATAAGTATCGGATAAAACAGTATGAAGCTTAGATTCCCACTTGAGTTGAAGATTATCCAATGATATTGTGTGATTATCACATAAATGTGAGTAGACAAATTTACAGTCAGCTGGGTTACATATTTGTTTAAGAATAGTACAGTCAGTATTGGCTATTTCATCATAATGAGGCGTTGCCTTAGCAAGGTTAAGGTATTGTTTAGGTATGTACTTCAAAAATCTAAAATATATGAGATATGTTTCATGAAGATTAAATTCTTCTTTTAGTACTAGAAAAGGTTTCACTTCACCAGCGTCTGTTGAATCTGTACTTTACTGGAGGTAGTAGGGTAGCCTAGTGGTTAAAGTGTTCACTCATCACACCAAAGACCCAGGTTTGATTCCCAACTTGGGTACAATGTGTGAAGCCCATTTCTGGCATCCCCTGCTGTGATATTTCTAAAAGCGGTTGAAAACTAAACACACTCGCTGTACTTTACTGAGATAGTGTAACCCCAAAGATAACATGTTGGTACTTAGTGCTTCATTTTACATTTTATGATCATGCCAAGCACACTGAAGAAGCCTTGAGGTTACTGTTGATTTGTGTGTCACTGAAACCTTTAGATGACACATTGGAAGGAAGCTAGCAAGAACTTCCATGTTTGGCAGACAAGGAATCAAAGCATGTTCTTGTAGCAGTGATATCGTTTACCATGACATTGAATTGTGTTTGTGTAGCTTTGTTTAACAATTAATGCCTAGTGTTTCCTCCATTATCCAAAAAGGGAAAGGCAAGAGAATTCAAAAGGGACCAACTATTCCAAAAAGGGCATGCAGTGACAGATTTCCAAGTATCATGTTAAGTTAGCCATGCATATGATTCTTCAGGGCTCAATGAGCACAGTTAGTTTGCTTAACTTCAGCATGAAGTAGAAACTAAACCCCATCAAGTGTTAATGTCAAATATCAGGTATTTACCTTGAGTCCTGTATTTGAGGGTCCCTCGGACTCGCTCTTAATTTTCTGGGGTCCTGGACAGCAAAATGGGGGTCCCAGACACTTAAATATTATTATTAATACTGTTATTGTATTGTATTGTGTATCATGATCATCGCATTGTTACAGTAATTAAATTGCAAATAATACCATAACCCAGCTGGTAGCAAACTCAGTGATAACTTATTGTCACTTGATTGGAATTTTTAAGAAAGTATTTGGACGTTTTCTTAGTCCCTGTGGACATGCTATAAATTTTGTTGCGTCCAGTGTCAATTTTTATGCATATAGGATGCTGGCATTCACGTCCCGTAAATCCCTGAATTATTGCATTAAAAGACGGGCAGAGGACCAAATAGAAAGGGCAGGGCGCTGTGCCCTGCTAAACTTCTATAGGGGAAACACTAACAACCTATGTTAACATGTCATCTGAGATGATATCATTGTGTTGTCTGAATGTCTCTACATTCATAGTTTAAAGGCCAACATGAACCAGGTGCAACTTATATCTGATTGATTCAACTCAGCTCACTAAAGCCTCTGTATGTCTGTATTCAGATGCTACACCGTGGTAAGCGCCGTGTGAGAGGCTTTGTCCAGAGGAAGGTCGGTATCCTGCTGTGCTCCCTGCCCGGTCAGGTGGTTATGTGGTCCTTAGATCGAGCTTGTGGCGTGAGTGAGGCAGTGCTGTTCTTGTTGAGACCAGACTTGAGGAAGAACAGACAAATAGAGGCCAAGAGTGGACAGAATGGAACTAGCACTGTCATCAGCAAGGAACACATTGAGGTAGAAAGTAGAAAGACAGTAGATCCAACTTTTTCATGTAACTCTGGAATATGGATTTGCCGTGATATTGCTGGAATATTGCTAAAAGTGGCATTAAGTCATAGTCACTCACTCACTCTGGAATATAGTTGCACATGGGATTTTTTGTAACCTTGTTGAAAATCATCCAATTTATTTTTTCAGAAACTTGAGAAAGGCAACAAGAAGGGTGTCATGTTCAGAGTTCTTGTTATCATGACAAAACCATTGGAACTTCTGGTAAGGCTGATTTCTTTAGATATTGGTTTAGTATTTGTAGTCACTTCATAGAAATGTTTGATTTTGAATCTTTTCTGAACATGCTTTTTACTTACAATAGCACTATTATTAATCATATTGACTTAAGAACATTTAAGATGTATCTTCTTTCATTCTTTCATCATGTTTTTTGGCCCTTTTAATTTGAAACAATGATTGACATGAATTTGTCCTGCTTTGTTTGATTGAAATAGGAGCATGTTAGAACTCAGGTTATGTTCTTGTAGTGTTGAGACAATGGGGATATTCAGAAATTTGTACTAGTCCTGTCCCCTTGCTGAAATTTTGTAGATAAACCCATTTGTTTCCATCAACTTGATCAAGTATTAGGCTTTCTGGCCACTTATTGTCACCTGTATCGGTTTGACGTTTGACATGCCATATGAACACATGGTCATGATGTACCATCCTTGTAGGTCTATTTAATGAAAGGTGTCCAGACCTACCTCCATGACTTAGCAGATGCACCTGACCACTCCAAGAAGAATGGCTGCCTGTCTCCAGAAAAGCAGACTGAAATACAGTCTAGGAGAAAGGTAGATGAAATTTCTGTAACAGAATGACCCTGTTGGGATACTGGGTCCTGAGAGTATCTCATGTTTGTCATAACAGGTTTAACTCTGGCTCTGGTGGTCAGGGCCCTATTCCTCAGAGATCATAGTGCTCAGGTGACACAGGTACAGTAAGCTGCGTATCTGCGTAAGTTATGCAAATATTTATGTGAAAACTCAATTCCTATGAAGTCTGTTGCGTACAAGTACGCTTGAATTTTTGTAAATACTTAATAAATTTGATCTTGCATGCGTGCACACAAAACTGTCATATCTTAGCTTGCGTACCGGGGTTAGATAAAATAACTGAGGTTTACTGAGAGGTTTTATTTCAGGAAATGAACTTGACAACTTGCAGTTTCTCATAATACAGATAAAATATAAATAACAAACAATAACATTTAAACTTTATTATATTTTAAAAATTAATGGAAAATTGCAAAGTACCCAATTTAGTTAGTGATATGAGTACGATTTATTTGGTTACTGAAAGGAAAATTAGGATACCCAATCGAGATTGAAAAATTGGACCCCTGATACATTAGCATAGACTTTTGCCTATTGTAGCACTATGATTACTTAGTGGAACAGAGCCCAGGCTCTGTGGCCTTGTTGCTTGTATGCCATACCCCTGGAGCCTGGAACATCAATCATTTGCTCATCCCAGACCAGAGTATTAACAGGTTGTTGTGCTGTAACTTAAATATGTAACTGCAGTGTTCAAATACAGGTGCGGAAACGTTGCTTAGGTAAACGAACATGCAGTAGTGGCAAGAAGTTGACATTATATTTTCACCTTGGTTTTTGTGAGTTTTTGCATATTATTAATTACTCTTATTATTACTCTTTATACTAAACTTAAATTATGAAAGATGTGGTTTTAGTGTTTTATCTCTGATAGGTGTCGCCACGTAAGAAGATGAAATCTGGATTAATAAGCAAGTTTCAGAGGACCATTAACTACTTCGGCCTGGCAGAACTGATGCCAGGACTAAGACGCAAGTTTCATATCGATATTAGCGGACACAGCAAAGGTTTGATACTTACTCATCATATATACTCATCATATGTACTCATCATATGTATTCATCATATATACTTATTATCAAGTTATGTCTGAGGCCGTATTACGTTCCCCCAGATTAATGGGCACCGTAAGGGACTGACCATTTCATGTTTATATGGAAGTAAAAAAAAGTAATTTTCTCAGACAAAATGTCTGACAAATAAATATGCTTCTGTTTGTTTGAATAATTATCCGCCACAAACATGATGTTCTTTGCAATGTGTTTTTAAAAAACAATATTTTGGCATGTAGTTTTAATTAAAGTAATAACTCCTTTATAGAGGTCTCTGTGATATATTGAGTTTCCAACATACTTTTTGCTCCCCCAGCTACTGAATACCAAATGGCTGGTTCCTGACTCCTTATTACAGGGCTCCCACAGGTCAAGGAAAAGTCAGGGAAATTTTGCGTTTCTCTGAAAGTCAGGGAAATTTTATATGTTTTCAATAGCAAGGGAATTTGGGGTGAAGTCAGGGAAATTTAGGGTTTTGGTCAGGGAAAAATGACTCAGAATGTCGCTAATCAGGTATGGTAGTAGTCAAAGTGAAAGATGCTTATTGTACTTAAGGGCTCCGGCCCATATACAGGCAATACAGGCAGCTTGGGTTATCCGGGTAATAATGGCCTTGATTGTTAGCGCTATGAGCATACCTAGTGTGGAGTTTGGCGCTATATAAATGGACACATTATTATTATTATTATTATACATACAGCACATGTTACAGATATTTCATGAAATAAATTACAGTTCAGATAAGAGATTGCTTCTAAGCATAACAGCATGTTTAACATAAAGCTCTAGATTACATATTACACTTTCATTTTTGGAGGATAGAATGGAAACAAAGTCACTTGAAGGATATTTTTACAGATAATTATTTGGGATGTATTGTTTTCTTAAATCACCATGATGTGGGCATACAAAAGCAAAGTGAATTTCATCTTCTACAGCTGGGTTACATAACAAACATATTCTTCTATGAAGCACAATCAGCTGGATTTGTGAATCAAACAATATGAAACATATTTTACGGGGTTAAAATTCCAAAATTCTGGGAAACTGACATAAATTTAATAAACGCATTCTTAGCATGTGATTTCAGATTTATAACGCTCTTTTTATTTTCTCTTCTTTTCTCCTCTCTCTCTTTCTCTTTGTAATTTTAAAAAAAAAATTCACTCATTACTCACGTATTAAATGTGAATATTAGCAGAACATAACTCCAGATTCAAAGACAGGTGAACAGTTAGTATTTTGTCAAGTCACCATGGGCAGCAATGCAGGCTTCAATGCGGCGGGGCATACTACTGATTAAAGAAGTTAGAAAGTCGTGGTCCATGCTGTCCCAATATCAGGACCACCTCTTCTTTCTTTTCAACAATATTTGTCAGATTATTCTTATTGACACTTTCCTTCATAAGTCCCCAAACATTTTCTATTGGATTTAGGTCAGGGCTATAGCTTGGCCAATCTAATAATGTCATATATTGGGTCCGAAACCAGGCCTGTGAATGCTTCGAACGATGTTTTGGGTCGTTGTCCTCCTGGAAAATCAAAAAATTTCCATAGAACACGTGAGCAGATGGAAGTAAATGTCCCTCTAGAATATCTGTGTACCACTCACTATTCATATTCCCTTCAAATACACAGAGGGGCGTTGCCCCTAACACAGATATGCCACCCCACACGTTAAATTTCGGACTGTACTTTGGGCGCTGATACAAAGGTTTTTCAGTTTGTTTGGTCCAGAATTTCAGTGTATTATGAAACAGCCACACAGAACTTTCATCTGAGAAAATCACATTGTCCCAGTTAAAATTTCTATGCTGTAAGCACCAGTTCAACCTTCGCTCCTTTTGTTCAGGTTTCATGATCGGTGATGGAATTCCTCGACTTTTCTGCCAACCCATTGCATGCAGCTCAGTTGTAATTGTCTCCTTACAGACAGCCACAGTTCCTCTATCAATCATATCCAGCCTTAAGTTTTCTAAACTCCTTCGTTTGTTTTTAGAAACAAGAATACCAAGCCGCCTCCTGTCACCGACAGTCAATTTTCTGGGCCTACCTGCGCTTCCCTGGTGCTCAGTGCCATATCCATTTGCAATATTTTTCAAAACACGATAAACAGTGGACAAAGGGATGCCTGTTCTACTTGAAATCACTTTAGCTGATCTGATGTCCTTGTTATAATACTCTAAAATCAACTTCCTCTTCTCTAAATCATCTATACTGAGGATCACTGAAAATGTCGTCTGCTAGCAAGTAAACAAAGGGGGATAACTTTTCACAAACTAATGAAAAAGGATTAACGGAGTTGTCTCTCTTGAATGAAACAAAGCACTTGATAGCTGGTCAAGGTTGTTTATACTAGAAATCCAATTAAACATATTCCTAAAATTCTCAATAATTTCTGGTCATACTATAACATGTTACATTTGACCACTTTCTAAAATGGCATTGTGTATTTTCAAAGTGTTTGCTTGTCACACAGAAGACCCGGTTTCGATTCTCCACATGGGCACAATGTGTGAAGCCCATTTCTGGTGTCCCCACCATGATATTGCTGGAATATTGCTAAAAGCGGCATAAAACAAAACTCCCTCACTGTGTACATGAGTTAATATCTAGGAAACTTACAGGGCAGTTGGTGACCAGCCCCAACAAGGCAGAGGATGATGAGAAGAAGCGCAAATATGAAGACATTCTGTCGGAGTCTGAATCTGATACCGAGACTGAAGATCTCAACAACATGGACCTTGAAAAATATGTCAGTGATGAGGATCCAGATTTTAAGGTTTGTGGTTCCCAGCTGTGACATGAGCCTCATCACGCCACCATCATTTCTTCATGATTTCTATATACCACATTCCTTGCACTAGTGTTGGGAAATTGGTTAATCTCTCACAACTGATGATTGCTTCATTACAACCAATCAATCATCGAAAATAATTGGTTAGTGTCATTTATGAAATTTGTTAATGCGCAAAAAAATAAGGAAAAAAAGATGTATTTCTTTGGGGGGGGTTTGTGCAAAATTTCACCTCTTTAAAGGATGACTAGTATGTTAGGAACATACATTTCTTGGAGTCTTTAACATAAATTCAATCATGACTTGGAACGAGCTTGTAGTGCTTATGAAATGTAACAGACAAAACCAAAACATGATGGATTGCTTGGTCGTTTAGTCACTGCGACAAATCTTCGATTATTTCAATTAATCAGACCACTACTACCTTACACCCATAGATACACACGGCGATCAGGTTCTAGTGAGGGAAAACGACCAAAGTGCTCTCAGACTACATCAAACAATGGTATTGCCCACATGAGTCAAGTTTATGCAAGCTTCTTGTTGGCCATCCTTGCAGATAATCTGTCCTGGACGTTTCAGATGCCAATATTTTTGAAAACAACATTAAACAACAAACACTTGTCAAGCTGTAGGCTGTATTCAGTTTGCCTTGATACACTGACATTCAATAAGCATTTCAACCTTAGGGAAGAAAAAATATTTTTAGCCTAAGGTTAACATGTTTACAGTCCACCATTTTGTGTTTGGTAGTAACATGGTTTGTGGAAAACAGATTAAAAGTCAAACATGGGATGGGTACAACTGTGTGACCAGCCCAAACAAGCAGACATAAAATCATTCATCCTGTCATGATGAAAATCCCCTTTATATATTTCCATCAGAGAAAGTTAGTTAACACTGGTGTTGGCCACACATAGCTACAGTTCATGCAGCTGATACTGTGTTGATGTCTATCTTCAGCCCAATCAGAGTGGGAACAGCACAGACAGTGAGGAGTACCGGGAAGGGGATACAGAGAGCGACATTGAGTTCGAGACTACTATCGGGGGCACCATCCAGGTGAAAACCCGCACCAAGGTAGGTGTAAAGTGCTGGCATGTACCGTACTACACAGTGATATATATATGTGATTTGATCCCCGGCCGCGTCATACCAAAAGACGTTAACATATGGTACTTGTTGGTCCGTTCATGGCGCTCGGCATTAATGGTTACAAGAAGGACTGGTCGGCTCCAAGTCAGTATAATGTGTCTAAGTGGGGTTTTCATGCTTAACTGCGGCATGGTGGGCTAGCACTATAAAACCAGCTTAAGTCTGGGCTAGTACAAGCAGTCACACATACACATGCACATCATCATTTGAGTGAATATTCTTAAGTGCGACGTTAAACCCCATTTCACCTCACCTGTAGTATTAATGTGTGCGAAACCCAGCTGAAACAGGGACTGGGTGGTGACATTCATTGTGTGGATTTAGTTAACTGGTGAATCACCCTCTGGTTTGCCATCTGCGCTCTCCAGATCATTACTGTTGTGACCTTTGTATCATACATGTATGAAACTCAGCATCACTTTCACCTGCCATCGACATCTGTTCAAACCATTAAATCCAACAAACTCGCTGACTCGGATCTAAGGCATTACTACAAGGCTTAGTCAGCTCGGAGTTAGTATTATTGTCTGTGAGTGGAGTTTGCATGTTAAACCATTGCATGGCATCTCACTGGTTCAGCATTGGACTACCATGCACATGTTCTTCAACTTGTAAGCCCCATCGACCTTCTCAATTCCTACCCAGAAGTTATGGTCCGGCTCCCAGTATAGAAGTATGTCATAGCTCTGTTCATCCACACATTCTGAAGAAGAGGGCAGTGGGGTAGCCTAGTGGTTAAAGCGTTGGTCTGTCACGCCGAAGATCCGGGTTCGAATCCCCACATTGGTACAATGCGTGAAGCCCATTTCTGGTGTCCCCAGCCATGATGTTGCTGGAATATTGCTAAAAGCGGCGTAAAACCAAACTCAGTCAGTCAGTCTGAAGAAGAGGCTCACTGGGATAGCCTCATGGTTAAAACATCCACCTTGGTTTGATTCCCCACATGGGTTCAATGTGTGAAGCCCATTTCTGATGTCCCCCATATTGATTGATCTTGATGGAATATTCCTAAAAGCAACATCTTCCCTCCCTCACATCACTGTGTAACTTTGGTTATTTTAAATGCAGTATCAAATCACATTTCATTGCACTAATTCTGTTCCAGCTGTCAATATTTTGCTGCTTAAAAGTAAAGTTTTTAACTTATTAATATTGTCTTCTTCTCGATCCAGTCTCAGTCCCAGTCCAGTAAAAGCAATGGCAAAGATGAAGGCAAAGAAAACAATTTTTAGTTTTTCATAGGTCAAGTACTGCCTCCGATAGTGGTTAGAGCGTCTGTGGGTTCGATCCCGACCATGCCACCAAAAGACGTTTACATATTTTCTAAAATTTTATAATCAGTATAATGTGTCTGATTTCATAGGTCAAGGTACTGCCTCCGTGGTGTAGTGGTTAGAGATTTCACCTCACCTCACCTCACCTCATAGGTCAGGTTTTAACAAAACTACTCTGGTCACCATGGACCAAAATTCTATGGTTGGACTATAGATGATGTCCCTCTTTGTTATTCTTAGAGCATTTGTTTGGTACACATTTAATAATACCAAGATTTGTACTTTTGTTGAATTAGGGATGATGTAAAATGATTGTGATATAAAATAATAGAATGAAATGTTTCTTATTACTGTCTTTCCAAAGCCCGAAACCGCTAAAGGCGTCGACTCCTCTCGTGCCAAAGAACAGGTTTGTACACTTCAATGAAGTTGCTGAAGTTGAACTGAAACACAGCATTGAGTGTTTTGATAAATCTGTTATTCCAAATAGATGAGCATCATTGTTATGAGTTGTTAATCAAAGGTTTCTTTTTGATTTCATCACCATAATCACACCGTTGCAGGTAGAAATATAATGTAAGAGTGCACTGTATACTGTCAAAGAATCAAACAAAACAAGGCCTGAATCGCAATATATGACAAAATTTCTTTTGGTTTATTATCATTTGCTGTCATCAATGTCCGTTTCAGACTAAAGCCTCTCCGCTTAAAGCTGCACAAGTTTCTGTCCGATCTCCCCCGAAGTCCAACAGCAAGCCCACTGCTCTTAAGTGCAGTACGCCCAAACACCCCGCTGGGAAAGAAAACTCTGCACCTCAGAGTCCAAGCCTAACATGTCATCAGGACCTAAAAAGGCCACAGACGCTAAACCTGCACCCACTGAAGCTGGAGATAAGAAGCCAGATCCAAAAAATAATCAAGTGGCGAATGGAGATAAAAAATCGGAAACCAAAACCACCACAAATGGTAGTAAAAAGGTAATTTCTACATGACAGATTTGTATTGAGAGTGGCTGTTAGGTGGGTATAAAATGACTCTTCACAGAAAACAGTTGGCATTCAAAGCCTTTTTACCTTAATTTCTTGCTTGCTCATTCGACCACCTGGCTGTTCCAATGATTCAATAATATGAATGTTGACATTTTTTATTTTGCAATATATTTTTGGCGTCAGAATATTCATGACTTGTCCAGGAGGACTTGCATATTGGATGAATTGAATATGTATTCAGCAGCGTCCGTACCTACGTCCCGATTCTTGTTAACATGATATCTCATGGACTGTTGTACCCAATGTCTTCAAACTTGGTGACAGCCTACATTGGGAGATTACCCAGACACCAGTCATTTCTTGTATGTGACCAAAAAAATATAAAATAGTAAATATGTTATAAATATTTCATTCTTCTTAGCGGTGGGGGACATTGCCATATTAGTGGCGAAAACTCGTTCCTTCTTCAGTTCAGTTTGTGATCACTAGAATTGAATATTCAAGAATTTTATAAAAATGTGTCTTTACTTGATTTAAATAAAGTGAGATGTGCAAAATATGGTATAGCCAAGCCAGTTATGATGATAGTCAGCATTATTTAATTTGAAGCCATGTGGTCACTGGTCATTCTCTGATAATGTAACACTGTCAGCATGCTCAAAACATGTCAAAGAATATTTTTATTCCCCGCCGCGCATTTAGCGCGAAGCGGGGGATATAGTATTAGGCTCCGTCCGTCTGTCCGTACGTACGTACGAATTGGAATATCTTAAGAACCGTTCCCTAGATTCTTTTCATATTTGGTACCTAGTTTCATCAAAGTATAAGAAAGGTCCAACTCGGTTTTGGTGACCTTCATTTCAAGGTCACAAGGGGACTTTAACATTTTACCTGCATGTTAAGCTATATCAAGAACCGTTCACTGGATTTTCTTCATTTTCAATACCAAGGCTTATCTAGCAAAGGCGCAAGGCCCAGTCGATTTTGGTGACCTTCACTTAATTTTCAAGGTCATGACGACACTTTGAAGATTTCAGCATGTAAACCTGCATGTTAAGCTATCTCAAGAACCTTTCACTGGATTTTCTTCATATTTAACACCAAGTTTTATCTAGGGAAGGCGCAGGGCCCAGTCAAGTTAATTTTCAAGGTCACAGAGACACTTTGAAGATTTCAGCATCTTAAATTGCATGTTAAGATAGTCAGCAAGATATCGAACAAAATATTCACTGGATTTTCTTCATATTTGACACCAACCTTCATCTAGGGAAGGCCCAGGGCCCAGTCAGTTTTGGTGACCTTCACACTGGATTATCTTCATAGACTTTTAAGACTTCTCTTGAATGTTTTTCAATAAGCAATTTCTTTAGTACTAGCTTTGAATATTTCATACACTATGACATTCATGTCAAGGTCAAAGTCAGTCTTGAAAATATGTGTGTGTTTGAAACACTAAAGAGCCAGATATTAAGAGAGGTTGATTAGTCATGTTTTTGTTGACATTTAACTTCATCTTAAACTTTCATTACTTCATAAGTTTGATTTGATAATTTGCGGCAGGGGATTATGTCACCTTAGTGACAATGCCTTTGTTTTATTGTTTTACTGAATATAATAAATATTACCTCAACTGGTGACTTATTTGTGAAAGTCATAATTGCCTCAGTGGATTTTTGCAGCTCTACTTGCCAGTATGTAAACTGTAAATGCACCAGATCTTAGTGATGCTTGTTTTTCTTGGAATAGTTACTGTTTTGCTTTTTTAAGGGTACCAACGGGGACAAGAACTAAAAGAAGAAAGATTATGGCACTGATGACCCAACAGCCTATGATTGATGAGAACTGTAACTTCAGAAGTGAGATTGATCGAAATCGAGTTCCAAAATCTCGTTTTGCCAGCCTCCAAGAGAAGTATGCATGTGCCTGTTGTCCTGTGAGCTGAAGAGGAAGTGCTGTGTCTAAACCAACAGCTGTATGGAGCATTCATCTGTACATGAAATCTTTCATATCAGTTTGACATAAAGCAAACAATTATGTAAGATTTCTTTTGTTTTGTCTTTCGTGCTACCCCTGCATTTCTTTCAAGGTCAATTTATGTATGCGGAATCACCTATTTCTATGAATGTCTTGATCCAATCATTTCAAATTGAGTTTTTACAATGATATAAATATGTCAATAGTTATTTTTTGTTGGAGCAAAAGAAAACTTATATAATGAATTAAACTTACTTGCTTTGACTAAATAAACAAACTGATTCAGTTGACATTCTTATAATCTGTCCTATATTCAACAGAAGTGTTGTTAGTATTCTGTTCATTGATGCAAAGGCTACAGGATCAGGGCAGCTCAGAGGTCCAAGCGCTCCTTCGACCCAGTACCCGTCTGTCCAGGACTTGCATGTGCAGGAAGAAGCTGGCCCAGCCTAATACTGTACTGTCTGTGACCATGGCATATCAAACTCTGGACACCTCAGGTCTCCTCTCACCTAACAGCCTCAAGTCTGTCATCTAGGTTCTGTTCAGTACACAACTTATGTCAGTGATGTTGGTCAGTACACAACCATTCACTGCTGCTAGGTGCTCTGGGTGGTGGGATAGCCTAGTGGTTAGAGTTCACTCGGAAGACATGGGTTCGATTGCCAACATGCGTACAATGTGTGAAGCCCATTTCTGGTGTAGCCAGCCCTCACATTGCTGGAATATTGCTAAAATCGGCATAAAACCAAACTCATTCACTCTTGGGTGCATCCACAGATGGGCCAGATTCTCTGACCATCGGTATACCTCCAATATTCTCCAGAATGAAATTGTCAGCACCATACCCTTGTTTGTTTGTAATGTTAAGGACTGGTCATATTTCCTCTTTCCAACCAGTGTTCCTCTCCAGCTGAAGATCTGGTTGATTCCCCATGTGGTTACAAAGTCTGGCCCAGGTGTTGATAGAATATTGCTGAAAGCAGGGAATAGCCATACTCGCTCACGCTTGTTCCAAACATTAAGGAGACAGAAATCCTCTTTCAGATCTCCAGATTTTATAGATTAACCACACGTCTTTCATATGAATGAATGGTTAAAAGAGTACAAAAACAAAAGTTTATTTGTTCTTAAAAGTAACAGAAGTACTTTATTTATTTATAAAAGTTTTACTTTTTTCGTAGTATTGATTTTGAAAGCTTTTAAAGCATGTGAGGTAGCTGTTGTCAGGCTTCCCTTATATTTAGGCCTATTTTAAAACACCTCACAGTACTATAATATGTGCAATTTCTTGTGTAGTCGAGATTTTCAGTATCAGAAGAAGGGTTCGAATTTAAAAGGGGTCCAGTTGGTCAATCTATATTGCCGATAGCCTTGTAACACCCAACTCTGCGCCACAGGGGATAATTTCTTTTATTTCACAGGGATGGCTTGTCCCTGTGAAATAAAAAAAATTATCCCCGTGGCGCAGAGTGGCAACGTTTTTTCATTTACTGCCCAACACCTGCAAACAGCATTAGGATTGTAAACGTTAATCACAAGTAAATTCTGCACACTTCTTGGTGGTAAGGCACGTGAAATTTTGTTCACGTGACCCCACACCACAGTTGAAATGTGCGGCTGCTTCAGGTCAATATGGTATTCGCCCATATTAACTACCTTGTACTACCCATTATCAATACATGTATTTTTTTTCTCCAAATGTGAAGTTTCTTTGTTTAGTATATTATGATACTTTGTCACAAAACTCTGCTTGTTCAAGTCTATTGGGCTTCCACGTCTATTGGGCTTCCACGTCTATTCCACTTGGGGCTTCCACGTCTATTCCACTTGGGGCTTCCACCAACTGCCGCTGTTCAATAGAGGGAGAAAGCCATTTCCCTCATTTACTCTCATACGGCCATGTTGAGGCTAACCTTTCAAAACTTACTTGTATGTGCAAAGCAAACAAAACATCAGACAACTTAAATTTGACTTTATTTCATATATTTATTTAACAACAAAAATAGACGTGATAAATATCTACAGATTCATTGGAAGTTGTTATAATGTTGCGATTTATTGGCCTTGAACTGTTGAAATTGTCAAATGTTAAATATTTTTGAGAAGATGCCTTTCTCATACTATCCCTGAGAGCGCAACTTAATCAGGATATATCTTCAACAGCTGTGACACCAAGGAAAGGTCCATTTAGAAAATGCTTCTAGTCACTTTGACAGGACAGCAGCAACATCAACATGAGATTATTTGAACAGTATTTCAACATAAATAAACGTGACATGTAGAAGCGCATGTATCTCACGGCCACATGATATTAACGTGCTGAACATGATGAAATGGTCTATAGTTACGATCAAATGTTACTTGTGGATACAATGTAGCAGCCTGAATTGTATATACTACTGGAAAACCGCGCTGTTAAGTAGTAGTTGTGGTGTATACACATGTATCAACTGTTACCATTGGAGCTGAAGTTTTGATTTTGGCTAAGGTGGGATAGGTGTTAGGAAAAGCTTATCAGGTTGCGAGTGTTGGAAATAGAATTGGCTATTGTGAGTATGTTAATATAGAAGAGCTTTGGTATAATGTCGAAATGTTAGTGTTAATTTTTCATGACAATGCTGGAATTAAGATGAATGTGTGAAAGAATATAGCTTACAGGGTACATGTGTGATACAAGTACGAGTGTGGTATGTAAGTGGTGGATAAGAGATTGTGTAATTTTTGGGTGTTTTGTGGAAATGGCCAGAATGTATGTGTTGGGTAACCGGTGCATCATATTGTACAGTGTTAATATTAGACGATATTTCATGATAATATTGCAACGATTAAAGCGCATTTTGTTAGTTTGAGAAGAGAAAAGGACATTACGTGATAGATATATAGCACAACATTAGATACACACGAAGACAAACACAGTTCAGTTGTAGCATCATCAATCAGTTTGGTCACAACGACAGGACAACTAATTCACTTAGTGCTAATTTGATGTGTCATTTTTGCAGGAAACCCAACTCCTGAAAACATTTACAAATTGAATCATTTTTTTATCATTTTAGAATCCTGCATACAATGGGACCTAATAAAAGATAATTACGTCTTCCTTTTATATTATATGTGGCATGTGCGTCTGTCTACTGACATTTGAAGTTATTTTCGTGACGTATTATAGTGAGGCTGCTGTTGACAATCCCATGTGCTATAACAGTTAACAAACGACAGGACACATACTGTCGGGAATGTGTTATAAGTGCTCATCTACACCTACAATCACAGCGTGTGTTTAGATAAAATATCAATTTAACAACAAAAATAAATTTACTGAAGATCGTTCCTTCATTATGACAAACTATAGAAGCATATCCTTAATACATCACAATTCCCATTCGCTACTATTTAAACGGTTGTATTCAGTTTAAGGGAAAATTAATATTTTGACTGACCTTGAACAGCTTCCATAGTTTGTCATTTTAGATATTTCCTCTCCTCTCAAGCATTGCACCTGTCTCCCTCTCCCATTCAGCTACCACCCTCCCCTCCCCAATACCACACCCGTCTACAGCCACTTTCCTCTTCACAGTGTATTATTCTCAAAGCCTTTTCTACACGCCGGTCTTACAACTGCAGGATTCCCGACACCTCCCACATCCCATCCCGACACCATCCCACATCCCATCCCGACACCTCCAATATTGTCATCTATCCCATGTACGGCTTGGACACAACTGGATACGACCGTTCCAGCTTGACTGCTGTGTCCCTGGCGATGTCACCCACGTAGATGTCGCTACCATCCTGGGACACGGAGACGTCGTGTGGCAAGCTCTGGTGCTGTTGACAATAAATGCGTTCAACAATGAGAACGAAGAGAATCAATCGCATATTTGTACTTACGACCTGACTGGAGACAAACTATATCGAACAGGGAAGATCTGGGGATAACGCATGCCACCGTAGAAAGGTATTCCCCGTCCCTAACTTCTATTGTTCAGTATATTTGGTTAAAACATCCTTATGTCGCCTGTTATGGTCCATTAGGACAAGTATGGATTACTGGAGACTAATAAATCTGGTCCCGAATCTTTACGGAAAGGTATGTCCTGAGGGACCGTTCAACCGTTCATAATATATGGCTAGGGGGTGATTTTGGTTTTTAGAGGGGGGATGGGGGTGCCACCCATTTTGTTCTGGGAAGGTAGGGGTCGTCTATTTTGTACACATGTACTGGTGTGTGCGCGCGTCAGTCGGCAATTTTTATATCAAAATATTATGCTTAAAAATTATGGGAAGGGGTGATGGGTCATTGATTTTGTACATGGAGGGGGGAGTCGAGCCACTTTGAACAAATCTTTGAGGGGAGAGGGGTTCATTCACATTGTACATGCTTCTCCATAAAAATCATAATCACCCCTAGCCGTAAATTATGAACGGTCCCTTTTTGCCCTGGTTCAATGCTGACTCCAAGCAGACCAGTTTTTGTTATATGCCGAGCTGCCTTGCAGTCAGACGCTCTGTCCAGTAGACCACAGGCGATCTTATGATTCTCGGGTTATTTTAGTAGACAATGAAAGGCATTACATCTACTTGCAAAGTAAAACCGTACCCATGTGAAGTTCATCAGACCTATTCAACCAGTGTTAAGATCCCTACCGTGTTGTCGATCCACCACTCCTCCAGCCCCTTCCCGTCCAGGGAGATGGTGTACCCACGGGCGTGGTCTGTGTTCGTCTCTGGGTGCACCACGGCATAGATGACATCACCTACACGACGACAACAGCGAGAGTGAGTTGAAATGAACGCCGCTTTTTAACAATATTTAGTTTTTTTTATATTTAATCATATATAACTCGTGGACGTTTGTAACTATCATGAAGCACTCGCGAGGGGTAAATGCAGTTGTGAACTCGGTAGCCAAGTCCGACCACCCAATCTATAAAAGTGGCTGACAATAAGTGAAGGCCATAGAATGGAACACCACTGTATGGCGATTCACTTCAGCCGACGCTGTGTGTTAGAAAATGTAGACCATTCATCATCATGTGAGTAAATGGGGAATCCAGCCAACCGCTAGCAGAACTGTGTATTGACATCAACGGAGTACCTATACCAACGGCTAGCAGAACTGTGTATTGACATCAACGAAGTACCTATACCAACGGCTAGCAGAACTGTGTATTGACATCAACGAAGTACCTATACCAACGGCTAGCAGAACTGTGTATTGACATCAACGAAGTACCTATACCAACGGCTAGCAGAACTGTGTATTGACATCAACGAAGTACCTATACCAACGGCTAGCAGAACTGTGTATTGACATCAACGAAGTACCTATACCAACGGCTAGCAGAACTGTGTATTGACATCAAGGAGTACCTATACCAAAGCTTTGAACACACGGCTTCAGCGAATGCATTGCATTTCAATTAAGAATTTGCGAATCTAAATTATATTGTTAATATTAATTGGAGTCCATGTGGTTTCCCTTGGAGAATATATATTGAACTAAGCCTCCGTCAGTGACAGAATATACCTTGATGCCAGTTTGGTTTGTGTTACAAACTTCTGTGGTCACTTTGGTCAGGGCAGTAACACTGAATATAATTTTAAACATTTCTAGATGAACGGGTTTACTCCAGTCAGCAGTATTCCAATTACTGGTCTCCAGTAAGTATCAATCCCCAGTACGTCATGGTCTTGTGTACACATTCCTGAAAGTAGCGTAGTGTACACAATACAGTGAAAAACTGACGCTAGGAAGTAACTACCACCAGTACTTCATGGTCTTGCGTATACACTGCTACAAGTAACGTGCTGTACAAAAGAGAGTGAAGTATTGACGTTAAGAAGTAACCCCCATCCGTACCTCACGGTCTTAACTGCTGAAAGGGACTATGGGTAGCAGTAAATAACCCTATGTGTCATGGTATGATGTCATCCAAGTTTATAGTGAGTACTGTATACACCACAACCCACAGTTGACTCAGACGTTAACTGAAGTCTATTCTGAGTTTGACTTGTGTCAACAAAGTCTGCCCTGTGAAGACCGAATGATCTAACTATCACAGTAGTTCCGGCAGGAAACATCTGGGCATAAACCTACCAGGGATCCGTACATCAGCGTGTCATGTACGGGATAAAACCTGCCTTCATTTCACAACTATGTTAACCCAGGATGGGTGCAGAAAGACTCGAGCGATCGGTCGTAGACACGTTTCTTTAGGTCAAGAGTGAATCAAATAAGCCATGCAGTGTACACTGGGACAAACATGTCATATAAACGCCGTTTTCCACAATGATCATATCCACATATGTGTCCACTCTTTCATAGGTTATAACTAGTATAATATGACGATTCGTTTTTAACGTAACATTGATGCATGAAGGATGCACGGCCAGTTGATTGCAGTCCTTAGTTCTGTAGCGATCATGCATGTATAATGGGACGCCCTCAAGCCCACACATTTTAATGTCTGCGCAAAGACGATGAAAAGGTTTGCTATAATAAATATATTGTATTCAATGATGAAATTGGTCTAGAAGCCAGACCCTCCAAATGGAGAAAATGTGGTGCAGTTCTAGCGACCGAATGGGATGTGATTTTTCACAATCATGAATGATTTAGCTTTGATTTAAAGCCGTTTCTCATCAGCTACCGTGCGTGACAATCGTGCAGGGGCCCCTTTAAGGTGTAACATATCATTGCAGTTATGGTAATATTGTAATCGATGGTTTAATTTAATAACTCTGGTTTGGACTGACTGTCTTTTCATCAAAATAGTTGTTTTTGGAATGATCAGACCATGAGTTAAAATTGTGGACAATAATATTATATGTATGCTCATCGCAAAAATATTTTGGTAAGGTCAAAGGTCAGTTTTAATAGAAAGTGCATTTGATGAGAAAGATATGTTTAAACTCTACAATTTAAAGGTATTTCAAACAAAAACTAAGATTTTACAACTTTTAAGAAATAGTGTTACCAATAGCTTGACCATTTCATTATTGATGCCGAGTAGATTTCTATCAAAATTTACTATTTCCAGAGACTTGCGCTTCGTACAGCATGGCAGGATCCTGTAATTGTGGATCTAAACATGCCCCGGATCTGCTTATTGGTTTTTCAACACCATACCTATGTTTCTGAATTCTCCCACATTATCCAAATAGAGAAAAGGTGAAAGGTATCTGTTCAAGGCGTTAATGCGCTGATACGTCTCCAGACCTCCAGATAACCTGCAGCGTTGCTTAGAATACTATCGCAATACATTTGAAAACAAGCATACCTCAAAGAACTCTAGTATAACAATACTGTGCGTAAGTACCTGTGAGTAATGCAGCTTTAAGCAGGGTTCGATCACAAGTAGTTTTACAGATACACATGTATTCTGTTATTGATTGAATCCAGGAATCAGGGATCAAGAACTGCATTGTATAATGTACGGACACGAAATATGTCGCAAATTGTAATGTTGTCGCGATCTCAAACTCGCCTGAAATCATTTTGATTTTGACACAATCGCCATGCCACGACGAGAGATCAGAGGAACCAAGTCGTGAGACGAATGCATGTTGGCCAGACTGCACGGAGGGTAGCCAATCAGTTTAATGTTCATGTTAGGACAATCTACAGACTGGAGGGGTGGTATCAGGTCACTAACAGCACCCAAGACGTCCACGTAGTGGGCGACCTTCAGCAACATCACAATGTCAACAACGACACCATCTGCAGGATCGCTTCAACAGAGCGACGTAAACAGCACGCCAGACCACTGGGACTCACAACAGACCCTCAGTTCCGATACAGTGCGTCGACGTTTGCACGGAAGAAACCTCTACTGTCACAGACCATATCGTAGTCCTGTCCTCACTGCTCATCACCACCAAAACCGACTGCAATGGGAAACTCAGCATCGAAATTGGCGTTATCGACAATGGAGAACTGTGCTTTTATGTCATGAAAGCCGATATTGTGTGTCGACAGTCGATGGCAGAGTGAGAGTAAGGTGAAGGCGTGGTGAAACTGTTTTCCAATGAGTGCATTGTTGAAAGAGACTCGTGGGGTGGTCCAAGCATCATGGTGTTGGGTGCAATCGGTCTGAACCAGATAGTTGGCACCATGGTGTTCCAGAGTCTCGGTCCAAGATGAGGAAATGACGTGACAGCTGCTTGCTATATTGACCAAGTCATCAGACCCCACGTTGTACCACATTTTGGACGTTACAGAAATCACATCTTCCAGCAAGACAACCCTCGCGCCCACACTGCGAGAGCAACATTGGACTCCTCAGACAACATGGCATCCAAACCCTACAATAGGGTCAGCACTAGAACACCTCTAGGACAAGATTTAAAAAAGACAGAATGACCTCCACCCAAGGCCGACAACTGCTTCTGGACTCGATCAGGCATTTCACAGAGTATGGACCCAAGTGCCTATGGACTATCAACCGGCTAATTCATTCCATGTACAGACGATGCAACGCCGTCGTCGATACCTATGGAGGCCACACACGATACTGACTTTGAGGTATCTCAATTGTACCATTTTTTGTGATTTTGTTTCTGTGAACTCTAAATGTGATTTCCGAACATGTCTTAACCATATTTGTCAAGTTTGAACTCAATCCTCCGTTTTGATTGTTAATTAGAGTGAATTAAAGTGTGTGCTTTAAGAAACCGCTATCGGTGCGACATTTCTTTTGTGGTTCAGTATATAATATTTTTGTCCACAATTTTAAATCATGATCTGAACACTACTATTTCGATGAAAATCGGTCAATCCAAACCAGAATTATTAAATTAAGCCATCCAGTTATCGGTTAAAATATTACCATAACTGACGCGATATGTTGCACCTTAAAAGGGCCCCTGCACGGTTGTCACGCAAAGCAGCTGATGACAACCGGGTTTAAATCAAAGCTGAATCATTTCTGATTGTGAAAAATCACATCCCATTCGGTCGCCAGAACTGCAACACATTTTCTAGACCAAACGATTATAAATTTAATTTAATAATAATTTACCACCATTACATCTTAGGTTCGAGACATATAGGGTACATTTAAATTTAAAGCACCATTACTCCTGACACATCTTGTTTCTTTGAAGGAAAGAGCAAATTGGTGTCACCGGGCCCACAGCAGATTGTACAAAGAATAGAATTCTAGGTTTCATGCGCTTTATGTTGCTGTATTCATAGTCTCTTTCCAAATATTGAATAAATGGATTTTGAGTTAATATGTACAGTTACTTTAGCAGCCTATTTCACTCCTTATGCGTCATCCTCTTGGTTTCAGGATTAGCCAACCTTACGAATAGAACTTCAGAAAATCGGACTGACAAGGTTGTGTTACCACCGACGGTGATTTTTATATCACTAAAACAGATTTTCTTCAACATACCCATACAATCAGATGAAGGATGATTAAAAACTCCTGTACAATGCATTTCTTTTCGTATTTGATATCGATCTACCGACGAAATGTTTTACACATCAAAATTCCAAAACAAAAACGAAAAAGTACCGTCTTCTTGATAACTGTCGACATGTGTAATATTTCCTACCTGTAGGGTCGTATGTGATGGCGTAGACTTTGCCGATGGCGTTTTGAGGGAACAGCGTCTTGATAAACTGTCCAGTCTTGGTGGTGTCTTTCAAACCGGCGTTAAAACACTGGACTCTGCAGGTAAAGGTGATATATATATGACATAGGAACCGACGTACTGTCTATAGCAAGACACTTTATCAGTGAGGTCACACGTAACTGTATGGTTTCATAAACCCAGCTTCCACAGGAGGCAAGGGACTTGTGTGAGTGGGTATGAGTAAGAGGGGGCACTACGCCAGAATTGTTGTTACTTTGAAAATGGTAATATTGCGATTAAAAAGCATGAATTATGTATACCCTTTGACACAATGAAAAAATATTTAGGAGAAAATCGTATTCTTTGTTCAGTTTAGAGGTACATTGCTCTAAAAATGTCTCTAAAAACTGAATGCCTCCAGTAATTTATGCATGATTTATTTTTCATGCGCAAGCACTCAGTGCACTGATGCAGTCTAAAGTAATTCTCACTCAAACTGCTGCAAGTTCAGTAAAATTAACCAATAAAATTAAATCATCCTTCAATGTCAAGGTCGAATGGGTGTTTAATGTTACAGGAAGTATTCAGTGCTGGGTTACATGTTGGTTTGTTGTCTAACGCCGCACTCAGCAATATTCCAGCTATATGGCGGCGGTCTGTAAATAATAGATCCTGGAACCGACAATCCAGTGATCAACAGCATGAGCATCGATCTGCGCAATTGGGAACCGATGACACGTGTCAACCACGTCAGCGAGCCTGACTACCTAATCCTGTTAGTCACCTCTTCCGACAAGCATGGGCTACTGAAGACCAATTCTAACCCAGATCTTCGCGCCGAAAGCTATGAAATACACAATGCCATTTAGAAAGTGGTCAAATGTAACATATGTTATATTTGGTATTACACTTTCTTAGTAAAGTACAGATTCTAGTACTTTTGGTGTACAAAAGTACTATAATATGTACTTTACTAAGAAAGTGTAATCCCAAATATAACATACATGTATGTTACAGATCTTCGCGGCTAGGTAACACGTATGGTGCCATTAAACCTCTTCCTCTCCTCACCTAGCGTCCTCTCTGTCGGCCACACAGATCATGTCCTCCTTCTCCACCAGGGCCAGGCTGTGGGGGACCCGAAGGGCCATGTCCGCCAGACTGCCGCTCGCTGGAACATCACAAGTGTTTGGAATATTGGTGAATGAGTGAGTGTGTTGGGTTTATCGCCAGTTTGAATACTATTTCAGATGTATCACTGGGTGTCAGCTTGGTTTAGTGGGAAACTGATCCAGGTGTTAAACCGTTACCAGTCTAGTGAAACTACAAGCCGCTGTATGGTGAGGACAAATCTGGAAACATAATCAGTGCGATTCTGGGAATCAAACCCACGATGGGATTGGCACGTCTTTAACTGGAACTGTACTCGAACTGGCGCTCCATTAGACGGCTGGGACACCATAGACTAACACTGAGTATCTGAATATATATATTATGATAAAAATAACTAACTCTATTAAAATTGGAAAGGAACTCCAGGTAGCTGGGAGAGTCAGAACCTGAGGAAAATATAGACTTGTTTCATTTAGGGCTTTAGTATTGCAGAAGGGCCTGGCGAAAGGGAACATAATGTGGTTCAGCGACTGAGCACCTGTGGCCCTTCTGGTACAAACGGGCACCTGTTATTGCGGCGGGCAGTGTTCCCCATAAAAGTTCCACACAACCTGACCTAGTCTGTCTCACAGTCCCTGAACTACATTAATTTCCCTATACTGCCAAGCCCTCTCTGCAATGCTAAAGCCCTAAATAAAGCAAGTCTAGATTTCCTCAGGTTCAGGTCTCCGTAGGGCTCCCTTTCAATATAAATGGGCTTGTTTGTTACTTTCAAAATTATATATATTCAGAGACTAAGCCTAAGTCTAAACCTGACCCAACCCGTAGACATTAACATTTCATTGCAACACATATATGTATTAAAGCTCGGTTGAAACATGTAGATAATTAATCATTTTCGTAAATACCTCAAAACTGTAGTTGGTTACACATATATTTGTATTCTATTTTCTAAAGCATTGTACTCACCCTTTTCGCCCCAAGTCTTCAGGGGGTTTCCTTCCTTGGAATATTTCATGATTCTGCTGTTGCAGTAACTGAAACAAACGAAGTGGTTGATAAAACAAGCAGGTTTACATTAAAAGATTTCTTAGAATATTGAAGTTTGTAGTAATAAAGAAAAGACCACCTTGGGTGTTAGGCTGTTTACTAGGTCTTGTTACCAAAAGGATCCATCCATATGTTGTTACCAAAAGGATCCATGCATATGTTGTTACCAAAAGGATCCATGCATACGTTGTTACCAAAAGGATCCATGCATATGTTGTTACCGAAAGGGGCAAAGGGCCCATGTATTTGAGGAGAGGGATATTTACGCGCAAGGGCAACCTGTCAAAACACCTTACCCGTCGGCGACGAAGAAGTCTCCATTACTGGCTACGGCGACATCTGTTGGCTTACAGAAATGTGTGTAGTCACTTCCGGGCTGGAACTTAACGCCGAGGACTATATCCGGTTCCTTCGCACCCTTTGGGAATCTCATGACCTTAAAAGAACACAAAGAATACATCACACGACTCCAGCAACACATGCTGACAGAACGGCCTCTCAACAAACACATAGATTCTTATATACTGACTTCGGAAAACATTCTTTCCACTTAGACTTTGACAAAACGTTTTCAGATTGTAGTGTCTGTTGTGCTTTTAGTTTTCTGCACTATGGATTTCACATGTTATCCTACACACACACACACACACACACACACACACACACACACACACACACACACACACACACACACACACACACACACACACACACACACACACACACACACACACACACACACACACACACACACACACACACACACACACACACACACTTGTGTGCACGTAGTAAATATCTTACTATCAATATATACAATTTGTCAAAAATGTTTATATTGGAATTGTGTACGTATTGTAGGCCCGAGGCCTAATGCTGAATAGAACTGTCTGTTTTGAAGTCTGAATTCATGATGCTATTTCAGGCAAAGGTAATGACAATAATGAGCATCTTATAAACATAAAACACAATCTGGCAGTGTGTGTTTTTAATAGACTTTACCATTACTACGTGTTGCAGCATTTCTGACAACACTCAGTCCGGGGCCCATGTCACGTGACCTACCTGGTGGAGCGCGACGTCAGTCACCCAGAGGTTGCCATGGTTATCAAGTGTCAGGCCGTGTGGCAGATAGAACCTGTCGTATAGAAACACGTCACTGTCAGAGAAGTAGGTTAGTTGTATGTACATATGTACAGAGACACTGTTATAAAGATCAGCTTTTCGCGATGCTGTTATTTCCATTGTATTCAAGTATCTGTTGATGATACAGGGTGTGTTTTGACATTTTAGTCGTTTTGATATCGATTACTACATATGTCCAGACTTGTAGATGACAGCCATCCTTGGGTATCCAAGTGTGTGGGGGAAAGTATATGTTTATTGGCCTTTGTTTTATTGGCGCTACAATGAAAGAAAACAAGAAATGGTTATTCGATGGTGATACATTTCAAACAGATAATCAGGTGTCGGCCTGGGAAAGCGAAATTTCAATATTCCCTATTCCCGGTAAAGCGAAAAAGTTGTGCTAGAAGTGCCGCGAAAGCTAATTGCTATGAAAACATCGGATTACCGTACTTCAGATTAGCGCACGACCCCAATACTCGATCTGTGAGCCGCTTAACTGAGATGAAGCTTCAAGTTACAGCACGTACGTGACCCTACTTAAAGGTCACATGCAACGTAAAACACAACTTTGCAGATTCTGATACCTTTCGGTATGGTCTTACCGAAACAAAGCGTCAAAAATGCAAATTCAACTTATAAAGTTGAAAAATAACGCGATGAAAAAAAACGCGCGAAATCGGAGTTCAAACGTTTCACTAATTTTCCCCAGACTTTTCTGGGGAATACGGGTTTCAACAGCTTGGCTGCGCTCATAACACGTGCGCAGTGAAATAGGTTCGCGCAACTAGGAAGCGGGCTGTCTGGTGAATACTCGGTGAAGGCTTTGGTGTGAGCTATTTTCATAATGTTTTGTTGATATCTCACAGGCGCGAGCTTTTTATATGTTATGACAGTAAATAAACTGTTTATATAATTTCATTTGTCTATTTCACCACACGTTCTTCTTACCGAGTCACTTTCTCAGTTCGATACTTAAAAGCAATGTCATTATTTAGCGTTGACACAATTTATAACTGTGATATAGATATGTCACTGTCACAGACAAAACTCAATGTCTTGTTTTATTGACACCTGTGTGTCTGCCTGCCTGTCTGCTAATGACAATATTCAATACACAACTGCGATCACTGACCACATGCAATTTGAACTTAGCACCAATCAGGCTATACACCATAAACAAAACGCATTGATTTATGGCCCGAGTTCGGTCTCTGTCACATTATGTAATTACACAGACAGGCAGGTGTGATACTTAAACACATGACATGTTATGATGTCTGTTGATTGCAAAATGTTATACACAAAAAATGAGCATGTATTTACAAAACCCAACATCTCTATATATACACACACAATGAACCGTGAAGACGGCATCTGCTAATGAACCAGCCGTTACACTTGAGTGCACACCCACCCGCTCTGACTGGGTTCGGTATCCCGGCTGCTTCGTTTCGAGGGAGGTAAACCCAAGTACAAAATCATGCACTTTTGATTTGCGATTATACGCTTATAATTTTGTTTATTTGTTTTTTCATAATCAGCAATGCATATTATGTGTCATGAAGAAGTGATAATTGTGTTTTAATTATGTTTGATTTTTTGGTTGCATGTGACCTTTAACTTAAGTTTTATTAATTCATGTAAGGAATTATGATCATTGTTAAAAGAACCTTATTGTTCCTGGCCGAATTTGTCAAAGTTCCGTCAACTTTTTTCAAGTAAAATATGTACTCTTAAAATGTATCCAAGTTAATTTTAAGATTGTTTGTAAACACTTTAATTGATGTTTCATGTATACTCATGTACCACCGATATCTGTTTTCCCTCGTGAGCGGGCATATCATTGTGAACGAATTGAGCGCCTTTGAATTAAGTGCTATGACATTTTCTGTTTTTAAATAACAATGTCATGAATAAATATGTTTTTGAAATAAAACTCATTTGGACTTTGGACTTAAAATGTTTATGAATGCAGACTTGATTTCGTCACTAAATTATGATGGCTGATTAGGGCCTTCGTCGTCTCGTGTTATCGCTTTCTCGTCTCGTGATATTGCTTTCTCGCCTCCGAATTTTAAGGCGAGAAAGCCATGGCCCTAATCAGCCACCATACTAAATGGCTGGAATAATGTCCTGAAACTATGCAAGAGTACACCATCCTAAATGCTCTACGAAGAGACTGGACGAGTTCCTATCTCCGTATATATTAAAAAGTGAATAATATTCAGTTTGGTTTAAACTTGCTACTAATGTACATCAAAATAAAATGTCAGTTATAATTCACAATGTTTTATCACAAATGCGAGAAAATAATACGTATGCTTCACCATGGCTTGCTAATGTTAAACGTATTTATTTACGCTAAATTCAGTGTTCACTGTAGCTTGACCGTTTCCGCGAAAGCGACACCTAAATTGAGGAGGTTTGGTCCAGATTTCGCTTTCCCGGGCCATAACCGAGAATCATAGTGAGTGTTTCGTAACAGGCCAGCCTACTCATGTTTTGGTAACTATCATCATATTTTGGTAAGTATCAACATGTTTTGGATAAATCATATTTTCAAGTGTAATGTTTTGGATAAATCATATTTTCAAGTGTAGCTTTCTGTAGCCCTGCAGTTAAATATCTTGTGTAGTACATTTGATTTTCTGAGTATGTGAGTGGAGATGTGAGACAACTGGTTGGATATAAGAATTTAAACAGGTTTGAAAATAGAGGATGGCCAGCAATGGGATAATATAAATTCTTATAAATGTTATGATTATGTTCATCCGATTGTCAAAGCTGACGTTTCCTCTACGCGGTAACGGCTGCATATAGCGCTCCTGTAATTGTCACCTTGACAAGGAGGGTGTGAACATTATCTGGCGACCGATGCCAGATGCGCTACATACTGTATGTACAGCTGATTGGTGGTATACGCTGCAACATGCCACTCTGCCAGGTTACAGGATTTATACATCGACAAAACCATAGATATATAATAATATATAATGGAATTGTATTTTTTCCCTTCCATTCATACATATGACCTACTGAGGTGAAAGTGAGCAGTACACAAGGACCTACTGAGGTGACTTAAGATGTACACAAGGACCTACTGAGGTGACTTAAGATGTACACAAGGACCTACTGAGGTGACTTAAGATGTACACAAGAACCTACTGAGGTGACTTAAGATGTACACAAGGACCTACTGAGGTGACTTAAGATGTACACAAGGACCTACTGAGGTGACTTAAGACGTACACAAGGACCTACTGAGGTGACTTAAGACGTACACAAGGACCTACTGAGGTGACTTAAGATGTACACAAGGACCTACTGAGGTGACTTAAGATGTACACAAGGACCTACTGAGGTGACTTAAGACGTACACAAGGACCTAC
The DNA here is from genome assembly GCF_003918875.1 of Haliotis rubra. Lineage (NCBI taxonomy): Eukaryota > Metazoa > Mollusca > Gastropoda > Lepetellida > Haliotidae > Haliotis > Haliotis rubra. The sequence continues at coordinate 90,336 of NW_025767171.1, read as the reverse complement.
TGAGGTGACTTAAGATGTACACAAGGACCTACTGAGGTGACTTAAGACGTACACAAGGACCTACTGAGGTGACTTAAGATGTACACAAGGACCTACTGAGGTGACTTAAGACGTACACAAGGACCTACTGAGGTGACTTAAGATGTACACAAGGACCTACTGAGGTGACTTAAGATGTACACAAGGACCTACTGAGGTGACTTAAGATGTACACAAGGACCTACTGAGGTGACTTAAGATGTACACAAGGACCTACTGAGGTGACTTAAGATGTACACAAGGACCTACTGAGGTGACTTAAGATGTACACAAGGACCTACTGAGGTGACTTAAGACGTACACAAGGACCTACTGAGGTGACTTAAGATGTACACAAGGACCTACTGAGGTAAGGTAAGCAGTCCACAAAGTAATACTGAGGTGAATTAAGCAGTACACGATGTCCTACTGAGGTTACTTAACCAGTACACGATGTCCTACTGAGGTTACTTAAGCAGTACACAAGGTGCGGGTAAACAGTACACATAGTCCTAGGTGAGTTAAGCAGTACACCGTCCTACTGATGTGACTTAAGTAGTACAGAAGGTGAAGGTAAACAGTACACATAGTCCTAGGTGAGGTAACCAGACCATAAGGTCCTGTTGAGACGAGACCGTCAAAAGCTGAGGTAAACAGTACTCAAGTTCTTACTAAGGTGAGGTAAGCAATACACAAGGTCCTACTGAGACGAGGAAGGAAGTGCTCAACCTCCTACTGAGGTAAGGATGGAAGTGCTCAACGTCCTACTGAGGTAAGGAAGGAACTGTTCTCGGTGCTACTGAGGTAAGGATGGAAGTGCTCAAGATGCTAATGAGGTAAGGAAGGAAGTGCTCAACGTCCTACTGAGACGAAGGAAGGAAGTGCTCAACCTCTTACTGAGGTAAGGATGGAAGTGCTCACTACTGAGGTAAGGATGGAAGTGCTCAAGATGCTAATGAGGTAAGGAAGGAAGTGCTCAACGTCCTACTGAGGTAAGGAAGGAACTGTTCTCGGTGCTACTGAGGTAAGGATGGAAGTGCTCAAGATGCTAATGAGGTAAGGAAGGAAGTGCTCAACGTCCTACTGAGGTAAGGAAGGAACTGTTCTCCGTGCTACTGAGGTAAGGATGGAAGTGCTCAAGATGGTAAGTGCTCAAGTCCTATGCTAATGAGGTACTGAGGAAGGAAGTGCTCAAGGTCCTACTGAGGTAAGGAAGGAACTGTTCTCGGTGCTACTGAGGTTAGGATGGAAGTGCTCAAGATGCTAATGAGGTAAGGAAGGAAGTGCTCAACGTCCTACTGAGGTAAGGAAGGAACTGTTCTCGGTGCTACTGAGGTAAGGATGGAAGTGCTCAAGATGCTAATGAGGTAAGGAAGGAAGTGCTCAACGTCCTACTGAGGTAAGGAAGGAAGTGCTCAACGTCCTACTGAGGTAAGGAAGGAACTGTTCTCCGTGCTACTGAGGTAAGGATGGAAGTGCTCAAGATGCGAATGAAGTAAGAAAGGAAGTGCTCAATGTCCCAATGTAAGGAAGGAACCGTTCTAGGTGCTACTGAGGTAAGGATGGAGGTGCTCAACGTCCTACTGAGGTAAGGAAGGAAGTGCTTAAGGTGCTACTGGGGTAAGGAAGGAAGTGCTTAAGGTGCTACTGACATGTTAGCTCCCTGGGCTGCCACCTGCTTGCCGGTCCTGCCGTTGATGATCACGATGGTGTCCTCGGGGATGGGCCCCTGGTTCTGCTGGGCGTAGGTGTTGTTGGGAAGGAACGACCTATGCAGGGAAACAATGTCGATACTTAGTTACTTACATTGGCGCAGTCAATATTTTTGTTTAGTTAATTGTTTAGTAAATATAATTGACAAAACACATTTCCATCATCACATGAAATATCCGAATATATATAATTTTGATAGAAATCAATAATTCCATATAAATTGAAAAGGACTTGCTTCAATAAGAACTTAAGTAATGCAGAAAGGGCTGAAAGGAAGGGAAAATAATGTTGTTCAGGAACTGTGAGCCAGACTAGCACTGATGGGAACAATTTTGGAATGACCTTTACAGATCAACTATAAAACGTTTTATCATCTTTGATAAAAAAACTATATTATGAAGAAGAGATGAGTTAAATAAGTCCATATTTAGAGCTATCAGTTAGACCTCCGCACTTACTCCATATCCCAACGCCTGCTGCCCCTATGGAACAGGAACACGTCACTTCCGTTCCCAGCCTCCACCCCAGTGACTTGACCCAGCTCAATGGAGGAAGACGGCCATTTGGGGTTCACCACAGGGCCCTGAGACTCCAGCTGGGCCTACACGGCAAATGTAGCAACATGTATCTATGTGTGGATAGGCGAGTATACATTACACAGGTTATAATGGTGCGTATTAATATTTATGACTGCATAACTCATCGTTTATAGATTACATTACAAGTCATACATACTCACATAATATTATGAATATTTTGTGTGTTTGAATACGTTGTGTCTTTATGGGTCAACTAATATATATATATATATATCTTTATCTCTGTCTGCGTGCGTGCGTGCGTGCGTGCGTGCGTACGTGCGTGTATGTGTGTGTTGCATGACAAGCCATGTCATCATCCTGCTACCAGTACAATAGTTTCTTTCTGCCTCGGCGTTCGGCTGATATGCAAAAATATTAAGCCAAACTAATAATTCCGAAAACTTAAAGACCAAAATATCTATGAAAAACATATCAAATAAACCACCATGTATTTTTACCATCCATCAAACATATTTGCTGGCAGTTTATATAAATTCGTACATGACACGCCGTACACAATTATTAACAGAGTGTACGGGTTTTACTGGTCTGCAAAGGTCAGCTAGCGACTACACCCTTCTGACCACTGCACAGGTAACACTTCGCACGTATATGATGGATCGGCCCAAATGACTGTTCCTCCCGATCCCACCTGGCGTTGACACGCTATACCTGTGGCGACACAACACACGCCAATCCGCATGTACAAGGAAGTTATCACGAACACGATCACTGCGCTCGGTGTTTGTTTGTTAATCCACTCTGGGAAATATATTTCGTTTGTCATCTATATTACGCATCGGATTCACATATGTACTGATACATATGAATACATTTAGAATGTACATATATAGTGTGTATATGTATCTATATATCCTCGTGACAAGTGTTTTCGGACGGTTAGGAACATCTAAATTTTCGTTTGTAACGTGAACAATTGTAAAACATGTCACATTATCAAAGACAACTCTATTTTGAACACAAACCATTTGTTTACAATGTCTGTGCGACACAACCAGCCTCGTTACAGCAGGAATAAACAGTGCCTTCGAAAACATATGACATCCGAACAGAGAGACAGCAGAAAACAACTGTGAACTTACTACACAACAACATATAGAGTGTCTCACACACTCGTGACATGTAGCCTACACATACTACTCGCCCTGAATGCTGCCTATGTACAGTTGGGTGTCCAATATCTACATGCAGCGCGATGCTTGTTTCGATAACATGAACTTATACCGTTTGCCTTATGACAGCCATGTCAGTATTTGAAGATAACATATGTTGTTTAAGTGATTGTATCACAATGTCTGTCACGTAAAGAAGTAATTTTACTTACTTTTGATGCGTCGCGGTAGGCCAGGTACTCGTAGATTAGTTCTTCTGGTAGGTCTCGGTAGTCGGGATAAGCGACAGAAAGGGCAAATATGGCACACGCACATGCTGCTAGGAACGGCGACATGGCTGAGCGGGGTCGACTGAGACACCACACTTTCACCAGCTGCTGAATAGTCAGGTCGGACGTTGATTGTCGATAAGGATTTGATAAGCTGATACCAAATGTCGAGTCAAAACACACCGACCTCCGTCCAATATGGAGTCACTACGATTATCATAATAGTAGTAATTGTCAATGACGCACTGACAGTTTCCGTTGCATAGCAACCCAAGTAATCGATTGGTTGGGAGAATCTGTGGGCGTAAAGATCATTGATCTCCAAGGGAGACAACTTGTGTAACAACCGCATCCCATTTACGACTGTGACGATGACTGTTGAGGTTCACTGTGGCCAAGTCATGATTCTACTGAAGGTTGGAGATGACGCAGATACCACGACAGTGGTCGATCGTGAATTCAGTGAACTTAATTTTAACAGTATAGGAAAATTTGCCAAATATTAAACATATCGGTTGAGGTAAATATTATGAGTGTGTGAGTGAGTTTAGTTTTACGCCGCACTCAGCAATATTCCAGCTATATGGCGGCGGTCTGTAAATAATCGAGTCTGGACCAGACAATCCAGTGATCAACAGCAGGAGCATCGATCTGCGCAATTGGGACCCGATGACATGTGTCAATCAAGTCAGCGAGCCTGACCACCCGATCCCGTTAGTCGCCTTTTACGACAAGCATAGTCGCCTTTTATGACAAGAATGGGTTGCTGAAGACCTATTCTACACCGGATCTTCACGGGTCGGTAAATATTATGAAGTTTTATTATTCATGGAACACACGTTCCCTCGTTTGTCTTTTCCTTCTCGTCACAGTTTCTCATTCGATCAACGCTGTCCTAGAAAAATACCAGCCAAGTACAGATCAAGCTGGCGTGGGGGATCAAAACTTCATTCAAAAATGTGAAAGTGCAAAGGGCTTTTTTCTTCAGTGAGTGGGGGCGATGGGGTAGCCTAGTGGTAAAAGCGTTAGCTCGTTACGCCGCAGACCTGGATTCGATTCCCCACATGGGTACAATGTGTGGAGCCAATCTGTGGTGTCCCCTGCCGTGATATTGCTGGAATATTGTTAAAAGCGGCCTAAAACCAAACTCGAACCCTGATCTTTGGAGTAACGAGCAAACCCTTTCACCACTTAGCCACGCCAACGTTCGCAATTTCGTCACAACTTATCTACGTTTATCATCCAAAACTGTGTTCCACAGGAGATAGTGCTTGGACAGATATTGCTCTCCTAGGAGATATAATTTTGACAGTAGATTTTGTACAATGCCCTGACAATGCTATGACATCGTTGCACGGCAAGTCTAATGGCAGTACGGTGTTCACAGATGTACATGTTTCCCTGAAAACTAAAGAAGAGTGATTTTCGATGATAAATAGAATCTCACCCTCGTGTCTTCTGATATCAAATATATCAACACTCGTTGATAAAAGTAAAAATATCCTCGGCAAGCCTCGGATATTTGTAACTTTATCAACTCGTGGTGATATATTTGATATCAAAAGACACTCGGGTGAGAACACAGTTTTGGATGATAAATACTTATATTTCCATACTGTAACTGTGTAACTATGTGAGTGAGGATGTTTTACACCAATATTCCAGCGGTCTACACCAGTAGACACCAGTAATGGCGAACTCTCGAGGGGAATCGAACCCGGGTTTTCGGCGTGACGAGCGAACGTTTTATTCACCATGGCCCATATTACAACTGCCACATGTAACATGCTTCAGATAGTAAAAGCGCTAAGATAGTTAAAAACTGGGAGCTATGCTGCATATGGAGTGCAGTTATTACAGGCTTACGCCGCTTTTAGCAAGATTCCAGCAATATCACGGCGGGTATGACCACACATGCTTTTCACAAATTGTACAGATGTGGACTCCAACCAAGGCCCTCGACGTGATGAACAAGCGCTTGGAAAACTTGCCTACCCCACCGCCTCGTGTAAGAAATGAGGACGACAACTATGAAAGAGAGAATATCTTCTTCTGACGGTACCTATGCTGAATAGTGTCTTGTTCATAACCACCCACACTGTGAGTGGAGTCTATTGGTCATTTACGCTCTTTGCTGGCTTTTGTTAAAGAGTGTGCATGTTTGTATGGTAACGCCACGCGATATTCACGCCGGGGGCCGGCGGCCTGTAAATAACTGAGTCAGTGATTGATATGATAAACAACGGCCCACACGTCGGGTCACGCTGACATGCTGTCGACCAAGTCAAATCTTGATCAATTATATCGCTCAGCACCCGTGAAGATCCGGGTTAGAATTGGTCTTCAGGAATCCATGCTTGTCGTAAGAGGCGACTAACGGGATCAGGCTTGTTGATGTAGTTGACACATATCATCATATCCGAATTGCGTAGATCGATGCTCATGCTGTCAATAACTGGATTGTCTGGTCCAGACTCGATTATTTACAGATCTCCGCCATATAGCTGGAATATTGCTGGGTGCAGCGTTAAACAACAAACTAACAAATTCAAATGTAAAGTAAAGATTGCTGGGGTGCCTTGCCGGAATTCTCATGGTGATTAATAAGTTAATGACGCTTCTGTCGAAATCATGTGTATGCTTCACCCGAACAATGTGAATAGGCTGAAGAATCCAGCTGAGACTAATGCTACAGGACTACTGTATGTATTGTTGCAGCGTTAACTGTGGTACATGGTTTGCATGACCGTTGACGTGAAGTGTAGTTGTAGGAAGCGGTCGTAAAATACGAGTTGGTCGGCAGGCCATATTCGAATCATTGATGGCCATGAAGGAGTTCGACACAATGAACATAGGCGGATCCAGGAAGGTGTGTGTGTGTGTGTGTGTGTGTGTGTGTGTGTGTGTGTGTGTTATTTAACTACCACTGAAACTCTCGTTAAATCGTGCAATGCCCCCCTTCCCCCCCTTCTCAAAAAGCTGTATCCGCCCCCGATGAGGTTCGACTGTACTGTACATAGTGTGTATTATAATCTTTGTGTTTGATTGTTTTGTGTGTAACAGCAAGGAACGTTTGCAGAAACCCGTTCCGCAAACTCAAAAAACGAAGCTTATAAGGAATTTGAGCATAAAATACTGTGATATCAAGTTTCCTCTGAGCACTGCTCGCTGAAGCTCACCTGTCTCAGACTCAGCAAGCCAGGTGGAAACCTATGTTCCGTGAGTGTTTCGAGATCGAACAAATCCGCTTGACGACTTTCATTTTCTTGAAGTCTTGGAGCGGTATCGTTTTAGGCCAACACCAACGATTTATATCCTTGGTCTTCTTGATTTAGTGGAGAACACAATTCGTAATTGTGAGTTGCCACCAATGTTACAACATCTTGCTTGTCTGTAGCGACAGACGCTATAAGCATCTGCAACATATAGATTTCCCCATCGACAGTCGACATTTGCTTTATGGGAAATAAGGTATCTTTCCGGAAACATCAGGATTTAAGTTGGAATTGACGCCAGGAGGCAGTATCACGAGACGTATGTTGCCTTTCCCCAGTCTAAACAATAGGTGATGGCATTGGGGTGACGTATGATGCCTTTCCCCAGTCTAAACAATAGGTGATGGCATTGGGGTGACGTATGTTGCCTTTCCCCAGTCTAAACAATAGGTGATGGCATTGGGGTGACGTATGTTGCCTTTCCCCAGTCTAAACTGTAGGTGACGGCATTGGGGTGACGTATGTTGCCTTTCCCCAGTCTAAACAATAGGTGATGGCATTGGAGTGACGTATGTTGCCTTTCCCCAGTCTAAACAATAGGTGATGGCATTGGAGTGACCTATGTTGCCTTTCCCTAGTCTAAACAATAGGTGATGGCATTGGAGTGACGTATGTTGCCTTTCCCCAGTCTAAACAATAGGTGATGGCATTGGAGTGACGTATGTTGCCTTTACCCAGTGTAAACAATAGGTGATGGCATTGGGTGACGTATGTTGCCTTTCCCCAGTCTAAACAATAGGTGATGGCATTGGAGTGACGTATGTTGCCTTTCCCAGTCTAAACAATAGGTGATGGCATTGGGGTGACGTATGTTGCCTTTCCCAGTCTAAACAATAGGTGATGGCATTGGGGGTGACGTATGTTGCCTTTTCCCCAGTCTAAACAATAGGTGATGGCATTGGAGTGACGTATGTTGCCTTTCCCAGTCTAAACAATAGGTGATGGCATTGGGGTGACGTATGTTGCCTTTCCCCAGTCTAAACAATAGGTGATGCGATGGGGTGACGTATGTTGCCTTTCCCAGTCTAAACAATAGGTGATGGCATTGGAGTGAGGTATGTTGCCTTTACCCAGTGTAAACAATAGGTGATGGCATTGGAGTGACGTATGTTGCCTTTCCCCAGTCTAAACAATAGGTGATGGCATTGGGGTGACGTATGTTGCCTTTCCCCAGTCTAAACAATAGGTGATGGCATTGGAGTGACGTATGTTGCCTTTCCCCAGTCTAAACAATAGGTGATGGCATTGGGGTGACGTATGTTGCCTTTCCCCAGTCTAAACAATAGGTGATGGCATTGGAGTGACGTATGTTGCCTTTCCCCAGTCTAAACAATAGGTGATGGCATTGGAGTGACGTATGTTGCCTTTCCCAGTGTAAACAATAGGTGAAGGCATTGGGTGACGTATGTTGCCTTTCCCAGTCTAAACAAAAGGTGATGGCATTGGGTGACGTATGTTGCCTTTCCCCAGTGTAAACAATAGGTGATGGCATTGGAGTGACGTATGTTGCCTTTCCCCAGTCTAAACAATAGGTGATGGCATTGGGGTGACGTATGTTGCCTTTCCCCTGTGTAAACAATAGGTGATGGCATTGGAGTGACGTATGTTGCCTTTCCCCAGTGTAAACAAAAGGTGATGGCGTTGGAGTGACGTATGTTGCCTTTCCCCAGTGTAAACAATAGGTGATGGCATTGGAGTGACGTATGTTGCCTTTCCCCAGTCTAAACAATAGGTGATGGCATTGCAGTGACGTATGTTGCCTTTCCCCAGTCTAAACAATAGGTGATGGCATTGGGGTGATTCTTGTCAGCGCCATTTTGATTGTTCAAAGAAAAGTATGAGTGTTACAGTCCGGGTTTGGGTAATATTAATGACAGATAATTAACATCAAGCGATATATTTAAGTATGGGTTGCAAATCAAAGCTATAATATTTCTCTAGGGGGTAATATGTGGTTTATTGTAAGGCAATGATACGTTTACTTTCAGGATTCAGGATTGTGGTATGCATTGACTTTCTTACAGGGGCCTCCCGATAAGGATTACTGTGTGTAGTAATTTCTGTGGTGGAGTGGATGAGTCTGTATATCTTTATGTGAGTAAATGTGACAGCCGCATCTTTCGGGATCAATCAGCACAATGCAAGCAAAATGAAAATGGTAAGATATATTTGACAAGTTGCATTCTGTTTGACCTATTTGTATGATATTATATATGGTGCCCAATTTCTTCTCTTTCATACAATTATTGGTTTCAAAAGAAGCAACTAAAAACTTATTCTGTCAGTCAATGTAATTAAATATAAATCATTGTTGTTTGATTTCTCTTTGACTTAAAGTGACCTTCAAACAGCACTTACTTTGGAATTCCTGAAAAATCGTTGCTTAAAATATCAGAATCTCCATTGCACTAATAAGTTTTAGCTTAGTTTAATTTTCTCTTTTAATTTTTTTTCTAATTGGTTTCACTTTTTAATAAACAGTGCCATTAATTAGGATCTGTGTATTAGTTCGAGCAGAAAGGGATATCTCATTAAGCATTCATAAACGAGGCGTTATATCTCCAGGTGCACCTGTATCTGCTAACCGGCTAGTACGTCCCCTCATCTCAAATTTCCTCCCGTTGAGGCGTTAGTGATGTGTCAAAGTGTCAGAATTGTTTCCATAATTTAGCACAGGTACCAAACAGGATAGTTAAATGCATATTCTCTCAATATCATATTCTGCAAATAGACAAATGGGTTCATTGATAAATATGTTTGTCAGGTACTTCTATCATTTAGCCGTGTCATAACTTTTGACATTTTCATTACCAGTGTTTTTATTTAACTTGACAACGGATGCACTACTTTGTGTCAGAAAGCTATGCAGAGACATGCCTACATGGGGTTCCTATTGGTGGTTTTGTCTTCAGGAAAGACAACATGACACCCTGACGCGGAAACTCAAGCTTCTTCCCTATTATACCTATGAAACTGAAAAAAAACTTTCATCTCTCCATAAGTTTATTTTTATTCTTGCTCCTAGACCATAGAATTTAAAAAAAAAATACGCCAAACTCAAGTTTGTAATGATTATAACAGTCTGGATTATCCCAGCTCTGGGGTCTCTGTTTTGCATTATATGGGTTATACTTTTTGGAGAGTGTAAAAAAACTTCATTTCCTGGACGTTGTCAGTCTATCATCTATCATGTGCTAGTTAGAATATGTTATCAAGAGTTCAATTGCCTCCTCCCCGACCCCTTTTCAAAATTCCTGGATTCGCCCATGCAACTAATTGATTTTGGGATATTTGCACTATTTGTGTTCACCATGAAATAACACCAACAACAAATGACCACCCAATCCCGTTAGTCGCCTCTTACGACAAAACCGGGGTTACTGAAGATCAATTTCAACCAGGATGAAGTTAGAGAGCAAACATGAATACGTCCTTTACTGCATGCAATGTTGTTTATTAGGGGCAGACAGATAACTTTAACTTATGCCACAAGTACTGTCGGAATGTTTTTCACATTTAGAACCACAATTTATGTAGTTAATATGTGAAAGTGTGAAATATCTGTTAAACTAAGTTCGGCCTAACTACAGTCTCGGTGGTAGGGAGATAGGAAACGTAAATAAGGGACTTTACTGAGGAGAGATTAGTGCAGAAATGAGCAATGTGGGTTTCTTCCCCTAAGTCCAAGTCGACTTATTTGGAACAGACCTTGGCTTTATGAAAATCAGTGTGCGATGATATTGTATTACAAAGGACACTTTTTAAATGCTCATGTTGAAATTAGACTTCATTAGAAACGATAGCTGACGTACAAAATAATATTTGTACTTGTGAAACACTTAAGGATGTAGCTACCATGGAGTCTCACTACCACTATAAAAACAAACAGACATGGGGGATCGTCTCAAAAGCAAAAGCAGGTCGGGTGTAGCAGACAATGGTTGGGGTCGGGCTGGGGTATAGAGATACCAGCTAAGATAAGATAATCATTTAGGGGAATTAAACTGGGGAAGTAACAATTTACAAATAATATCCAGTCCTGTCGATCTTCGGGTGGCCATGCTGCCTATATATTTTGAGACATTTAATACGATGGCTGATTTAAGCTTGTATATGGGTATCATACTATTTTACATATCTCAACATAAACTTTATGAAAAAATGACACGCTAGATGTTAATCAATAGGAAACGGATATAATATTTTTGAGATGACCCCTTGTGCCTGTAGGTAGCACGTGCATTCCATGTTCGGTGTGTCGACGTCCGTCATCATACCTGGTCGAGCGACCTAATTGTCATCTATAGTCTGATTTATCGTTCTAAGCAGCTATTCGTATTTTTTCTAAGTTTTGCCCGATTTTATGAGTAAACATGCTTTTCTGGATATCGTATTACGCATCACGCTGAACGCCCAGTTAGGCCGAAGTGGGTTATTTCGACATATGCTATTTGCAATTGTGTAAATTTTAGGGATGCAGAGTAACAGCCAAAAAACATATATTTTTTTCTATTTCCGACAGTACTTTAATACTTGTATTCCCCGCCTCTTCTGTAATAATGGTGTTTGCTCATAATGTACTTCTAATTCTAGGCAGTGAGAAAGTAAGTGTGTGAGTGTTACGGGTAATAATCCATCATAGCTGGGAACAACAGAAACGAGCTTCAAACCCTGTACCCATGTGGGGAATCGAACCCGGGTCTACAGTGCGACCACTAGGTTTCCCCACCGCCCCACTTCATTCTCTTGCACAGTACACATTGTACATCACTTAATGGACCACAAAGAAAGCTGGAACATAAATAAGATTCCTTTATAGCCAGTTTACTCGAAAAGGGTTCATAGATAATTCACAGATCTTGACGGCGGCACTTTCCAGACTACATACGCCTTCAACAGACGTTTGTCCCATGGGGAAAAGCATCAATCACAACTGAATCGTCTGCGACTCACCGCCATATTGGCCACACGTGATCAGTTCAGGTTTTACCGGTGTAATTAGCCCATGAAAACAGATGGAGCGCGAGTGCAGTGCAGTCAGCAACACCCGCTAACGCGAACAGTTCTTGGCATATCCCCATCAGCACATCCAGAACGGAAACAGGTGGAGGTCAGAAAGAGGGGTGGGTTGTTGAAGCCAGTCCAACATCTTGGCAACTGAGGTTATGTACACATCGTTTAACTGTAGTATCTCATCCATGAACTCTGTAAGTCCTTGTAAACTGTCGGCAAAGTGAGTGTGGAACCAGAACTGATGGATTCGGATGCCAAATGGAGCTTTGTTGCTGTTGTAATATCGCTTGAAGTTGTCCCAAAGGTAATCCTTAGTTTCAAGAACGTTCATCTGCTGAAGCGTGCAACTATCAGCATATTTACAGGTGGCGTTGGTCTTGTCTAGCTTAAGTGGAATGATTGGGACCTCCCACATGCCATAGTGAGGCTGTTTAGGGCAAGTTTCAATAAGACATGGTTCACCCCAGCTGAAGTCGAGGGTGAAAGGCCAAAGGAGTTTCTGGTCTGAGTCAACGGTTAGAAGCGTCGAGTCATAGAATCTCTTTTTGTTCAGGATACGGAATTGTTTATCCCCTTTCGGGTTCAGACCAGGACTGCTCCAGCCAGAGACTTCAGATGTATCAACTCCATACTGAGCTAGATTGTGCAACTGGTTGTCAATATCTTGCTTTAAGAGGGAAACATTCTCGTTGTTTATTGGTTGCATCCCTGCAAGGCCAATCTCCACCCCGATACGGCTCAATGACTTTACAATGGTATAGTTGGAGTACTTGTGAGACAAGAACATTGTTCCTGAAATACGACATCCATTAGGATTCCTTCTAGTGCCGTCAAATATGGACTTGATTTTAGGTTCCATGTATGTGTTCACATTTCCATCCATGACGATGTATACAATTTGAGGCGTTTGTGATCCATGGATGCCACCTGGAATTTCGACAGATTTGCAAAGGCAGTCAGGAAGGAAACAGTTGATATCCTGCTGACATACACCATATGGAGGCTCAGTTGTGTAGGAATCAGAGGACCGAGGAGGAACAGTGACTGGAGGGTTGTAGGGAACACTGGGAAGAAGCCCTTGATTAGCAGGAAGAACGTCTACTGGAGGCATTTCATCAAGCGCTGGTGTGTTGATAAGTGTTGGTGAATCTACAAAAGGACCAGGACTTAGTGGTCCATTGTGTGATTGGCGCCCTGCAATTGGTTGTTCTACACTGAGTATTTCTTGACGTTGTGAATCAGAGCTGACTGGCGCACCTGGCGCACGCTGTGAGGACAAGAATGCTGAAAGTTTATCGTTAAAGTCAGCCGACTGTTCTGGAGCTATGTCTGTATCTAATGTACCAGGTTGACCCAGGGTACTTGGTTTGCCGAAGTTAATATCAGATAAAGACCCAATCTTCATGAATCTGTCCACTGGGGAAGTTGCAGCTGACAGAGGTTGGGTTGGTGGTAACTGTGGTGGATTGGTCTCGCCGAAATGCAGATTGGGATCAAATGTGTCTGGACGTTGGGTTGCAAAATTACCAGGCGGTAAATCTGGTTGATGGTTGGTCGACGGATTTGAAGCTTTCATTTTGGACAACATGTCTAATATTCTTTCTCCTTCACTAACTGGACTGCCAGCAGATGCAGTTGCTGTATTTACCGGAGGAACGCCATGTTCAGGTTGTGCTGCTTTCTGTTGTTGTTTAAACCAAGCGTCCATCTTTTCCCGTTGTCTAGTTTCTTCTTCAAGATTTCTTGATGGCATATTTACAGGGGCAGGTTCATTGTTGTGAACGTTTGGATTACCGAATCTAAATACTATTTCAGGAAGAGCTGGTTGTTTGGGTTGTGATACGGCGGGTAGAGGGTTGTCAGTTAAATGGTCAGGTAAGAACGGAAGTCTAGATTGTGGTGGGAAATCAGGAGAAGATGCTTGGTTCATTTCAGGCTCTGTCGGCCTAAATCTAAAGCTCATCTTGTCAGAATTGCTGTTCCTGTGGTTTTGAGAGGGTTCTTGTATCATAGTGTCAGGTTGATGTGGTGGAAGAGGAACACCAGAAGCAGGTGCATTTGTTTCAGGTTCCATTGGTCCAAACCTAAAGCTCATCTTGTCAGCATTGGGAGAACTGTGTTTTTGGAAAGGTTCCTGTACTCTAGTGTCAGGTTGCTGTGGTGGAAGAGGAACACCAGAAGCAGGTGCATTTGTTTCAAGTTCCATTGGTCCAAAACTAAAGGTCATCTTGTTAGCGTCAAGGGAACTGGTTGTTTGAGAAGGAACCTGTGCCTTTGTAACATCTGGACGTGGGTGATCAACTAAATGATCAGGAAGGAATGGAAGTTCCTCCAGTGACCTTCCTGTGGGCATGGTCGATTTTGGAGTCTCATTGATTCCAGCATTAATGTCCCTAGACTGATCTGACATTCTTGGATTTGACCATGGATCATCATTGACAGTCTGGCGAGCTATGGTTGCTTGTATGTTCGTATTAGAGTCAAGCATTTGAACATCTGGTCTATGCTCTTGAGGTTTGCCTGACACTGGGATGTCACGGCTGCTTAAATTAGGCATTCGTCTTTCAGGTGTAGATTTTTTGCTCTTAATGGGTTCAAATATGAATTCTCGAATATCGGAAGGCTTTTTGCGAGATGGTCGATTGCCTTGGTTGATTTGAGGCTCGATAAAATCAAGGATTCTATAGTCTTTATCAAGGCGTGCCTGATCATTGATCAAAGAGTCTCGTCCCTGCCAGTCTGTTCCTGTTTTTGATGGTCGGGGCCGCGACTGATCACGATGTCTCTCACCCTGTGATGGGATGTGTCGCTTTGGCTCAACTTGGGTCTGTGAGGATGTTGTCGGAGTTGTTTTTGCTACTTGAGAGCCTGGAGCATTTGGGGCATCAATAAACTTAGCATGTAAACCATCAAGCTGCTGCTTAAGCCTTGCCAATTTCTCTCTTTGGCTCTCTTTAAAGCTGGCAGAATCTGTGCCTTGTGGCTCTTGGGATGGTCCTAAATTGACCCCCTGCTTGTTTTGTTCTATTTGCTGAGGCACTTCCTGTGTTGATGCTGAATTAATCTTCATATTTTCAGGTACAATAGAAACAGGTGTCTCCTGAGGAAAAACTGAAGGCATGCGTTCATTAACAGAAAACAGTTTTGTATCTGATCTGATGTCTGATCTCGGGAGAGATCTTGCAAGGGCTTGTTGTGGTGTAGGGAACCGTGACTTTGTTTTGGGTACATGAGGTTTTGCTGTAGTTGATCTCTGTTGTGGCATTTCTCTATGTTGCAAATCAGCTTCAAATAGAACTTTCATCAGTCGTCCCGTATTGCTGTCACTAGGAGCCTTTCTTCTTGTATCAGGAACCTTTGACCCTATAGTCCATAAAATGGATGAGTGGCTATCTGGCTCAACCTGTGACGGTTTTGGTCCCTCTGTCCGAGGTTTTGGTGCAGGGGCAGCTGATTGTGAAGTTGACCTTTTGGACCCCATCATTCGCCCAATGCCACCCATGGGAGTATCACTCATTGGATCCATCTCTGGTTTCTTTTTGATCGTGTATACAACATTACGTTTGGGTTCTGTAGGAGCTTTGGCTTCAGGAGGATTACCAGTATTCTGATCAACTTCCTTTCTCGGTTGACCTTTACGTTCAAACAACCAGCTATGGTTCTGCCACCACGAGGAAGAATGTGTGCCTGATCGTGTACCTTGAAGTTTTGGATCAGTCTCTTTAGGTGCTACCTGCTGCTGTTCCTGAACAGTGTCACGATGTTGTAACCATGGTTGAGACACTCCGCTGTTATGGTGGGAATGATGATGCACATCCTTCCATAATTGTCTGTCTTCTGGAAATATTATTTTTCTACTTCGGGTACAACCCCAAGGGTCAAAGTACTTAATACCATCAAGCGGAGTTGGGTTCTTCAGCCATTCAATAACTTGGCTGATAGTAAGAATGTAAACATCATCTTTCTGAGACAAAGCTTCGATAAACTGGTCCATGGCTTTTAATCTGGTTGGATCATAAAACCAGCCAGCATGCATGTTGAATCCAAGTGGGGCACGGTTCCCTTCATAGTAGCGATTGAAATTATGCCAAAGTAACTCTGAAGCCGCTGATTGGTTGCCCCATGGTATAGGACAAGCGTCGACATAGACACACGGTCGATCATGAGTCATGCGCAGTTCTACAACCGGAACTTCCCAGAATCCTTTGTGAGGCTCGGTTGGGCAATCATTAATCCTACAGCTGAAAGGCCAACCATAATCAAGTGTAAAGGGTATGGGGAATGATCTCCCACGGCCATCAGTTTGTGCTGTAGAAAGTGTTGCATCATATGTAAATCCTAGATAAGTTAGGTTCTTAAACTGGGTATTACCTTCAACTTCTAGAAATGGGCTCCTCCAACCCGTGATGGACTTTTCAGGTATTCCAGCAGCAACTAACTTATCCTTTTGGCCTTGAGCTTCCTGAGCAAACGTTTCTGGCGTAAGGTGATCGTGGGTGACGCTGTGAACACCAATCTCCATTCCATGGTCGTAAAAGTCTTTTACTTGTGAATATATTGTGTCTTTATCTGACACAAACAATGTCATGGCTATAGGACAACCGTTTGGGTTGAACCTATCTGGAGGAAACAGTTTCTTGTAATATGGAATGATTTGACTGGCAACAGCGTCATCAAAGGTAAAATAGACCATCTGGGGCGTCTTCCTCCTAGGAAAGGGCATTCTGTCACTGCAACACACGCAATCGGGAGGTTTACACATGCCCCTTCTTTGACATATTCGACAGGAGCCAGGTAGAGGGCTTCCTAAAGCGTTGATCATGGGGACCAATACAACAAGGCACATCCAAGCTACTAGCACCTTCATGTTTCACAGAAAACTGGGATGGCGTAGTCCGGGTAACTTCAAATTATCATGCCCATATATGTAAATCACTCGGTGAGAATCGCTGATGAACGAAACAGTTAACCTTTAACACGAATACTTTGCACGAAAAGGGGTATTCAAGCCTTTAGTGTCAAGGTCAGTCGAAATGTTAAAGGTCACTTGAAGACTTGCAACACCTCTGTATTAAAGACGCTTGAGCTCCAGAGACCTGCCTGCTGCTTGGAGGATCGCCCCACAGTGCTGGAAACACCATCATGGCACATCACGTGACGTGACGTGCATGATTAAACATGACCTCTGACCTCAACATGCCGCTTGTCTTAGAGAGGCAGATTCAACATTGTCACGTTTTCGTGTCACGTTTACGAGTATCTCTAACCATCCGAGAAGACTTTAAATGAAAAATCGTGACCCTGATTTGTGTAACTGTAGGTTACTGTATCCATGTAGAATATGCCGTTGATGAAATTGACCTCTATGTATTTAATGAACCATATGGTAATGAATACTACGCAATTAGTTAAGTTAACTGCACATTTGGTTTACGTTGTATGTCCACTTGAAGCGGTCCGACTGTAGACAGACAGTCCGGCTGACAGGAGCTGACTGTACGTGCCACTGAGCGGGAACAACGTCTCTCTATGCTGAAATGACGTTGTTTTTAAATCGCACCGGGAATTAGTGTTACATTTTGACAGCAGCGAATTAATGCTAACGTGTGTCAAAATTATGCTTATACTTGTATCACACAAAAATTAACCATTTTATTTTCTCTTTAACCAACAGTTAAAGTGAATTATAGACGTCTCGGGAAAACGGTTTTTATAACTTCGTTTTTACTTTAGAACAGGATTTCAGGGCATCAATAAAGGACAAAGACCCGAAAGGCCACATCTTAGAGAGGTCAGTGGGTTAGAGGAAACGTTAAAGGCGAGATAGCAATTGTATGAGTATAACCGCTGACGTGGACTTAATGGCACTATCGGTGAAAGGTGACAGTTACAGATACAAATAACAGGTGATACCTTCGGTAAAACGACAAATGAAGTGTATATGAAACTGAATTCACATGATTTCTAGTAGGTTGAGCCTATTTCACGGAGTTTGAGCTGAAAAAGGTACCTCAGCCATACAATGGTCGGCTTTTTGCAAAGGATTCCATAGGGGACACGAATTAAATAATATCATTTGTACCCTTCTTAATCCTATTAAAGAATTCTACCCGATTTGTTCAGTGAGACATTTGTAATAACCTTTAGCATTTTAAGACAAGCATGAGTTGCTGAGGACGAAATCAGGCACTATTTGCAGACTAAGTAAGGTTTATGGGCGAAAATAGGCTAAAACACTTCACCGAGAGATATTAACAATTTGCCAACGAAACGGTGAATCAGTTTGTAAAGAATATTTATCATTCACGAATGTGTTTTTTGAGTGTAATGCCATCTGTTTAGTATAACATACACCCAAAGTGGCTGCGAGACTAACGAGTAGTAAATCTATTTCAATTATAAATTTTACGCCTAAAATACATGTTTTTCCAAATTTGGACACGATTCCAAAATTCACCTTTTCGCTAACAGCTTGTATCATCACTAGTTAATAACCAAAGGAAATGGCTATGATATAGTCACAATCGTACAGGGGAGTCGGCAAATAGTAGGATGATGGAGAGAGTTTCTATCGCTTTTATTTCGACTAACGAAGCAAACATTACATAGAGTGATGCCTTTGTGTTAATGTGTGTCCGCTCTCGACGGTTCTGACCGGAAGGTTGACCAAGTGGACAGTACTGTATGCATGGAGGCGCTATACATATCCTATGAATATCAAATCATGGAGGAGTGCTCCCTCGTCTACAATTTGTCGTCGTCACTGTCGAAAATAACCTTCCTGTCCTCACGACGCCGGCGGCAGAAGCTTCTGATATTTCTCCGCATCCATCTGAAGTGTTTCACAAACGTGCCAATATCCAAGAGAAATATCGTAACCAAGATGGCAGCCAGAATGAAGATCCCGAAAGCTCCAATCGCCACAGCGCTAGGACGATTGTCCGGGACACTCTCCGTGTCGGGGTTCTTCCGGACTGGAGTGAAAATACACACGTTTTTTGTTTTATTTGCTATCATGAATAGTCTTAGAGCAGTGTATGAAACAAGCCAAAACTCCAGCCAGACATCAAGGTTGGTAATTTCAAAATGTTACCAGCCCAAAATGGATTTAACCAGACCAAATATGGTGAATTCAATCAGATGTATGGAACATATAAAAAAATTACCAGACCATCGGGCTGGCTAACCGTAAATTTAGAAATCTCAGAAATCTAGACCGTCTCGGTCGGTCGGACGGGCCTTATTTCATACATTGCTTAGAGTCATTCAGTTTTGTTCCATTTTCAGCCTTCCGACATTTTTACATCTAGGAATTGCGTCTTTTTAGTGATAATGTGTTAAATTTCTATTTTCTTACCTGCAAGTGTTGTCTTTAAAACAAAGACTGTAGTTGTAATGAGTGTCGTAGTAGTTGCTGGTGGTCTTCGAGACGTAGTTGTTCTGGTTGTAGTTGTTGTTGTTCGAGTAGTAGTAGGTACTGTGGTTGTGGTAGGAGTTGTTGTTCGAGTAGTAGTAGGTACTGTGGTTGTGGTAGGAGTTGTTGTTCGAGTAGTAGTAGGTACTGTGGTTGTGGTAGGAGTCATTGTAGTAGTTGTGGTTGTAGTAGGAGTTGTAGTTGTAGTAGAGGTTGTCGTTGTAGTAGTCCTTGTGGTTGTAGAAGGGGTTGCAGTTGTGATAGACGTTGTCGTAGTGGGTGTTGTAGTTGTTGTAGTAGTTGTAGTTGTACTTGACGTTGCTGGAACATAAACATAAATTTTTTTTCTCCATACAATACATTAAACATAAAACAAAATAAAACATATCAAGTTATCGATAAAAATAATATAGTACGGAACGTCAATGTTGACTTTCCTCAGAAGCAAATTCCGTTTGGTGTAAAGGGAAAAAAATGAAAATTATATGAAAAATCAGTGATGACACCGGGTGTTCGCGACAACGTGGAGAATGTCCTGCCCTAGGTACCGGTAGCACCCTTCATTTACAAAACACACGTATCACCAACTTTTATCAACATCCTTACAAATTCCTACATTAAGGCAAATTAAGATGTTAATGTTACAGACACCACCCTTCATGCCGCTACCTCTACTCCAGTCCAGCCCCTACCCCAATCTTACCACTACCCCACTCTGCCTCTGTCCGACTCTCCTTACACACTCCACCCTTACCCTATTCTGCCTCTACCCTAATCCAGCCTCTACCTTAATCCTTTTCTGCCTCTACCTCTACCCTGTTCCATCTCCAACTCTAACTCTACACATGTTTTTTTTACCTGGCAATTTCTTGCAGATGTAGTAGTAGGAGTAGTAGCAGGGCCGTGTCACCAACCAATCAGCTGCCACGGCCCCACAGTTAAAACCGTGGGTCAGCTTCACCGGCATGTTTGCCCACGTGATGAGTGGTGACCCGTCTGTCCACTTGTACGCCCCATCGACCTTCTCGAGGCCTACCCAGAAGTTGTTGTCCAGCTCCCTGTAGTGACATAGGTCTCTGTTAATCCACTCACTAACTCTAAATCAGAAGAGCGGCGGGGTAGCCCAGTGGTTAAGGCATGGACTCATCAAAGCCTAAGACCTGGGTTCGATTCTCAACATGGGTACAATGTCTAAAGCCCATTTCTGGTGTCCCCCGTCGTGATATTGCTGGCATATTGCTAAAGCAGCGTATAATTATATATATATATTCACTAACTGTAAAGAAAACCGGTGGTCTCTTCTGAGTGAGATTAACAGTTAATTCTGCCTGAGATTAATGTTCAATGCTCACTACCTCAAAATCCGATCGCGAAGAAACGTTATCCATCTGTCTGACGTTTCATAGAAAGCTGACACATATACTTAGTAACTTAACAAGAAACATTTTATCAACACTGGCGCTACCGAGTATTTATCGACTTGTTATATACATAATTTGATTTTCTCTGCTAATCATTGGTAAACTTGTTTTCAACATAGTAGCTCCATACAGGTGCCCGCTTGGGAAAAGGACAAACATATTCATTTTAGCAAAGCACCAAGCTGAAGTTTCATTTCCAATGTTTCGCAGGACAATGATGAGATAGAGATTTACCCCGAGGACAGTGCTGTGATAAGGGTCAGCTCATCTCTGGACTGGACGCTGGTCAGGTGAGCTCCCTCACGCAAGCAGCTCTTCTTGGCGTCGTAGAAGGTCTTGTAGGTGTAGTAGGTGGCGTAGCAGTAGCCTCCCCTCTCAGACCACGGACCGGGAGGACAGGTGGCTGTACTGAACTCTGAATAATACAATGAATAGAATTGAGTAGATAAATTACAATGTTGTACTAGAAAACTAGAAACATTGCTGTTTCTAATCACTTTTGATTGGGCGATTGGTGTTTGTACTGCAATAATTTGAAAATATACGTGAAGGAAGTAACTATATCTTTTTCATTCAAGAAACATTAGTATCGCAGTTTGTCTAATATGTATATTGAATGTCAACTCCAAAGAATGACCAATCACGATTATCGCCCCAATTAGATTCCACTGGTTATGAAATATAAAATGTGGTAAAAATTGTATAAAAGGATGACTGAGAAAATTGGAACACTCAGTCTATCATATGCACATTGATTTTGCCATATTATTGAATTATGCAAAATCACTATGGAATTATACACAAGCACACTTACCTAGAGCTGGCAGTAGAAACACAAGGATGAGTGGTATCTCCATTACACCCGCCGGATGTATCTATACACAAACTGATGTAACAGGAGAGATCGACGCTAATCTTTCTGATTTAATTGCCATGATTAATAACCTCGGGATCTAAAGGATCGATTTTGTACTTTGTCATTTATCAGTCGTGGAGCTTTGTAAACATGAAGAGACACAGAATCTGTAAATGTCAACGAATTGCGCGGCTATTTGCCCGAATGTTTCCGTGGTCCGCTGACTACCACATCATTGCAGTTGCGTGGATCGTGACAATTGATTATCAGTAAACAAGAAAATATATATGCTCGCTACAACTTATATACACTAAACGCCAAAAGAAACGTTACCCTCCTACTTCATCATTGCAGTTGCGTGGATCGTGACAACTGATTATCAGTAAACAAGAAAATATATATGCTCGCTACAACTTATATACACTAAACGCCAAAAGAAACGTTACCCTCCTACTTTTATGAATTACTGAAAAACTATCAAAGATATCTTAGAAGGTATTAGTTTACAAGAAAGCTTAATAAAACAGCTTTATGCAAATCACGAAAAACAATTCTCAAATGCATTCATATTTAGGTGAAATGCATCTTTTTCAGAAGAGTTAAATTGTCCTATATTCGTCCATGTCGAAAGAAACCAATAACAGTAATTTTGATGTCCAAAAGAAAGGTTGAAATACAATTCTGCTTTGGGACAATGATAAACCATTTAAAGTGTCATTTTTTAACTATGAAAACAAGAAACAACTGTTGTAGAGTGTGTAAAATTGTAAAATAATCATTCCTGTGATTTCAGTCTTTTAAAACATTTTCTACTGATTTGCATTAGTGAAAACAAGTAAAACGTGTTTTTGATAATGTAAAAAATGTTTAGGAACATCTTAAATTATCTTTGTTAAATTGTTTGCTTGCAAAGTAACATTTTTCTATTTTCTGCTTACACATAGCAGTATCAATCGCCAAAATGCAGCAATATTCAAGCAGTATTTACATCCATTTCACATGTAGAATGATTGTACAGGGTATGAAGAGAGCCTAGAATACATGATATGATACACAAGTACGAGAAATATGCCACGATTAACGCTGAAGAGAGAGAAAGATCCATTGGGGTTGTGCAGATGGGGTCGACATACAATGCTGTTGCCAACGCCCTCGGATGCCTCAGTATCACGGTTATAAGATTTATTCAGGGCTTCAGACAGACTGGGGTCACCGTATAGTGTCCAAGAAGTGGACGTCCACGCATCACAACGTCAGCTGAAGATAGGTACCTTCGTCATTAAAGAAGGAGGGTAACGTTTCTTTTGGCGTTTAGTGTATAACGTTGAAAGAAAACTCTTTTAATTTTCATGTACCAAACACATGACGTCCTATGAGTTTCTTGAGAGGCATACAGAATACTGTTTCACTCCTATAATGTTGCTTATATGTGTGTTATCACTGTACCCTTTCTCGTGTGTTTCACCAAAGGGTTAACGTGTAAGATCGGTATCACTTCGGTACCCGCGCAGTCTAAGTAAACTTAGGCTCAGTAGTATTCGTTACACTGCTATCAGTATAGCAGTGTAACGAATAAAACTGAACCTAGGTTTACTAAGACTGGTACCCGCGAAGATCCGGGTTAGAATTGGTACCTGCCGTACCCATGCATCACTAACGGGATCGGGTGGTCAGTCTCGCCGACTTGGCTGATGCACGTCATTGTAACTGCGAAGATCGATGCTGCTGGTAGCAATCACTGGATAGGCTGGTCCAGACTCGATTATTTTATGAGATCATGTATGCATGTAATACAAGACAAATCTTATGGATAACAACTTCTTGATTTAAGAAGTTGTTATCCATAAGATTTATCTTGTATTACTACACCAACTTCTGAATGCCTTTGAAGAATTTCATGTATGTATGTGCTTGGACCTCTTTTGGGGGTCCCAACAACCATCTATATACTCAGTTCAGCCTGAATGAAAACAAAGTAAAACAGCATTTCTGCCGCTGACCTAACCAAACCGGGAACCAGCTGCCGATATAAATATGAAAGGTTATACAGTCACCATTTGAAATGGTTTGGGCTGCTTCCTGGCCATTTCCAGCCATGAACATATATTAACTTGATATGTAATGTTTCTTTGTGTTTGACCTATCATCGCATTCAATATGAAAAAACTTGGAAATGCCAAAATGAAACACTCTGTTCATAATACTTTCATGTGAAGGCAGAAGAATATTTATTACTAAAAGTTTCATATTTACAACAACTGTAATAGACAACGCATATACATTTGTTTTCAAATTTTATGATCAACACTCATTTTATGCAATTGGCTGGACAATTGTAATTGATATTCCAGAACCACGGCATCAATATGTCAGTTAAGGTGTTGTCTTGGTAACATCTTTCGTCTTTGCGTTTCTGGTCGAATGTGTTGTGGATCGTTTTAGATTCTGCTTAGCCCGTGCCATGTCAGCGACCAAATTGGGTACGTCAATGACGACAACAAACAGAAGCACGGCCACCATTACTGCGACACCAACAGAACCAAGAAATATAGCTGTTGGACGATGGTCCATCACCGTGCCTTGCTGTCTACGCTGCAGCACTAGATTCTCATGTGCGAAATCTGATAAAAACAACATTAACATGAGTGAGTGAATGAGTGAATTTAGTTTTACGCCGCATTTAGCAATGTTCCAGTAATATCACAGCGGGACACCAGAAATGGGCTTCATACGTTATACCCATGTGGGGAATAGAACCCGGATCTTCGGCGTGACGAGCGAAATCTTTAGCTACAAGTATCCCAATGCCCCACAATAACATTAAAAAGGTAGCATCTTCTAGAGGCAAGCTGTCCACTCGTCTGTATCATAGTCTACTTTTCTATTGATTATTCGGCAAACGTTTCACAAAATCAACATCCGGGTTCCTAAAAGGTAATCGCGGCTATGGTCAGAGCCACCGCCTGTTTTAAGATGAAATATTTCCAAAACTTAACCGACGATAAAATATTCAACGTTTTCAATCAACTCGCCCAAGTGCTTTCATATATTTACTCATTGTAGTGATTAAGACATAGTGCTATTTATAGACAACCTATGCTGAGCGTCACTTCGGACTTTCAAACCACATTAAGCTGACAAAATCAAACATACACTGTGTATATGTTAAAAAATAAGTGGACCTTCCCATTTTCTACTATCTCCCGAGGTTCATAACTGAATAGACAAGATCATTTGCTTCCACGTACCGGTCACGGTTTTGCAGACGAACACATGAGACTCGTGACAGCTGTGGCCAATGCTAATCGTGAACTTCCTTTCAGTGATATTAGCCACGACTGATTGATCAAAGGTGACAAGGACGCAATTTCCGGTCTGCATAAGTCCACCAATCCAAAATGGCCAACTTCCGTTTCTGAAAGACATAAACTGTATAACGACACAAAACTGTGGAATATGACTAAACAAACAATATAATGATCCATTTATTGTTGGAACATTTTTTGTATTCTGTAAGAAAGTGACTGAACATTCATATTCATTCCCGAAAGTAGGACAACTTATCCAGGCACACATATGACAAGAACCAATTTGGCTCAAAAGGCCCGCACAGTTTAAGTGAGAAAAGAAATCAGAAATCGTAATTAGAAAGAATAAGATGAATGAGAACTGAGGGCATGCTAAAAATCTTGGATCTGTTGGATACATATATACTCTCCCAAAAAAGAAACGCATATAGGAATTTCAACTATTTATCCGTCTTTGGCACCAACTAGAGAAAAGTCAGTTTGAGTGTCACATGGAGACGTGTGGTGGCGCTGAAGTCAATACCTCGTGTGACCACCGTGGGCATCCAGAACTGCACGGCATCGCCTCGGCATCGAACGAATAAGTCTCAGAATCTCGTGTTGCCCAATCGCAGCCCACTCTGCCTGTAGTGCCTGTGCGAGTTGCTGAAGTGTCTGGGGCTGAGGGTTACGGCGTCGCACCCGTCTGTCCAGGGCATCCCACAGATGTTCGATCGGGTTTAAGTCCGGTGATCTTGAGGGCCAGGGGAGCACATTGATGTTGTGGTTCTGGAGGAAGTCTCTAGTGTGACGTGCTGTGTGGGGCCTGGCATTGTCCTGTTGAAACAACTCCCTCTGGCGATCAATGATTGGAAGGAGGTGTGGGCGTAGGATTTCGTCACAGTACCGTTGAGCTGTCAGGTTGCCCTGTCCACCTGGGGAACGCAAGCGTCGGCAAAACGTTCACGTCGACGTCTGTACACCCGCATTCTTCCATCGCGTCGTTCCAATAGAAATCGTGATTCATCACTGAACCAGATTCTACGCCAATTCGGTAGGTTCCAGGCCTGAACGCTGGTGCACCATTGAACTCGATGTCGACGATGTTGTTGTCGAAGCACAGGGCCAAAATAAGGTCTTCTGGCACGTAAACCAGCCTCTCTTAACCTGTTCCTGACGGTCTGTGCAGAAATCGGGTATTTGTCCAGCGGTACTGGTCGCCGTAGCTGTTCGATGACGCAGGTGATGTAGCGATCCTGCGCCGCAGTTGTCCCTCGAGGTCGCCCACTACGAGGGGCATCTGCTACCGCATTCTGCCGGCGATATCTCTCCCAGAGCCGTAAAATGGTGCTTTGGTGAACATTCATGCGTCGGGCAACTGCACATTGAGACTGGCCAGCTTCAAGCAAACCAATGGCGATAGGACGGTTGGCTTCACTTAGACGTCGCATTTTGCGTTCGTCAACAATATTCCAAATACAGTGAATAATCGACAGACAGCGATCAACCTTTTATACCCATCATTGAGACTATCTGATCCCCAACTTTCACGTGCATTGCATGTGAATTGTGTATTCTGTGACACTACACGCCGAAATTGAAAATCATGCTGTTACATACGGGTATTTTACGGATGGTGCGTTTTGTTGTGATGTTTCAAAACATAAACACCATAGGACTCATAAACAGAGCAAAACCTTTTGTAAAATGAATCACGTTTTAATTCATTGCTACATGAAATTGCTATTTTTACGATGCGTTTCTTTTTTGGGAGAGTATATGAATGGTTGGTTGGTTTGGTGTTTACCGCCGCTCTCTGCAATATTCCAGCATTCGAGTCTAGACCAGAGAACCCTGTGATCAACGTCATGAGCATCGATCTGTGCAACTTGGATACGCTGAGGTGTCAATCAAGTCAGTGAGCCTGACCACCCGATCCCGTTAGTCGCCTCTTACGACAAGCATGGATTACTGAAGAGCTGTTCTAACCCGGATCTTCACGTGTTATGTATGATACAAATATATTAACGTCAACTCCAGAGAATAACATCCAACCCCAAAAAATAGAAGAAAAGAAAAGTAAATAAAAAAATAAATGCACAAAAAGGAGAAAATACTTAAAGGAAGCAAACGCCCCCTTAACATGCCAAACAACAAA
Organism: Haliotis rubra; assembly: GCF_003918875.1. Taxonomy (NCBI): domain Eukaryota; kingdom Metazoa; phylum Mollusca; class Gastropoda; order Lepetellida; family Haliotidae; genus Haliotis; species Haliotis rubra. Next base: position 63,198 of record NW_025767171.1, on the reverse strand, counting down.
ATATGCGCAAGCGTAAGGGAGAAATTATTATTGCCAGTTATACTTTTCATTAAAATGATTTTTTTCCATAACTTCAAAATGTGCCATTTTCCATGGAAAAGTGGCTCGTTATCACAAATTTGTTGAAATATCTGTTGTTGACAACCAAGTTCACCTTTGTCCTCCGATGTGAGCCGCCAGGTACTGTAGCTCATCCTCCGACACCAGAACGGCCAGGGACGAGTTGTAGGCAGAACATTGGTCGATGGCGGCTGAGATAGGTTGTTCACACAGACCAAAGAGAAAGTATTGGTTCAAACCCTGGCGGAGCTCCTGGGGCTCTCCACATGCTGCATGGTAAATAGACATATAAACACACGCACGCACGCACGCACGCACGCACGCACACACCCACACGGGGTGTGTAAACCAATTCATTGTGCATTATGTTAATTAGCCATAAAGGGTGGTGAGAGTAGCCTGGTGGTTAAAGCGTTCGCTCGTCACACCAAAGACCCGGGTTCGATTCCCTACATGGGTACAATGTGTGAAGCTGGAATTGCTGGAATATTGCTAAAAGCGTAAGACTGAATTCACTCACTCACTAATGTGTCATAAGTGAATTGTGTACAACAATTCTGATACAGACTAAACGCATATAGATTCTTGTGGTCCAGTTGGTTATGCGTCACTTTTGGACTATTTGGTAGGTTATGTAGTTCCTTCTAACATGTGTGATAAAAATAATCCGATTGTTTTTTTATTGTGCAACTGAAACTCCTTAAATGCCACCTGAAGACGCTTTGTCATAATTAATACGCAGTTCGTGCAGTTCACGGAGATGCGTTGAATTTAATCCTTGACACTTTTACAACCGCGGGTGGTACGTTGTCAAACAGGGCACAGCGCAACAAGCAGAGCCTGATTTTGATGGGATCGCTTGTCTCATCCATACGTATCACGTAGCAAAACTCTCACCGCTAGGCAGGTTGCATCGCACAGTAACATTCTCACACTGCCAGGAGGATCACATAGCAGCATTCACAAAACATCACAAGGGACCATAACCTCACATAGCTACACTCAAAGACTAACATCCAGGTAACACATTTTACAGAAAAATACGGTTTCTAATTAATGCTAATATAATATAAAAGGAACTCAGAGATTGTCTTAATTTTAATCTAGAGTTGCCACATATTCTAGACTTGCATGAGCTGCATTGGGTATTTTTGTTTCAGGAAGTATGACAGACTACTACACTCACACAAGATCGACAACAGCATTAGTAAACAGCGCATACACAGCAGTGACCGTAACATCACATAGCATCACTTATACAACAGTGACCGTAACATCACATAACAACATTTATACAACAGTGACCGTAACATCACATAACAACATTTACACAACAGTGACCGTAACATCACATAACAACATTTACACAACAGTGACCATAACATCACATAGCACAAACACAACAGTACCGCAACATCAAATAGCAACAGTGACCGTAACATCACATAACAACACTTATACAACAGTGACCGTAACATCACATAACAACATTTATACAACAGTGACCGTAACATCACATAACAACATTTATACAACAGTGACCGTAACATCACATAACAACATTTACACAACAGTGACCATAACATCACATAGCAACACTAACACAACAGTGGCCGCAACATCAAATAGCAACACTTACACAACAGTGACCATAACATCACATAACAACATTTACACAACAGTGACCGTATCACATAACAACATTTACAACAGTGACCGTAACATCATACAACAGTTATACCGTAACATCACATAACAACACTTATACAACAGTGACCGTAACATCACATAACAACACTTATACAACAGTGACCGTAACATCACATAACAACATTTACACAACAGTGACCGTAACATCACATAACAACATTTACACAACAGTGGCCGCAACATCAAATAGCAACACTTACACAACAGTGACCATAACATCACATAACAACATTTACACAACAGTGACCGTAGCATCACATAACAACATTTACACAACAGTGACCGTAACATCATATAACAACACTTATACAACAGTGACCGTAACATCACATAACAACATTTATACAACAGTGACCGTAGCATCACGTAACAACATTTATACAACAGTGACCGTAACATCACATGACAACAGTGACCGTAACATCAACATGACAACATTTATACAACAGTGACCGTAACATCACATAACAACATTTATACAACAGTGACCGTAACGTCACACAGCAACAACATCACATAACAACATTTACACAACAGTGACCGTAATCAGGATATATCATATTTTCAGCCATTGAAATTGTAAGAAAGTGAGTGAGTGAGTTTAGTTTTCTGCCGCTTTTAGCAATATTCCAGCAATATCACGGGGGACCAGAATTCGGCTTCACATATTATACCCATGTGGGGAATCGGACCCCCATTTCTGCGTGACGAGCTAACACTTTAACCACTAGTGTGACATTAGCAGTTATTTCATCATAGTAATACATCTATGGCTATGACGTGGAAATAACACAGTTCGATGAATATTGACGTTTTTCTTTACTACGCTATGCGTTCTATTACCTGTCTGGGCTACGGTCGATGTATACGACGTTGTATCTGTTGCTGGCGTTGTTGGTGTTGTTGGTGGTGCTGTTGGTGTTGTTGTTGTTGCTGGCGTTGTTGTTGTTGCTGTTGGTGGTGGTGGTGTTGTTGGTGGTGTTGTAGTTGTTGCTGTTGGTGTTGCTGGTGCTGTTGTTGTTGGCGTTGTAGTTGTTGGTGGTGTTGGTGTTGTTGTTGTTGGTGGTGGTGGTGGTGTAGTTGTTGCTGGTGTTGTTGTTGTTGATGTTGCAGGTGTTGTTGTTGTTGATGTTGCAGGTGTTGTTGTTGGTGGACATGGGTGGACATCTGGAAACAGAGTGTAAACAATAACGATATATACGGTTAACTGTGTAACAAACTGTGCTTGAAGGTTGACAGTTTATGAACATATATGGTATTAAATACCTATAAAACAGATCCTTTTACTCATACTTAATAATAAAATATAGCTTGGCAGATATATATTCCTTAAGAACCAAACTTTCAGCAACAAACTGTTTCAATGCATGTACAATTGTACCTAACATGAAACTTCTCACTCGACAGTTAGTGTTTTCATTGTAAATGTACACCAGCAGAATCACGTTCAAGTCAGTCCAAAGGAACAGACACGATATATACATGACAATCCACCAGTCTGTACAACGTCACTGCCCATGGTTACATACCAATGAAAGGATACAGACTGGATAGATTCTCGACAGGAAATCTACCTTCCAGCACCCTGTACTCTGTCATGCAGATGGCATGAGACAAGGACCACTGCCGACATGTCAAGCGACATGCAAACAGGAATATCGAGTGTTCCAGTGGACAAAAAACTGTGATTTCAAAACCTTTGAAGACTACAAATCTCTTCAGATTAGAGGAAAATCATTAGATTTTATGGACGCTGAATCAACTCTCACATGGCTACATTCCTAACGAAATTCAACCGATGTTGTTGGGTTGGATCGACCTGTAGACCACACTCCTGCAATACTGACATTTTCCACTTCAGTGCACGACGCCTGACACAGCATGGCGTGGTACCCCGACGGTAGTAGCAGTTGCTCAAGCTTAACACTTGGTTAACCTGTGAACATTCGAAAGGCAACAGGTTGCGGTGATCGCTTCTCGCTTTTCTCGCTCGTTCATCATAGATACTGATAAAACACGTGGGGATCCAGGGTTGGAATAGATCCGATCTAAATTTGCTGGTCGTTAAGAGGCGGCCAAATTGATCGGGCGGCGAGGCTCCGTGACATCTTCATGGCCCGATTGTTGTACACAACATCGATCACTGGATTGTTTTGTCCAGACTCGATAATTTACATTAAACAGAAATATTGCAGAGTTTGGCTTTAAACAAAATAAACCCCAGCTACTCAGATGGACAAAATACAAAATAACAACAAAATCAAACCCCTGAAACCAACCAACCAACCAAAACAACCCCCTCCCCTAAAACAAAACAAAAGCAAAAACAAAACCCCCCAAAAACCCAAGGAAACCAAACCAAACCCAAAACAAACAAACAAACAAACAAAAAACAAAACAAACAAAACAATAAAAACAAAAACAAAAAGGATCCACAAACAATAACAAACAGGGTATATTGAATTCATGTCGTACCTGTTTTACTCTCACATATCCAGCCGTGGTTGTCATGACAATCAGAAGTTAAAACTACGTAGCCCCTCGTGACCTTGCCAGTGATGTTTGCCGAGAACTTGGCGCACTTGACGTCCACGCTGGTAGCCGTTCCAATGTCTGGACAGATCCCGGAAACCCACACCGCTGGGCTGTATCTGGCACACAATGTGATCTACATGTCAGCATGGATACAACACAGATATATGCTTACCCTGAAGATCCGGGCTACACCTACAACCCGAGGCAACTAACGGGATCAGGTGGTCAGGCTCGCTGACTTGGTTGGCGCATGTCATCGTAGATCGATGCTTATGATGCCCATCACTGGATTGTCTGGTTCAGACTCAATTATTTACAGGACGCCGCCATATAGCTTGACAATTGCTGAATACAGTGGTTAAACAAACAAACAAACAAACAAACGGATGCTTGCTCTGCATTCGCCTCCTGCCAAAATTAATGCTTAGTCTCTGAATATATATATTTCAAATGAACTGACTGACTGAGTTTGGTTTTACGCCGCTTTTAGCAATATTCCAGCAACATCACGGCGGGGAACACCAGAAATGGGCTTCACACATTGTACCCATGTGGGGATTCGAACCCGGGTCTTCGGCATGACGAGCCAACGCGTACGCTTTAACCACTAGGCTACACCACTGCCCCTATTTCAACTGAAGCCCCTATGAGATAGAAAATACCTGAATCTGAGCAAAGACTTTTCTTGCTTCATTTAACATTACAGAAGGGGCTGTGTGGTAGGGGAAACGCTCTGTTTGAGAGGCTGTGAGACGGACTCGCCTCCGCCCAACACTCCGCCAAAGCAATGGCACAATACACAGAGATTTGGTGGTTTTGAAGCATTCGTCTAAATCATAAACCTCCTGATTTGCATGAAAACAAAATCGGTTAAAATGAAATCGTCAAGACAACAAAATACATGCCTAAGGATTTTCACAGATTACTGTGCAGCATTTTATTTTTGTTTGACTGAGAAAAGTGGAGTGAATGCAACTAACTTAATTATACACAAAGAGCTTAGTTAACACAGTGTGGAAGCGCTGTCCACGTGAAACTGTCGCCGGACAGTGAAAGAAGAACATGTGGCACAAGAGTAATGGTAGGTTTTCCCTCGCATTTCCATTATTTTTCAACTATATCAGGTTTTGCCATTTGGCAGACGGGTCTAGAAATGTACAGATCTTTCTATAATAGCTTGACACACTCTCTATTTATTGCAATTGCGCGTTAAGCGAGGGCACCCTCCTGAGTGTCGAAACAAGATCGCGGAAAATGATCGTTTCAACACGAAATATGACAACCTCATCAGCAGACACGCCTTATTTGCTGTCAATTCTTAGATACAGTTATTTTAGGTCGTATTGAAAACCTATCATTGCTTTGCGTATATTAACAGGTGGTTAGGTGGCTAGAAAACCGCTATTATTAAAATCTTTGCAGCTACTCTGTAACGTATGTTCATTTCAGAGACCATTAGTCTAATTTCTACCTTGCTTGGTATTGCACACGACAACAGAGGATGGTACCGGTTGAGGGAAGGGGTTTCAATTTTCAGTTTCACCTCCAAGACCTACTAACATTGGCTACTTGGCCATTGCTCTCTCACCATTCTGAGACCAAGAGGTGATTTCGAGTCGTAGTGTATTTACTGGCTTTGTGAAGTCAATGTTATTGTTTCATGTACTCGGTGAAAATGGATGGTTAGTTAAGTAACCAGACTTGTTTATCTCATTTACCTGTCAATTACAATCTATAGTATTGTCTAAATAGAATCAACTGTTATATGTTTTTTTCACCTGTATTGATTACATAATTTGTTGTTTACCTGTTGCAAATTATATTCAGCAGTTGCCAAAGTGGAGCACAGAATAACCAAGAAACGAGCATGCATTATACGCCCAGTGAAATGTACTGTTCCAGTTCGTAAATAATAAGGAAGAGATTAATAAGTATCAGTTATTACTTTGGTACAGTTCCTTAGTTAATCCAACAGTTCTTCGTAAAATGGGACCCGTGAAGGTCCGGCTTAGAATTGGTCTTCAGTAACCCATGCTTGTGGAAAAAGACGACTAACGGCAATGGGTGGTCACGCTCGCTAACTTGGTTGACACATGTCATCGTATCCCAGTTGCGTAGATCGATGTTCATGCTGTTGATCACTGGATTGTCTGGTCCAGACTCGATTATTTACAGACTGCTGCCATATAGCTAGAATATTGCTGAGAGCGGCGATAAGCAACCATCAATCAATGAATCGTAAAATGGGTAGTAATCCTTGTGAGCCACCTACTATACTAATAAGAAAAATGTACTAAATGGTTTGTAAAGTCTTGTTTCTTTTTCTGAGATTAGTATCTCAGTGGATAGTGAAATTCGCAAGTAAGTAAACTCTACTGTCGGTCATCTCCAACCTTCTGTGTCCAAGTTATATGTAAGTGGGTCCGAGAGAAATGAAAGGGACAAGTTTGTGTATCTGGTGTTGAGTACCATTGTATTCATTAGTGAGTGAGTGAGTGAGTGAGTGAGTGAGTAAGTAAGTAAGTAAGTGAATTTGGTTTTACGCCGCCTCCAGCAATATTCCAGCAATATTACGGCGGGGGACACCCGAAATAGGCTTCACACATTGTACCCATAATGAGAATCGAACCCGGGTCTTCGGCGTGACGAGCGACCTCTTTAACCACCAGGCTATCCCACCCTCATTTGTAGGGGAGAACCATAAAAGCTGCTGTTCTACTTACCCCAGTTTGACAATAACAGAAGAAAGGTATTGCATCTCTTTTGTCGTCTTGAGTCGAAGAATCTGCATCCCTGTATTGCTACACTCGTCCACGGCATCGTCGTAGTTGAGGGAGCAGTCGAAGAACAAGCTGTAGCTGACGTTGTCCCACGTGAATTCGTCAGTTACGTTACAGTCACTGGCGTCTGAATTCAGAAGTTATGTGATATGTCTATGTTGCTTCCAGATACTGGCGTTCAGGCGGTAATCTCCCCAAACCCCTACATACCATAACCCCTACATACCATAACCCCTGCAGCGTATAAGCGTTCATGGTCCAGTGCACTGCTAATCTCCTGCATGTTATCTATTTCATTCCATGCGATGTAGGGGTTTACTGAAAGAACTTGTTTTGGAGACACTACCCAACCCCTTTCAGATAACGTAATCATAAGGACATAACTTATTCTCATGTTTTCACTTATTCATACATAGGGGTGGGTATTGCAGAGAAGTTTCATATTGCGATGCGAGAGCATATATTGCAAGATGGGTTTTTTAATAAAAAAACCCTACTTATAATCGCGTTAATGCTTGATTTATAAAGCAAAACCACAACAAAATTACTATGCTTGATTAACCATAATAAAAACTTTTAATCATGACTAAGTAAAAATGTAAATAATATTTGGCACAAATGAAGCAAGGAAAAGAACAATTTAACATCAACTGTAGTTGTAACTAGTTCCTCCACTAGATTTTAGACAGCAACATGACCTGGTCAGGTCGTATCAGAAATTACTGGTAATAACTGACTAAATATTTAAAACATTCAGATCCAAAACATTGCGAAACACTTGAACAAAATGTAACAACACAACTTCAAACCAAACTTAACAATCCAGTTAAATGTAATTTTCACCACGATCATTCCCACCACCATTACCACAATCATCAAGTTTTCCGGTAAACCGGTTATATTGCGCAGCCCTAGTCAAACTAAATACTGAATGGTCACACAAGTGTCAGCTCTAATATATTATAAACAGTACCAGCTTGAATATTTGGACACAGTTTTTGAAAGATTAAAATATGGGTGTCCTTGAAAAACAGCTCCCGTCTAAATGTAAATCAAACAATCCAAATCTTTGAATGTTGATGTCATCCAATACTATACTGTACTTATTTTATATGACATTATCTAAGGGCATGCCATTATCCAAGAGGTACCAAATGACAGATCGTTTTTCATTTTTTTCATTTTTTAAAGAAACACTATACCCCAGTGTGTTGTGATATGTGACATTTTGGATATGGCTTTGCTAATAATTTCTTCAAAATAAAATGGAAGCTTTTGAAACACTGGACATCGCGAATATAGTTCGCTACTTTTGGAACGCCCCTCGTATATACCACCCAAAATAATCTCATATTATTTATCTCAGTTAACTATCTATAACACTATTACAACTGATATTTTTACGATTTGCAAAATCTGTCTACTCACTATGTACACCAGGAAGCTAAAACTACTAGTTCAACATCTAATTCATATCCATTATTTAAAATGAATTATTAAACCCTAATAACAACAGCACAATCTCAATCCCTTCTCATCTGGATACTCTATGCAGCTCACACTGTATACTCCACTCTGTAATCTCTCCTTTGGGGCAGGTCATTATGCCAGACAGGTAAATGCCGTGTGTTGTTTTAACTAATTGTAGGGGTACTGGGCTATAGGGGTTATGGGATGTAGGGTTTTTCGGAGACAACCGTTCAGGCAGAGTGAACCAACCAATTTCTAGTGTGTGCGTGTGCGTGTGCGTGTGCGTGTAACTCTGGGATTGTGATTTATTCACTACAATATATCATGATATATCTACACTGGTACAAGATTCAGAATATCATTTCATACGCTACTACATACTGTGATACTTTATCTATACTGATTTCAGCCCCATGTGCTCAGTTAAAATATGACAACAAATAGTCAGGACATATGTTAGTTCGAGAATTGAGTCTACATTTAACGTAATATATCAGTTTTTATTGCTATGAGAATCAGTCTATATAAACTCATGTTGGGACTAGACTCGAGCCAAAGTTTAATGTTATATAACAAGTGTCAGAATATAACAAGTGTCAGAATATAACAACGATTGCTGTAAGGATCAGAATCATATACCTTTGATGGAACCAGAATAATTAATTTGTGAAATGTATACTTGTTAATGCCATATTGAATAAGAATAAAAATGTACTTTGTATTATTAACAATTTATGATTTTGGAAATTTTCAAAAACTTACAGTTTACATATGATGTTTTCAATATCCTCTATAACTGATGCTACATATCATTTTATAAAAGCGATCGTTTACCACTTAATCTTACCTGAATAGACAACCATAAGAAGGAACACCAACAGCATGGTACTCACACTACACCAACATATAGAAATATCCAGTTGTGCATTTCAGTGGCAGCACAGAGATCGCAGGGTATAAATGAAAAACTGAACAGATCTATAGGCCGATGCCATTATATTTCCACCCACTGACTGATAAATCACAAGATATGGGAGTCGAAAAAATGTACAGATCGATCTATGTATTTGTTACCTGGAACAATTAGGAACGCTGTGGAGCAGATTAAAGATTCTCGTGGCCTCCAGGTATTAAGTCAATGCAATATCCGTCTGAATTTACAAGGAAAATGAATGAAAGACTGAAGAATGTCTCTCAACGAATACGGTTCTTTCAGAAAGATTTGCTTGATGGCTGCCATTAGTGTAAAGCTGTGGTTGGTGATAAAGGGTGGTTTTACTGCAGGCTCGTCGTTTCAAAGCATTAGCTATTGGCAGTCTTCCTTCGTAATGCCAAATGTCAACAATGTTGTTTGTCACTTTACTGATTAATATTTATCTCGTTTTGCACCCATATTATTCATTGTGATTTTCACTCAAAGCTGAATATCTAGGGAAAAAGTTGCTTAACAAAATGGCAGCCTTGTTAATATACGTTCGACAGATTTGTAAACATGTCCTTCGGCATTATTCACATTGAGAGGATGACTCCTGTTACATGTTACACAACCATACTTCAGCAAGAACAGGGCGTTAGCTATTAAATACTTCCTGTGACGTCATCTGTTCTCAGAGGTTTCATGGTTTTTGTGCACTCTACGACACGCATAGTCTGATAAACCTTGCCAAAGCTGTGCAAGATATATGCATGCTTTCCACTGACCTATACGGCGCTTGTGCAGTAGGATTGCTCGTTGGTGACAGTTCAAAAGTAGGGTCGACCTAGCGCTCCGAACAATACACACAGTAGGTCGACCTGGCGCTCTGACCAATACACACAGGTCGACCTAGCGCTCTGACCAATACACACAGCAGGTCGACTTAGCGCTCTGACCAATACACACAGCAGGTCGACCTTAGCGCTCTGACCAATACGCACAGGTCGACCTAGCGCTCTGACCAATACACACAGGTCGACCTAGCGCTCTGACCAATGCACACAGATGGACCTAGCGCTCTGATCAATACACACAGTAGGTCGACCTAGCGCTCTGACCAATACACACAGGTCGACCTAGCGCTCTAACCAATACACACAGGTCGACCTAGCGCTCTGACCAATACACACAGGTCGCTCTGACCAATACACACAGGTCGACCTAGCGCTCTGACCAATACACACAGATGGACCGAGCGCTCTGACCAATACACACAGGTCGACCTAGCGCTCTGACCAATAAACACAGATCTTGACCTCGACTTGCAGCAACATTCTGTCGTTGTCATTTGATATTTAAGTTGTACAGGGGTGGTCCTTAGAGAAATGTCTCAACGTCAGGTGGCTTCCCATTTCCATTACCATCGACACAATATGCACAAACGCGTTTCACGTGACCATCACTGACGTCACGAAACGCCGAACATGCAGATGTATTCAATTCAGTATACTAATTATCGTGTTTACGTATGGGTTAGAATTGGTCTTCAGTAACCCATGCTTGTCGGTAGAGGCGGCTAACCGATCGGGTGGTCAGACTCGATGACTTAGTTGACACATGTATGTCATCGTATCCCAATTGAGTTGAACGTTGCTCATGATGATCACTAGATTATCTGGTCCAGACTCGATTATTTACAGACCGCCGTCATATAACTGGAATATTGCTGAGTGCGGCGTAAAAGTAAACTCACTCACTGTATTTGTCCAATATATATTTTGATTTCCTATGTGCACAATTTCTTTTTGTGGCTAGTATATTATAAAAATGCAAAATTGTCGATACTCTGTACGCACCCAAATCAGCACATCCTAGGACATAATACATTTTTAACCAGCAAGGACTTATCTCTTCAAAATATGAACCACGTACCAGATACAGTACCTCAGGGTTAGATGTTTACAACTTGTACAAACAGAACATTGCACCACAAGATAGTGATAGTGATATTCCAGCAATATCACGACGGGGGACACCTGAAATTGGCTTCACACATTTTGCCCATGTCAACCCATTTCTTCAACACCACGAGCGAACGCTTTAACCACTAGGCTACTCCACCGCCCGCACCACAAAATAACTGAGCAAAATGAAGGGTATTTGCATACAATGCGCTATGCATGTGTATAGACGCCATGAATCAACGAGAAGATATATACATATTTGTTGTTTATTGTTATGGCACCTAGCAATATTCCAGCTATATGGCGGTGGTCTGTAAGCAAGAAAAGCCTTTAAAAGGGCAACGTTGGAAGCACCTGAGTAAATTAAGAAATTTAGTGAGACGGACGTGAGATGATTTGGGGGTGAAGCTGATTTCAAGAACATCACGATGACGATACCCCAGTCTATTAGAGACTTGCTTCTATAAGAGATCGGTAGGCATCGCAAATACGGTACTCTAATCTCCAGTATATGACACTTCATATCAAAGATCTTTGTCATCTCTATGTCTGGAAATGATGATGATGATGATGATGATGATGATGATGATGATGATGATAGGATATTTATATAGCGCACATATCCACCCAACTATAGCTATATAGCGCTTGAGTATTCCCTTGATCAACGGATATCTTTTTTTCTGGCATTCTTTTAACCAACTCATCTCCCTGGGGAGTATTCAACTCATGCAGCATGTTAGGGCGCAGCCAGTTATCACACAGCCTCATCCTCACAAGGTACCCATTTGCAGCTGGGTGAACTGGGACACATAGTCACAGTATTTTGTCCAATGATACTGCACGTTACTATACCCGTAACTAGGTGTCTGCACGTGTTCGTGTGTCCACCATCTGACCACCTACCGTCGAATGAGTGGGTTCTTTTAAGTGCACAGGGTTGTATACTGCACACTAGGGGTTGTCACAACACTGAAAGAGCCTGCAAGTAATGTTAGCTCCAAGGTTTTCACACCCGGTCACAAGTGGGGATCGATGCAGGCACCTTTCGCTTACTAGCGCGGCGCCTTAGACAGCTCTCCCACCATGTCCACAATGCTTGAGTGAGTGATTGAGTGATTAATATATGGTTTTAGCAATATTCCAGCAATATCACGACGATTTGATTCCCCACATGGGTACAATGTGTTTAGCCCATTTCGGGTGTCCCCCGCCATGATAATACTGGAATTGCTAAAAGCGGCGTAAAACCATTCTCACTCATGTCCTTGTGTGTATAACAAGATGGTGTTAACTTCAGATGTTTATTAAATTTCACTTTTTCCTGTTGAATACACCATATTATTTCTAATATTCAACAAAAATCGGAAAACTGTAAATATTACAAAGATCAGATAGATACACAATAATGATGAACATTTATTGCACAAAAGTGAGAACTTCTCAAAGCTATTTATGAAAACGGAATAAATAGTATATGACTGGATAAAGAATGCTTGGACCAGTATTGCAGTGGTATCCTGGTGTGCAAGCTTGCTGCAGGAGGAAAAGTGGTGAATGTCTTTCTGATAGGTGTTTGCTACTTGGTTGAAACTGGGCCACATGTATTGTGCTGACAAAAATACTATACTCAAAGGCAAAAGTTATTATGATACAAAAAACACCCAACAGAATCAGTGTTAAACTTTTTACTGCCAAGAATGAAACGTTATTACATGGAAAGACAAATGTTTCAGATATGGTAACTATCACCAGTCCATAGGTACGTGCACCTGGCATATGCAAATGAGCCACAACACAAGAGAGGGTTCACAAGTTCGCATGGTCAGTACCGAGAGTGTCCTCCTTGTGTATTGATGCAGGCATGGCACCTTTGCCTCATTGTCGATGACATTCCTGGCGAAAATCATTCCATATCCCAGGATTTGGCAGTCTTCCTTCCTTGTTGGAGGGTTTGGATGACATGGTTTAAGTTGCTTCACAGGCGATTTCAGTGGGTGACAAATCAAAACATGTATCCTGCTGTCAGCTTGGTGAAGAAGGAAACATGACTCCTCGGTGACGTGAACTCATCTCCACGTGTAAGTGTTGTGTGCCCCACTAGAGACATCTGCGTCAATATTCTGGCATCAGAACTGGCTTCACGCTACGGGTATTGCATGGATGTCGTATACACATATGTTGTTGAACTGTTCACGCAGAGACTTCTCTGTTGTTGGGTACTGTACGCACTGTAAGGTTTGCTTGAACCTTTGTTGGAGGTGCGTGAATCAGATCCATCAGTCGTCGTGTGGGGTGATTACTGGTGGGTGGCCGTTATTGGAACTGTCTAGATAATGATTGTTTTGCTGAAAATGACTCCATATGTGGAAGCACATCTTAAGCTTTTTCTAGAACGACAAACAGTTTTTCTTTGGCGTCTGCACTTCTTACGACTGCACTGTGTGTAAATGATAAGCATCTGCTTCTCTGGTCTTTAAAATGAATATTGCTGGCCACTGTTCTCGAATATGTCATACTTCTTGCAAATTCCATACAATTCAAACAACAACGGCATGATTGCATTTCTTCAATGTTTTAAAACATTCTTTTTCTGGTTCAAATTACAAAATTAATTCACACGATTAACAAAAAATCCATGTCACAATAACTTTAGCCTTCTTGTACAATCTTAGTCTTCTTTAACATTAAGAACAGGGATTCAAACACATGATAATAGGTTACTGGTATATACGAAAGGAACAAAACTCTTTACAGAAAACTTTGGTGCTGTAGACAGTTGGGCAGGGCAGGCCTAAGAACATAATAATGCTCAATAAGAACATTAACTGCCATGAAGCAGGAGCACATAAAATGTACCAAACAATTCCTTAAAACAGATAAAAGGCATGCAAATTTAAAGCTGGGACACTCACTTCTTTCAATAATATATTGTTCCAACTGTTACCTGGGGTTTTCGGGGTGTTATACCCTTCCTCCCTAGGCAAGCTGTCTAGCCACTCTGGTTCTGGGGATGATGTAGCTAAGATGAATAGTGAAAGATAAGTCCAATGTGGTGTTCAAGTCCTGTTTATTTTGGAATGAATTCTTTCACAAAGGTCCTCAGAAACTACCTAGCTTTCCTGGTTTACATGCAACACAGATTCACAAATCTCCTGGAAGAACTTGTTGGTTTCTTGTACAACTCCTAAAGTTACTAGTTCATCTGAGCCATTCTCTCAATATACAGAGAGAACCTCTCAAGTCAACAGTGGGGCCCAGAGTTCCTTCTCTTCCCCTCGAAATGTGTGAAAAGTCTTTTTTGACAATTTTAGGCTCCTCCCCCCGAAATAATGTCCTACCTCATACAAAAATGACTCATATCCAATCTTAATAATTAGTTACTTTCATTAGTCCCTTTTGGAGACTTTATTTGGTACCATCAAATTCTTCCAGTGATAAAATGACATTGCTAGTTATCCTTAAGCCATATATCAACCAAACGTTGACATATCTAACTAACATCTCAGACTGGTAGGCGCCAAGAGATACTTAATCAAATCATTTCAGATCCTATGCGTGCCCCTTTATTGACAAACTGACCAAACTGACCATCTGAATCCCAAATGTCCATCCACCCCATTTGTGTAGAAACACCAGTTTGAATGTTTCACCCTCATTTATGTCAATTCAGAGAAATTGTTATTCCCCAAGAAAAGTGAATCAATAAGAGTTCGGTTAGCTTGGTCAATGCACTTTCCCAGTACATTCAATCTTCTTAACTTGACTTCAAATTTTCCTTAAATATTTATAAAATGCATATAATGTTTTCAACTCTAAATATCCTGGTTATACATGCCCCTCCCGTTGTAGAGCATGTCCCATGCGACTGATAAATCGCTTAAGTTCCAACATACATACACATATATCAAATACATAACAATTGTAAAGATTTGTATACATATCAATAAG
The DNA here is from genome assembly GCF_003918875.1 of Haliotis rubra. NCBI lineage: Eukaryota > Metazoa > Mollusca > Gastropoda > Lepetellida > Haliotidae > Haliotis > Haliotis rubra. Next base: position 47,812 of record NW_025767171.1, on the reverse strand, counting down.
TCAAATTTTCCTTAAATATTTATAAAATGCATATAATGTTTTCAACTCTAAATATCCTTGTTATACATGCCCCTCCCGTTGTAGAGCATGTCCCATGCGACTGATAAATCGCTTAAGTTCCAACATACATACACATATATCAAATACATAACAATTGTAAAGATTTGTATACGTATCAATAAGTCAAGAATACAATATCAATGAGAAATATCAAATAAGTAACTATATATCTGAGGACCGGAAAACGCAAAATTCAAATACAGGTAAGTGTCTCAGATAGGATCTGTCTTAGGTTGTACCTATCTGAGAAGTGTAGAAGACATGTTAGAGCAAATAACATTTTTAAGTAACAATTGCTGATTGAATATAATAAATGCAAACAGCATAGGTATTACAAATCAAATCAAATATTACGAAAGTTTGGATTCTTGAACATTTTTTTCTTTTTTCTTTCATTGCATTAAAGGTCACATAAACCCTAGGGGTACAAATACATAAATCACTAACTGGCATCGTTATAAATGAAACCCCGTCATTAAAACTACTCATTTCGACCTTTAATTGACTTAAATCGACCTTTTGACAACAGTGCACAATTCTCACCCGCGAACGAAATTTCAACCAATCAGAGCGGCGCGTCTCTGTGACGTCATATGAGGAATAGCTTTGAGGGCCGATGCAGAATTCATCTACATTTTAGGGGTAAATTATCTTGTTTACAGGCTTGTATAAACCTGAAATCGTGACAATTGTTGTGGAAAATGAAAGCTATATGTTCTCACAATCTACTGTCATTTAATTTTGTCTCCTGCTTTGCCTAGTTTCCGAGTTACAACTTGTTTTCATAGACGATTCCGTCAAAATCGATTGGTGTCGTTAGGCCCTATTTGTATAATGACTGATCTAAATTGATCCCATTTCTGTGTTTTTACCTCGATATTTAATCATGTCATGTAAAAATCTGTTTGTATTCTCAAAACAGTGTCGGCCCATAAGTTTTCACATGCAATACAGCAATTAATACTCCCTTGTTGTAACCCGTGTTAGGTGGTATAAACCTACACATGTCATTTGTCATCATTCACTTGATGGTCAGTTAATGAATTTATAACAGGTATAATTAGTGGTAACACACTTAGATTACCCGACAAAGGTTCCCATTTGGCATTTCTTGTGTCTGGAGTAAATATTCAACATTATAAACATCGATCAAAGGATTAACCGATAACACGCTGATTGATTAATTACTTCTATCTTACACAGCGGAATTGTCAAAAGGTAGTGTTTATGTATGTAGATTTACTAATCTATACTGAATACACTCTGTCGTGTCGGTGTCTGCGTAAAAACAACGTGCTTCTTTCAAAGGATTAACCGGCAATACATTGATTGATTGCCCATTATTGGCTAACTAAATTACTGTTTTTAAAGAAAGGCGGACATTATGCAATTAGTTGCCAGGTGTGCTATCTTGGGTGACCAATGAGACTATACACCAATACCTGAAAAGATTGATCACTTTTTCGTATATTAAACTGTTAAAAGACACATCATTTGGAACAGTTTTGTGGATATTGATGGATACATTCCTCGAACAAGGTAATGGCCTGATATTGTTCCTATAACTTTAATCTGTTTTAATTTTAATATTTGCACTTTGTTTTTATTCATTTGTCGTAGCATTCAACAGAATCATTGTTTTCGCCGTGAAGTGTAATGAGACAGACAACATACACTAGGGTGTGTGTGCGGATTATGATTCACATTGGCAAACTATAAAATGTCTAGCTATTACAGTTCTGTTATAAATTCACTATAAGTATCAGCAGATCGTCTGCTTTTTATTTAGTTTCAAAATGCATACAAGTATGATAACAAACTAATTAGGATTATAAGACCAAATATAAAGACGCACATTGACTAGTATCTACATACTGGTGAGTGGACATTAACCATGTGAATGTAGCAAGAAATTTATCGCGCAGTATTGTAACTTCGACCCCCACCTCGCTTCCGTGGAAGAAATCGTTATGTTATAAGTTGTGTCATGCAAAATCCGTTTGGTTATGATTCCAATACATATTTAACTACGAGTAGAAAGTAGTTTTGATTTTCTAACTTGATGAAAACAAACTATAATCTCATTAATTCTAACAGACTTTACGATTTTCAAAAAATGGCGGCGCCCTGTCGGGAACATCCGCCAGTCTGAGGATAAATGCTATTTAGGTTTGTTTTCACCGAGATACAAAATCAAAACTACTTTCTACTGGTAGTAAAATATTTATTTTATTGATGGCCAATAGGATTTTGCATGACATAGCGTATAACATAACAATTTCTCTCCTGGCAGCGAGGTGGGTGTCAATATAATACTACTTACAATATTATTGTTACTTCGACCACAACCTCACTTCCGAGGAAGAAATCGTTATGTTACAAGTTGTGTCATGGAAAATCTTTATGGTCATCAATCATTTACATATTTTACTACAACTAGTAAGTAGTTTTGATTCTTTAACTTCCGTGAAGCGATCTGAACACAAGTAAAATATCGTTTCAGGCTTCCACAACGCTCGCTTCGCACTCACAAACATAACCCATTTAGCACGAACTGCGGGGTCCTGTGGAAATCTGTGCATGGTGACACCATCGCCCGACCCCTAGGAGCAATTGACGACAAAGCAACGATTCGGAATGTCGTCGTTGATGTCGAGAAATCATCAAAATGATGAGCATGCTACACACTTTCTATACAACTAACTGAAAATCGTTCCTCATATGACGTCACTGCAGTGCTCTGGCGACAGAGTTACGTAACATGTCTGTGGTTTCGTTGGCGGGCGAGAGAGAAGCAGGCGACTTTTTTGGCCACTTTTAATCGCTCGGTATTAATTAACCACAAGTTTTTAAAGAATAAATTTGGTGTTCCGCATAAGACTAACCACAAATCTTTCATATGTAATGGTTAAAGAGTTTGGTGTTCCGCATAAGACTAACCAAATGGTTAAAAGAGTAACAAAAACAAAGTTTAGTGGTTCTTTAAGAATATCCAACAATCCCAATTGGTCGTCACCAATGTACCATACAACATATCACTCTCCCACAAGGAATGTTTACCACATCAAATAGACTGCAGAACAGCGCGCATTGCTCATACAACCTCTGTTCATGAGAAAATAACATGCAGTACTCGTGGGTCAGTCAAATATTTTACATTAAAGGCCTTGTTAAACTGTTTAATCACTTAATCAATTCAGTCCCAGTCATAGGTAGTCATTCCTATGTTAATCTCTTACATTGGTCTATCAACCAATTCTATTCATATTCAGTTGAATCCTCTGTACGTCTTGTACTCAAAAACGCCTCTGACCAGGAAATTTTTTTGTCTCCCATCGATGTAATTGGCCTCCGCTTACACTCCACGACCGATTTATAGGTCTTCACCCAGGCTACGAGACAGATCGACTCTCCGTCCTTCGTCCCGAATGAATTCATCGTTAGTCTTTCAACTGTCCTCATATTTCAGCGACCAGAGGTAAATGCCTATCTACCTCACACTAGAGAGTGTCAGTCATCTCTAGACTCTTTTGAGCTTTTATGTTCACGAATGCAGTCCTTCTGCTTCATACAAAGGCGGTCTCTCTCCGCTACGAATGCATCAAGTCTCACTGGTGCGGTCATACAAAAATGCTCTATGGCCATCTCTCTCCGCTTCATATACATCAATTCTCATAATGCAGGCATGTCCCTCTGCTTTATATTCATCAATTCTCACAAATGCGGTCTCTCTGCTTCATATACATCAATTCTCATAGGCGCTGGCATGTCCTCCGCGACTTTTCCATAACAATTCTCATAACTTTTGGGTACCCATATGAATTGACACTTGTCATGATAAAGTGGGACTTAAAATATATCTTACTATCTTATACTCAGAATTTCAGGAACATTTTGAACAGGAATCCTATCGTTTGTTCTTGTGCTTCCGTTTCGCTTTTCCTTTCATTGTTTTTCTGATGTGGAAGTCTTCCACTATTTCCGCAGGGAGAAATTCCCATAGGACCGGTGTCACTTTCTGTGACACCTACATACCGGACTTCGTACAATTTACCCCTGTAATCGAACATACATTCTCTATTGCTTCAATTTGTCTGTCCTCTGTTGCAGGACTGGTTCCAAAGATTGGTCCTTGCCAAGATCTATTGTGTTTCCTACTTCAACCCTTTTCGTCCCTAAAAACAACTGTTCTCGTTTGTCTGTCATGTCAGTTACAGCTGACATTAAATTGTCAACATCAGATTGAGGTAAGGTATCTGGAAACATACCTGGGTAGGTGTAACTACACCTGTGGTACCACCTGTGATTTCCTGATCTAAATTATATCACATATTGATACACCTGGAACACCTGATGGTGTACCTGTGGACATACCTGAACACTCACCTATAGTCATGCCAGTGTCACCCGATGACTCACCTGTAGTCATATCAGTGACACCCGATGACCTACCTGTGTCATCACCAACAGGTACAGTGTGTATGTGTACATCATTAAACAATCTGACGTTGTCACCTGCACAATTGACAGGGTACACCGATAGATGGGCAATGAATAGGTGAGCCAACCTGTAATGACAGGTCACTCTGTTTATCCGACATGGAGGCAAGTTACCATGAGTACCTGAGTGCATGTCCAAAACCATATCAGGATTTGTCATATAGTCTTCAACACTATCAGTCAAAAGCTGTCACTCGATTCCTACTGTCAGTCAACTTGTTTAAAAAAAACCTGTCACCTGTGTCGACTTGTATAATGTGTGTGCTGTTTCCAGTATTGGTCTCACTATACATATTATCAAAGACAACTTTCTCTATTACCCTACCAAAGCAGGTATTTTAATTTCTTAACTGGTAGTGTTTATTAATCTAAATGATGCTATTTGATTTATAGGTGAAGTGATACCTCTAGTACCTAACACATGTAAAGATATTGTAACAGATTCAATTGGTTCAATGACTCCTAATTCAGTGTCTGGGTTATTCACATAAACATGTAATAGTGTCTCTATACTGGACACTGGAATTAGCAAAAGAAGCAATGAATTTTGTCTCTTCAAGTCCTTAAGCGTAAGTTACTGACTCAATCCATTGCGACTTACGTCAATGCTAATTTTCTGTCTCTGTAAAAAAATTTTAAACCTAACAATGCATCAACAGCTATGTTGAATGTACATGAAATGCTTGATGAATGCTTGAGGTATACCTAAAACATTTAACTGATTCCAATCTGCTCCAACCAATGTCCTTGCACCTTGTTTTGTAATAGGAAAACAGTTCTCATTCTTGTTAAATGAGAAAATATCTGATTTCATGCAGCTCAAACTGGCAGCTGAGTCACATAGCACCTTGTATGATTTCCCTGAATCTTAACCCTAACACTGCTATGGGATAGTCCCATACTACATGTCAAAATAACAACATCACTCAAATCACTATTCTTACTGTGATTTGGCTCTTGATCATCTTCAATTGTAAATGCGTGCCTACCGCTCTTAATGGCATTCAACGTGTGCTAATTTGTCAGCAGGCTCACACCCTCATTTAGCATCACACTGTGACTTTGGCGAAAGTTTGGCTCAGAAAACAGAATCAGCTAATGTGGCCTATCCTACCACATCGATAACATTGTAATAAGTTAGCAAAGCACTCAGACATACTAAAATGTGTCCTACCGAATCCTCTGCATATCCTCCTAGGATGTGGCATCTGTGTACCATCCATATGGTTCATATGGTCTATAGAACCCAGGTCTGTTTATGGACCTAGACCTCTGATACAGAGATCCTGGTTTCAGTCCCTGAGAGCTATAAAAGTTCTGTGTCCAATTAGGCTCTTGAGGCTGAAATCCTGAATTGTCATGAAAGTCACCTTGGAATGTCACCCGACGAGGAGAAGCATTACGCCGTCCATATGAATTGTCTCTATAGCCACGTCCATATGAATTGTCTCTCTGGTCCCTTGAGTTCTCCCTCGATGTCAAGGATAATATTTGTCCCTTTAAGTCCTCAATAACAGCCACAAGTCTATCTGAGGATGGCGATGTGCTACCAAAGGCAGCATCTGCCATCCTTGCACTCTCGAACACCTCATCTTTTGTATCGTGAGGCCTGGTCAAGATAAATTGCTTTATCTGAGGCTTGGAGTTTCTGATCACAGCGTCTTTGACAAAGTTGTCATCAAGACGATCGAGACTCCTGGCCTCATGTTCAAGGTCTTGTAGGAAGTCCTCAAAATTCTCAGAGTCTTTCTGCTTCCTACTGTACAACTTATCTAACCTATCATAAATTTTCACAGAATTTTGCTTGTACCTAGCAAGAAAAGCAGCTTTTACTTCCTCCCAAGAATCATCCTCAAAATCTTTTGCCTCAAACCATTTAAAAGCTTTGCCATCTAACCACAAACTGAAAGCTATTTTCTTGCCCTCATCAGAATAATTGTTCAGAGCTGTAAACTTTCCATAACGTTTCAACCAAGCACTGGCCTTAGCTGATTCACTACCATCAAATTTCTCAAGATTGATGTGACCAAGGGCCAAAGTATTAGCCAATGTACAAACACTTCTGTTTAGTCTGTCTGGGTTATCCTCACAATACTGTGAAAAGAAACTAGACTGACCCTCTTTCTTAACTTTAGTCACTCCACTCTCTTCATTGACATACAGCATTTTGAAATTAACAGTTGTGTCAACAGTAGACTCTCCAAAACAATCTAACTCTTTCTGAGAAGTAGGAGAAATAAAAGAAGCACCCCTTTCACTAATTGGAGATCTAACAACTGGCTCAGTTAAAGTAGCAAAACTTGGTGAGAATGCTGGCAAATCAATAGAAGCATGAGCATAGTTAATGGGAGTAAAAACTTAACTACTGTACCCTTATCATCAGATGACATGACGCGATATAACACATAATTGGTACAAACAATAGTAACAAGATAGATAAATGTCAGATTCAGAGTCTCACAGTACACAAACTAAACATTCAATGCACACTGAAGAAAGTTACTAATCACACAAGTAGGCTGCTGGGGGGTCTGTCCTGCTGAAACTGTCCAACACTAGAAAATCAATATCGCAGTTCTGGTAGTGACCACACTGTCCTGGAATCAATAAGTCCCGGGGCTCACAGAGTTAATGTGCACTGTCAGGCTTGGGAGAGGTCCTCACATGGTTGAAAGGCAAAATGCACCTATTTCAGTAAATCAGGACATATAACCTTCCATGAATGGCAACAGTCTCTTCCAGGTCCACATAGCACATACCCATAGCAGGAGATGGAAACAGTTCACGTACCTTTCCTCATTAGTTGCAAGTCCAACAGAATCATAACTTTTCACACACCATGAAAAATTCGAGCACGGTACAGAGAACTTAAAGCAACTCCACCATCTGTTACCTGAAGGTGTCGGGGTGTTCTACCCTTATTCCCTAGGCAAGCTTAATCCTCTCCATCCACCCCATTTGTGTAGAAACACCAGTTTGAATGTTTCACCCTCATTTATGTCAATTCAGAGAAATTGTTATTCCCCAAGAAAAGTGAATCAATAAGAGTTCGGTTAGCTTGGTCAATGCACTTTCCCAGTACATTCACTCTTCTTAACTTGACTTCAAATTTTCCTTAAATATTTACAAAATGCATATAATGTTTTCAACTCTAAATATCCTGGTTATACAACTAACAAAGGAACAGAAAGGGGTGATGTTTTTAAACTCTACTTGAGGGAAAGGTATCTATGCTTGATCAATCTGTAATAACACTAATGCAAAACAAGATGAGAAGTCACTATAAATAAAGATAAATAAAATGTATATCATGCTGTGAAATAACGGCTCAAATATTTTCATGAATCACAAGATTTCAGACTTGTTTCATGAGTTTTTTCAGTTTGAGAAATAGCGCGCGTGCGTGTGTGTGAAATATGCTACAGTACAAAACCCTACCTCACCCCTTCCCCTCCATAACAAATGATTGTAGATGCTTGTGTTTTGCTTTGTTTTTTCAGAGAAATGTCTATTATCACTGATGAAAATATGTTCTGCACAACAATCTTGGAGTGTCAGCCTTAAGGTCATTGCACTGTTTGGTTATATCCCAAAACTTCCACATCCCAATACTACCACACATTGTTCAAACAACTACTCCTCATCACTCCTTTTTAGGTAATAGGATTGCCCGGGAAGTGCACTGAACTGAAACAACAGATAATGATACATCACCTGACTTAGCAGAGGGATTTTTGTAGAGATGCAGTTAGTTAATAAATCTGAAATATATATAATATAAATTCGTGCATATTTCATGTAGGCAAAAATTGTTTTTGTTTTCTTGTTTTTACCTTGAAATGTTGTTGATTACGTTCATAGTATTCTGAAGATGCAAAACATAAATTATGCAAGCTTTATGTACCTTTGATGTATATGTATGTCAACATATGTAGTATTACAATATAATGTGTTTTGAAATTTTATATTTATTGCTTAAAAGGGGCCATCAAGCCAAACAATTCCTTTCAATTCTGATTTGCAAATATAAAGTAATATGTACCGAAAAATTCAAAATGTTTACTTTAAAAGATAATTTAATGAAATTTGTCAATCAGATATCAGAATGTTTAAAGAATATGTAATAGGCAAAAGATTTACATATGGATGTCCCCGTCATGTATAAAACAGGTAAAGACTGCATGTTACGGCAGTGACACTGTGACGGTATATAATGTCACCACCGTAATGGCCCTACAGAACGTCCACTTGCTGCAACAACAGTACAGAGTGGCAGGGTTATGACTCAAACGTGCAGGTGAAATCTTGGACACTATAGGACATAAGGTTCATATAGATGTTCTACATAGGCTGTTATATGTAACTAGAAAAATTATGTTTTTTTGTTAATAACCCTGACTTAATAAAATATATAATTTATTACTAAGTGACAGTTTGTATTCATTACCGATTAATAGGTTAAACCATTACAGACTGAGGTAATGCAGTATGCTAAAGTGTGTGCAGTCAACCAGAACTGTTGTTGTTATAAGCTGTGGAAGTTTTGGGATGTGGAAGTTTTGGGAGGATACCCACTGTTTCAGCACTTGAAATACTGTAAGTCAATAAAGGAATTGTAGTTTGGACTGTATCAACACTAGTTATCTAACCTCTGTAACATTTCTCTGCACTTTCTAAACTTCACTGAGTCAAAATATTTCTTGAATATTGCACATTGAAACAGATTATTGCACTCATTTGTCCATGTTTCATTGTGTTAAATAACATATTCTAGGATTAAATGCTATTTGGTACACCAAGCTGTATACCTGATATATGACACTCAGCTAATTACCTGTATATCGTACAGTCATATCAACATGACATCTTCAACACTACATGGAGGACTTGCTGACCTGGCAATATGTCACAACATGAGATTCTCAACTAATACTTATACCATTCATGTAAAGAAGCCATGAACATATTCATGACTTGTTATGCATGCTGTTACCAAGTCACACAATAACTGTCATCACAAAACAAAAATTTAGTAACAGATAACTTCAAAAGCTTTGCGATCTGAAAGCATAAGTTTTTCCATGTCAACAGTGACAATAAATGCGTATCTGATGAACTGATATAAACGTTAAACAAGGACACTTTTTCATACAATAAATAATATATGTCATGCTAAATATCACATATTAAGATGTTTAGTATCACATATTAAGATGTTTAGTATCACATATAAATGTACATATCACATATATGATTAATATCACAAACTCATATTCGGTTGTATAAACCAAAACAAACACAGAGTAAACTCTTGATGGTTCTAACAAACACATCTTGTCATAGCTAATTAATCTTCAAACATAAAGTTAAACCATTGAACACTTGTTTGTACTCTTTAGCAAGATACATCAGACTAGTTACATATTTCAGACAAAACCAACAGGAACACACCAGGATGTCTCCCCAGGCATCAATGACAACACAACATAGAGACACAAACCCACCAGTGTGGTATAGTACGTCAGTGTACATTGTCACAATTCACAGCAGTGTATGAAACAATGTTACACATACAGACACAAACCCATCAGTGTGGTATAGTACGTCAGTGTACATTGTGACAAGTCACAGCAGTGTATGAAACAATGTTACACATACAGACACAAACCCATCAGTGTGGTATAGTACGTCAGTGTACATTGTGACAAGTCACAGCAGTGTATGAAACAATGTTACACATAGAGACACAAACCCATCAGTGTGGTATAGTACGTCAGTGTACATTGTCACAAGTCACAGCAGTGTATGAAACAATGTTACACATACAGACACAAACCCATCAGTGTGGTATAGTACGTCAGTGTACATTGACACAATTCACAGCAGTGTATGAAACAATGTTACACATAGAGACACAAACCCATCAGTGTGGTATAGTACATCAGTGTACATTGTCTCAAATCACAGCAGTGTATGAAACAATGTTACACATAGAGACACAAACCCATCAGTGTGGTATAGTACGTCAGTGTACATTGTGACAAGTCACAGCAGTGTATGAAACAATGTTACACATACAGACACAAACCCATCAGTGTGGTATAGTACGTCAGTGTACATTGTGACAAGTCACAGCAGTGTATGAAACAATGTTACACATACAGACACAAATCCATCAGTGTGGTATAGTACGTCAGTGTACATTGTGACAAGTCACAGCAGTGTATGAAACAATGTTACACATACAGACACAAACCCATCAGTGTGGTATAGTATGTCAGTGTACATTGTCACAATTCACAGCAGTGTATGAAACAATGTTACACATACAGACACGAACCCATCAGTGTGGTATAGTACGTCAGTGTACATTGTGACAAGTCACAGCAGTGTATGAAACAATGTTACACATACAGAATGCAATATTTGGTTGTTGAGATATAATAATAAAGTGCCATTCTTACATCATGCCACAAGTGACACTGCAAGATCCTCCAAATGATGTAAACATGTCTGATAGGTCCTGTGTATGATGTAAACATGTCAGATTGGTGTTTGAGGGGCGGTGGTTAAAGTCTAGTGGTTAAAGCGTTGGCTCGTCACGCCGAAGACCCGGGTTCGATTCCCCACATGGGCACAATGTGTTAAGCCCATTTCTGGTGTCCCCCGCTGTGATATTGCTGGAATATTGCTAAAAGCGGCAAAAACTAAACTCAGTCAGTCAGTCCTGTGTTTGATGTAAACATGTCTGATAGGTCCTGTGTATAATGTAAACTTGTCAGACAGGTCCTGTGCATGATGTAAACTTGTCTGATAGGTACTGTGTATGATGTAAACTTGTCTGATAGGTACTGTGTATGATGTAAACATGTCTGATAGGTCCTGTGCATGATGTAAACTTGTCTGATAGGTCCTGTGCATGATGTAAACATGTCTGATAGGTACTGTGTATGATGTAGGTCCTGTGTATGATGTAAACTTGTCTGATAGGTACTGTGTATGATGTAGGTCCTGTGTATGATGTAAACTTGTCTGACAGGTCCTGTGCATGATGTAAACATGTCTGATAGGTCCTGTGTATGATGTAAACTTGTCTGATAGGTACTGTGTATGATGTAAACATGTCTGATAGGTCCTGTGTATGATGTAAACATGTCTGATAGGTCCTGTGTATGATGTAAACATGTCTGATAGGACCTGTGTATGATGTAAACTTGTCTGATAGGTACTGTGTATGATGTAAACATGTCTGATAGGACCTGTGTATGATGTAAACTTGTCTGATAGGCCCTGTGTATGATGTAAACATGTCTGATTGGCCCTGTGTATGATGTAAACTTGTCTGATAGGCCCTGTGTATGATGTAAACATGTCTGATAGGCCCTGTGTATGATGTAAACATGTCTGATAGGCCCTGTGTATGATGTAAACTTGTCTGACAGGTCCTGTGCATGATGTAAACTTGTCTGATAGGTACTGTGTATGATGTAAACTTGTCTGATAGGTACTGTGTATGATGTAAACATGTCTGACAGGTCCTGTGCATGATGTAAACATGTCTGATAGGTCCTGTGTATGATGTAGGTCCTGTGTATGATGTAAACTTGTCTGACAGGTCCTGTGCATGATGTAAACATGTCTGATAGGTCCTGTGTATGATGTAAACTTGTCTGATAGGTACTGTGCATGATGTAAACATGTCTGACAGGTCCTGTGCATGATGTAAATATGTCTGATAGGTCCTGTGTATGATGTAAACTTGTCTGATAGGCCCTGTGTATGATGTAAACTTGTCTGATAGGCCCTGTGTATGATGTAAACATGTCTGATAGGCCCTGTGTATGATGTAAACTTGTCTGACAGGTCCTGTGCATGATGTAAACTTGTCTGACAGGTCCTGTGTATGATGTAAACTTGTCTGATAGGTCCTGTGTATGATGTAAACATGTCTGATAGGCCCTGTGTATGATGTAAACTTGTCTGACAGGTCCTGTGCATGATGTAAGGTCCTGTGTATGATGTAAACATGTCTGATAGGTCTGTGTATGATGTAAACTTGTCTGATAGGTCCTGTGTATGATGTAAACTTGTCTGATAGGTCCTGTGTATGATGTAAACATGTCTGATCCTGTGCATGATGTAAACATGTCTGATAGGTGCTGTGATAGGTCCTGTGTATGATGTAAACATGTCTGATAGGTCCTGTGTATGATGTAAACTTGTCTGATAGGCCCTGTGTATGATGTAAACTTGTCTGATAGGTCCTGTGTATGATGTAAACATGTGTATGATGTAAACTTGTCTGATAGGTCCTGTGCATGATGTAAACATGTCTGACAGGTACTGTGTATGATGTAAACATGTCTGATAGGTCCTGTGTATGATGTAAACTTGTCTGATAGGTCCTGTGTATGATGTAAACTTGTCTGATAGGTCCTGTGTATGATGTAAACATGTCTGATAGGTCCTGTGTATGATGTAAACTTGTCTGATAGGTCCTGTGTATGATGTAAACTTGTCTGATAGGTCCTGTGTATGATGTAAACTTGTCTGATAGGTCCTGTGCATGATGTAAACTTGTCTGATAGGTCCTGTGTATGATGTAAACTTGTCTGATAGGGTACTGTGTATGATGTAAACATGTCTGATAGGTCCTGTGTATGATGTAAACTTGTCTGATCCTGTGTGATAGGTCCTGTGTATGATGTAAACTTGTCTGATAGGTCCTGTGTATGATGTAAACTTGTCTGATAGGTCCTGTGTATGATGTAAACTTGTCTGACAGGTCCTGTGTATGATGTAAACATGTCTGATAGGTCCTGTGTATGATGTAAACATGTCTGATAGGTCCTGTGTATGATGTAAACATGTCTGATAGGGTCCTGTGTATGATGTAAACTTGTCTGATAGGTCCTGTGTATGATGTAAACTTGTCTGATAGGTCCTGTGTATGATGTAAACTTGTCTGATAGGTCCTGTGTATGATGTAAACTTATGTCTGATAGGTCCTGTGTATGATGTAAACTTGTCTGGGTCCTGTGTATGATGTAAACATGTCTGATAGGTCCTGTGTATGATGTAAACATGTCTGATATGGTCCTGTGTATGATGTAAACTTGTCTGATAGGTCCTGTGTATGATGTAAACATGTCTGATAGGTCCTGTGTATGATGTAAACTTGTCTGATAGGTCCTGTGTATGATGTAAACTTGTCTGATAGGTCCTGTGTATGATGTAAACTTGTCTGATAGGTCCTGTGTATGATGTAAACCTGATGTCTGATGAGGTCCTGTGTATGATGTAAACTTGTCTGATAGGTCCTGTGTATGATGTAAACTTGTCTGACAGGTCCTGTGTATGATGTAAACATGTCTGATAGGTCCTGTGTATGATGTAAACTTGTCCTGATAGGTCCTGTGTATGATGTAAACTTGTCTGATAGGTCCTGTGTATGATGTAAACATGTCTGATAGGTCCTGTGTCCTGTAGGTATGTGTATGATGTAAACTTGTCTGATAGGTCCTGTGTATGATGTAAACTTGTCTGATAGGTCCTGTGTATGATGTAAACTTGTCTGATAGGTCCTGTGTATGATGTAAACTTGTCTGATAGGTCCTGTGCATGATGTAAACATGTCTGATAGGTCCTGTGTATGATGTAAACATGTCTGATAGGTCCTGTGTATGATGTAAACTTGTCTGATATGGTCCTGTGTATGGTCTGTATGTATGTAAACTTGTCTGATAGGTCCTGTGTATGATGTAAACTTGTCTGATAGGTCCTGTGTATGATGTAAACTTGTCTGATAGGTCCTGTGTATGATGTAAACATGTCTGATAGGTCCTGTGTATGATGTAAACTTGTCTGATAGGTCCTGATGATGTAAACATGTCTGATAGGTCCTGTGTATGATGTAAACTTGTCTGATAGGTCCTGTGTATGATGTAAACTTGTCTGACCTTGTCATGTAAGCATGTCCTGATAGGTCCTGTGTATGATGTAAACATGTCTGATAGGTCCTGTGTATGATGTAAACTTGTCTGATAGGTCCTGTGCATGATGTAAAACATGTCTGATAGGTCATGTCTGATGTAAACATGTCTGATAGGTCCTGTGTATGATGTAAACTTGTCTGATAGGTCCTGTGCATGTATGGTCCTGTGTATGATGTAAACATGTCTGATAGGTCCTGTGTATGATGTAAACTTGTCTGATAGGTCCTGTGTATGATGTAAACTTGTCTGACAGGTCCTGTGCATGATGTAAACATGTCTGATAGGTCCTGTGTATGATGTAAACTTGTCTGATAGGTACTGTGTATGATGTAAACATGTCTGATAGGTCCCTGTGTATGATGTAAGCTTGTCTGATGGTCCTGTGTATGATGTAAACTTGTCTGATAGGTCCTGTGCATGATGTAAACTTGTCTGATAGGTCCTGTGTATGATGTAAACATGTCTGATAGGTCCTGTGTATGATGTAGGTCCTGTGTATGATGTAAACTTGTCTGACAGGTCCTGTGCATGATGTAAACATGTCTGATAGGTCCTGTGTATGATGTAAACTTGTCTGATAGGTACTGTGCATGATGTAAACATGTCTGATAGGTCCTGTGTATGATGTAAACATGTCTGATAGGTCCTGTGTATGATGTAAACTTGTCCCATGATAGGCCCTGTGTATGTATGATGTAAACATGTCTGATAGGCCCTGTGTATGATGTAAACCTGTCTGATAGGCCCTGTGTATGATGTAAACTTGTCTGACAGGTCCTGTGCATGATGTAAACTTGTCTGACAGGTCCTGTGTATGATGTAAACTTGTCTGACAGGTACTGTGTATGATGTAAACATGTCTGATAGGCCCTGTGTATGATGTAAACTTGTCTGACAGGTCCTGTGTATGATGTAAACATGTCTGATAGGTGCTGTGTATGATGTAAACATGTCTGATAGGTTCTGTGTATGATGTAAACTTGTCTGATAGGTCCTGTGTATGATGTAAACATGTCTGATAGGTCCTGTGTATGATGTAAACTTGTCTGACAGGTCCTGTGCATGATGTAAACATGTCTGATAGGTACTGTGTATGATGTAAACATGTCTGATAGGTCCTGTGTATGATGTAAACTTGTCTGATAGGCCCTGTGTATGATGTAAACTTGTCTGACAGGTCCTGTGTATGATGTAAACATGTCTGATAGGTCCTGTGTATGATGTAAACTTGTCTGATAGGTCCTGTGTATGATGTAAACTTGTCTGATAGGTCCTGTGTATGATGTAAACTTGTCTGACAGGTCCTGTGTATGATGTAAACTTGTCTGACAGGTCCTGTGTATGATGTAAACTTGTCTGATAGGTGCTGTGTATGATGTAAACATGTCTGATAGGTCCTGTGTATGATGTAAACTTGTCTGACAGGTCCTGTGTATGATGTAAACATGTCTGATAGGTCCTGTGTATGATGTAAACTGTCTGATAGGTCCTGTGTATGATGTAAACTTGTCTGATAGGTCCTGTGTATGATGTAAACATGTCTGATAGGTCCTGTGTATGATGTAAACTTGTCTGACAGGTCCTGTGTATGATGTAAACATGTCTGACAGGTCCTGTGTATGATGTAAACATGTCTGATAGGTCCTGTGTATGATGTAGGTTGTCTGATATGTCCCTGTGTATGATGTAAACATGTCTGATAGGTCCTGTGTATGATGTAAACTTGTCTGATAGGTCCTGTGTATGATGTAAACTTGTCTGATAGGTCCTGGCCATGATGTAAACATGTCTGATAGGTCCTGTGTATGATGTAAACTCTTGTAATAGGTCCTGTGTATGATGTCTGATGGAGTCCTGTGTATGATGTAAACTTGTCTGATAGGTCCTGTGTATGATGTAAACTTGTCTGATAGGTCCTGTGCATGATGTAAACTTGTCTGATAGGTCCTGTGTATGATGTAAACTCCTGTTCGATAGGTCCTGTGTATGATGTAAACTTGTCTGATAGGTCCTGTGTATGATGTAAACTTGTCTGATAGGTCCTGTGTATGATGTAAACTTGTCTGATAGGTCCTGTGTATGATGTAAACTTGGAGGCCCTCTGATAGGTCCCTGTGTATGATGTAAACATGTCTGATAGGTCCTGTGTATGATGTAAACTTGTCTGATAGGTCCTGTGTATGATGTAAACTTGTCTGACAGGTCCTGTGTATGATGTAAACTTGTCTGATAGGTCCTGTGTATGATGTAAACTGTGTCTGATTAAACATGTCTGATAGGTCCTGTGTATGATGTAAACTTGTCTGATAGGTCCTGTGCATGATGTAAACTTGTCTGATAGGTCCTGTGTATGATGTAAACTTGTCTGACAGGTCCTGTGTATGATGTAAACTTGTCTGATAGGTCCTGTGTATGATGTAAACACTGTGTGATAGGTCCACCAGTGCATGATGTAAAACTTGTCTGATAGGTCCTGTGTATGATGTAAACTTGTCTGATAGGTCCTGTGTATGATGTAAACTTGTCTGATAGGTCCTGTGTATGAGATGTAAACATGTCTGATGGGTCCTGTGTATGATGTAAACTTGTCTGTCTGTGTATGATGCAAAGTCTTGTCCTGTAGATTGATAGGTCCTGTGTATGATGTAAACTTGTCTGATGGAGTCCTGTGTATGATGTAAACTTGTCTGATGGGTCCTGTGTATGATGTAAACTTGTCTGATAGGTGCTGTGTATGGTCCTGTATGATGATGTCATGGGTCCACCAAGGTGACTGGTGTATGATGTAAACTTGTCTTGTCTGACAGGTCCTGTGTATGATGTAAACTTGTCTGATAGGTCCTGTGTATGATGTAAACTTGTCTGATGAGGTCCTGTGTGATGTAAACTTGTCCTGATAGGTCCTGTGTATGATGTAAACTTGTCTGATAGGTACTGGTCCTGTGTATGATGTAAACTTGTCCTGATAAGGTCTGATGTCCTGTGTATGATGTAAACTTGTCTGATTAGGTCCTGTGTGTATGATGTAAACATGTCTGATAGGTCCTGTGTATGATGATAGGTCCTGTGTATGATGTAAACATGTCTGATAGGTCCTGTGTATGATGTAAACTTGTCTGATAGGTCCTGTGTATGATGTAAACTTGTCTGATAAGGTACTGTGTATGATGTAAACATGTCTGATAGGTCCTGTGTATGATGTAAACTGTCTGATAGGTCCTGTGTATGATGTAGGTCCTGTGTATGTCTGATACAGGGTCCTGTGTATGATGTAAACATGTCTGATAGGTCCTGTGTATGATGTAAACTTGTCTGATAGGTCCTGTGTATGATGTAAACATGTCTGATAGGTCCTGTGTATGATGTAAACTTGTCTGATAGGTCCTGTGTATGATGTAAACTTGTCTGATGGGTACTGTGTATGATGTAAACTTGTGTCTGATAGGTCCTGTGTATGATGTAAACTTGTGAGATAGGTCCTGTGTATGATGTAAACATGTCTGATAGGTCCTGTGTATGATGTAAACTTGTCTGATAGGTCCTGTGTATGATGTAAACTTGTCTGACAGGTCCTGTGCATGATGTAAACATGTCTGATAGGTACTGTGTATGATGTTAACATGTCAGATAGGTCCTGTGTATGATGTAAACTTGTCTGATAGGTCCTGTGTATGATGTAAACTTGTCTGATAGGTCCTGTGTATGATGTAAACTTGTCTGATAGGTCCTGTGCATGATGTAAACATGTCTGATAGGTCCTGTGTATGATGTAAACTTGTCTGATAGGTACTGTGTATGATGTAGGTCCTGTGTATGATGTAAACTTGTCTGATAGGTACTGTGTATGATGTAGGTCCTGTGTATGATGTAAACTTGTCTGACAGGTCCTGTGCATGATGTAAACATGTCTGATAGGTCCTGTGTATGATGTAAACTTGTCTGATAGGTACTGTGTATGATGTAAACATGTCTGATGTAAACTCCTGTCTGATGATGTAAACTTGTCTGATAGGTCCTGTGTATGATGTAAACTTGTCTGACAGGTCCTGTGCATGATGTAAAACATGTCTGATAGGTCCTGTGTATGATGTAAACTTGTCTGATAGGTCCTGTGTATGATGTAAACATGTCTGATAGGTCCTGTGTATGATGTAAACTTGTCTGATAGGTCCTGTGTATGATGTAAACTTGTCTGACAGGTCCCTGTGCATGATGTAAAACATGTCTGATAGGTCCTGTGTATGATGTAAACATGTCTGATAGGTCCTGTGTGCTATGATGTAGGTCCTGTGTATGATGTAAACTTGTCTGATAGGTCCTGTGCATGATGTAAACATGTCTGATAGGTCCTGTGTATGATGTAAACTTGTCTGATAGGTACTGTGTATGATGTAAACATGTCTGACAGGTCCTGTGCATGATGTAAACATGTCTGATAGGTCCTGTGTATGATGTAAACTTGTCTGATAGGCCCTGTGTATGATGTAAACATGTCTGATAGGCCCTGTGTATGATGTAAACCTGTCTGATAGGCCCTGTGTATGATGTAAACTTGTCTGACAGGTCCTGTGCATGATGTAAACTTGTCTGACAGGTCCTGTGTATGATGTAAACTTGTCTGACAGGTACTGTGTATGATGTAAACATGTCTGATAGGCCCTGTGTATGATGTAAACTTGTCTGACAGGTCCTGTGCATGATGTAAACATGTCTGATAGGTGCTGTGTATGATGTAAACATGTCTGATAGGTTCTGTGTATGATGTAAACTTGTCTGATAGGCCCTGTGTATGATGTAAACATGTCTGATAGGTCCTGTGTATGATGTAAACTTGTCTGACAGGTCCTGTGCATGATGTAAACATGTCTGATAGGTACTGTGTATGATGTAAACATGTCTGATAGGTCCTGTGTATGATGTAAACTTGTCTGATAGGCCCTGTGTATGATGTAAACTTGTCTGACAGGTCCTGTGCATGATGTAAACATGTCTGATAGGTACTGTGTATGATGTAAACTTGTCTGATAGGTCCTGTGTATGATGTAAACTTGTCTGACAGGTCCTGTGCATGATGTAAACTTGTCTGACAGGTCCTGTGTATGATGTAAACTTGTCTGATAGGTCCTGTGTATGATGTAAACTTGTCTGATAGGTACTGTGTATGATGTAAACATGTCTGATAGGTCCTGTGTATGATGTAAACTTGTCTGACAGGTCCTGTGTATGATGTAAACATGTCTGATAGGTCCTGTGTATGATGTAGGTCCTGTGTATGATGTAAACTTGTCTGACAGGTCCTGTGTATGATGTAAACATGTCTGATAGGTCCTGTGTATGATGTAAACTTGTCTGACAGGTCCTGTGTATGATGTAAACATGTCTGATGCAGGTCCTGTGTATGATGTAAACATGTCTGATAGGTCCTGTGTATGATGTAGGTCCTGTGTATGATGTAAACATGTCTGATAGGCCCTGTGTATGATGTAAACTTGTCTGATAGGTCCTGTGTATGATGTAAACTTGTCTGATAGGTACTGTGTATGATGTAAACATGTCTGATAGGTCCTGTGTATGATGTAAACTTGTCTGATAGGTCCTGTGCATGATGTAAACTTGTCTGATAGGTACTGTGTATGATGTAAACATGTCTGATAGGTCCTGTGTATGATGTAAACTTGTCTGATAGGTCCTGTGTATGATGTAAACTTGTCTGATAGGTCCTGTGTATGATGTAAACATGTCTGATAGGTCCTGTGTATGATGTAAACTTGTCTGATAGGTCCTGTGTATAATGTAAACTTGTCTGACAGGTCCTGTGCATGATGTAAACATGTCTGATAGGTACTGTGTATGATGTTAACATGTCAGATAGGTCCTGTGTATGATGTAAACTTGTCTGATAGGTCCTGTGTATGATGTAAACTTGTCTGATAGGTCCTGTGCATGATGTAAACTTGTCTGATAGGTCCTGTGCATGATGTAAACATGTCTGATAGGTCCTGTGTATGATGTAAACTTGTCTGATAGGTACTGTGTATGATTTAGGTCCTGTGTATGATGTAAACTTGTCTGATAGGTACTGTGTATGATGTAGGTCCTGTGTATGATGTAAACTTGTCTGATAGGTACTGTGTATGATGTAAACATGTCTGATAGGTCCTGTGTATGATGTAAACTTGTCTGACAGGTCCTGTGTATGATGTAAACATGTCTGATAGGTCCTGTGTATGATGTAGGTCCTGTGTATAATGTAAACTTGTCTGATAGGTCCTGTGTATGATGTAAACTTGTCTGATAGGTCCTGTGTATGATGTAAACTTGTCTGATAGGGACTCTATATCATGAACACATGAATCATCATTTTGTGTGGTAACGTTTCCAATGGCAATAACATACAGTTTATAAAAACAAGTAACAAAAAACAAAACAAGTTTAGTTTTACTCCGCTTTTAGCAATATTCCAGCAATATCACGGCGGGGGACACCAGAAATGGGCTTCACACATTGTACCCATGTGAACCTGGGTCTTCGGTGTGACGAGTGAACGCTTTAACCACTAGGGTACCCCACCGCCCTTAAACAAAACAAATATAGCACCAACCATAAATGATTCTAGGAAACACATTCTAAAATATCTTAAACCAGATTATTCTTAAATTGCAATTTTATACCATATCATAGCTAGAAAATAGCATTACATGCCAACACTATATTGTTCCTAGTTTTGAAGAGCTGTTCATTAAGGGGCTTCAAATCAGACAAATCAGTTGACAAAATTATGCTGCCTCAGAAACAACAAATTGTACAACAGTAAGACAGATTGAGTTTAAATGGAAGTTCATTAAATATTGCAGCATCGTGCCAGTTGTGTCATTTCCATAAGGTTCACCCGTGAAGATATGGGCTAGAATTGGTCTTCAGTAACCCGTGCTTGTCTCCACCTGTAAAGATCCGGGCTATAATTGGTCTTCAGTAACCCGTGCTTGTCTCCACCCGTGAAGATCCGGGCTAGAATTGGTCTTCAGTAACCCGTGTTTGTCTCCACCCGTGAAGATCCGGGCTAGAATTGGTCTTCAGTAACCTGTGCTTGTCATACGGGATCGGGTGGTCAGGGTGGTTGACGCATGTTATCATATCCCAATTGGGTAGATCGAAGCTCATGCTGTTGATCACTGGATTACCTGCTGTTGATGACTCGATTATTTACAGACCGCCGCCATATAGCTGGAATATTGCTAAGTGGGGCATAAAACTAAACTCACTCACTCCATATAGGTGCATGAGAGAGATACCGGACAATATTTCACTCTTTATGTACAGGGGTAAATACTGGGGACATTGTTTCCGTGGCAATGGTACTGCAAGTGCAATATTACAACACCATTTCCAATATTTTCAATAGAGGCACAACAGCAGTGGTAGTGTGACAGCTTGGTACGTACTGTGACCTAAAATGTGGTGGCACGATATATTGTGCTCATTTGGCATGTGTCACCATACAAAACGTTTGACTAGGTGTTGATAACACTGTCAGTGTCACTTTGTAAAAACATGTAATTTTTAGATTAAAATTGATATTTTATACTTATCCTGACTCATGCTTAATCGCTTGTCTCTTTCTTCTTGTGAATGATAGTGGAACACTTGAATCTCCTTTTGAAGCTCCCTTAAAAAAAGCGGACGTAAAATCACTCACCCAGTGTTATCTCCTTTGTGACTCTTTTGGCGGGAAAACCACGTCACATGTTCGAACATTCCCCTCACTCTCTCCTGATTAAGCGCCCGACACCTGGATTACAGGGAATCCAGAGTGCCATGAGGGGAGGTTGGGAGGTCTTACCTCATGAGTCAGGATAAGTATAAAATATCAATTTTAATCTAAAAATTACATATTTTTCCTTATCCTGACTCAGGCTTAATTGCTTGTAGAATCCAACGAAACAGGTGGTGGGTCAAGCCACTCTAGATTCCATGCTGATTTACATCCTGCATACCCCCCTGAGGGAACTTCTTATAGTACTATGCTGATCCTTCCTTCCAGCTTCCTCTGATGACGCTTCTCCTGACAGTAAAAGTGGATTTATACTGCTCCATGACTGATTTCTGCATCAATGGAGAAGTGACCCTTCTTCATATACGAGTAAGTCCTTACAAGTATAGGGTCTGTCACTCATGCTAGCCTATCTTTAGACATGCGCATGGACTCTAAGCCCCAACTCTCTGAGTGTCGGCTTTTACAAGTCATGTGATAAAGGGTAAGATTCATCTCAGCGTCTTTGAGGAACCGTCAATTGTTGTGCTACAACAAGAGGCCCAAACTGGTGGATACCGGAGACATCCTTGGTAGCAATGTCTCTGAGGTAGTGGTTGGCAAACACAGTCTCTGACTTCCAATAGCACCCTTCCATTATTGTCGAGATTGAGCAATTTCCATGTAGAGAAAGTGTCGACGCCAGTGCTTTTACTTAATGAGGATTGGAGGCTTGTGGTGGCTCAAGTCCTGCTGCTTTATAGGCTCTCAATATGACGGCTCTCATCCATATTGATATTGTTGTACGTGAGATTTCCGTAGGTGTCTCCGTAGATACAGGGATGAAAAGGCGCTTGAATTTTCGTCTCCTCATCTTAGACCTTTGTAGGTAGATTTGTAATGCTCTGATTGGACATAAGGATAGTACATCCTTAGTATCCTGTGGTCTAAGGACTAACGAAAGTGCTGGGATGTGGAATTGCTATGAAGTCCCATCTCAATCCCAGATGTATGATATTGCGATGTGCATCAAACCGTATTCGTTCAAAGTCCAGAGCATCTATTTCTGACATCCGAGCTGCTGTTGCCAAGGCGACCAGGAACAGAGTTTTATGTGTTAGAAACTCATAGGATGTCCTTCCTAGTGGTTCATAAGCATCACTGGTGAGATGCTGTAAGACTACGTTGAGATCCCAAGCAGGTGCTTTGAATTTCTTTTGTTGGCCTTCCAACTTATAGGAGCGTAGTAGAGCTAGTACCTCTGGTACTTTAGTCAGTTTCACACCTGTCTTCATGGTGATAAATGTACTGAGGGCCACTAGGTATGTAGATAGTGTTGAACCTTTTAACCGCCTTGTTTGTCTTAGATGACAAAGATATTCCGCCACTTGTGGATGTGTTGCTTCCATTGCCGTGAAGCCCTTCCTTAAGGCGTATTTCTCAAAGCTCTGCCACTTGTCGTCGTACAAGCTGCAAGTTGATCTACGTAGAGCCAATGTGACTGCGTTCGCTGCTCTGGCGGAGTATCCTCTTTTCTTCAAGCAAGTTTTAATACGTTCCATGCCTGTAGTTGGAATACTGTTGGATTGCCATGTACTTGCTTGGTGTGCGGATGCATTAGTAGGTTCGGCCACCCTGGAAGTTGTAGGGTTGGATTTCCGAGTTCTTTGGAACCGGAGAGACGAATGTTGGCATTTGTTTGTTGAACCTTGTAGCAAACAGTTCTATCAGTGGAGATCCTATCCTCTGTATGATGCATCTGAATGCTTCCGGGTGTAACATCCATTCCGTCGGGGATGGTTGTGTTGGATGAGATAGGGCGTCTGCTATAACATTCTTGGCTCCGGGAATGTGACATGCTTTCCCGTCGATGTTCAATTTGTCTATTATGCTGAACAGATGAAAGCTGAGATCTAGTAGATTCCTTGATCTTGTTGATCCTTGTTTGTTGATGTAGAACGCCACTGTGGAGTTGTCTGTGTGGATCATCAGTTGTGCGTTCCTTAGTAAGCTGGACCAGTGTAGTAAGGCGTTTATGACGTTCCATGCCTGTAGTTGGAATACTGTTGGATTGCCATGTACTTGCTTGGTGTGCGGATGCATTAGTAGGTTCGGCCACTCTGGAAGTTGTAGGGTTGGATTTCCAAGTTCTTGAATGAGGATGGGAAACCACACCCTCGCTGGCCAGTAGGGCTCGACCAAAATCAGTTGCAGGTTCTTCGTCTGCTTGATTTTCTGTAATACCTGCGGTATTACAGCTGGAGGTGGAAACGCGTATGCGTTTAGTCCTTCCCAGGAGATGCTTAGAGCATCTGTTGCCCATTCTTGTGGATCCGGAACCGGAGAGACGAATGTTGGCATTTGTTTGTTGAACCTTGTAGCAAACAGGTCTATTAGTGGAGATCCTATCCTCTGTATGATGCATCTGAATGCTTCTGGGTGTAACATCCATTCCGTCGGGGATGGTTGTGTTGGACGAGAAAGGGGGGGGCTGCTATCACATTCTTGGCTCCGGGAATGTGACATGCTTTCCCGTCGATGTTCAATTTGTCTATTATGCTGAACAGATGAAAGCTGAGATCTAGTAGATTCCTTGATCTTGTTGATCCTTGTTTGTTGATGTAGAACGCCACTGTGGATCAGCAGTTGTGCGTTCCTTAGTAACCTGGACCAGTGTAGTAAGGCGTTTATGACTGCTTTCATCTCGAGCATGTTGATGTGTAGACTTTGCTCCTGACTCGACCATTTCGCTGCTGCCTCTTCGTTGTCGAGGTGGGCTCCCCATCCTTGGAGTGATGCATCTACGTAGAGATGTGTGTTGTACTCTGGCTCTGATAAGTAGGTTCCTCCGCAAATATTCGACTTCCGTGTCCACCATAGGAGATATGGTTTCAGTCCGTCCGGCAGTCCGAACTGTCTAGATGAGCGTTCACGAACACTTGTAGTGGGCGCAGTTGTAGTCTTCCTCTGCGTGTCATGTCTTGCGCTTACGTGAGGAGACCGAGTAGGCTCTGACAATTTCGTAGTGGTAACGGAGAGAGTAGTGCTTGAGATATCATCTGTTGTATCTTGACCCAACGCTCCTCTGGAACGATTATGTGATTCTGAGATGTGATGAATCGTATTCCTAGGAATTGTAGATCCTGTGTGGGTTGTAGTTCCGATTTGAGGAGATTTACTAGCCATCCTAGTTGTGTAAGTAACCTGATCGTGAAGTCTAGTTGCAGTCTGAGTTGACTGGGATCTTGAAGAGCTTGAATCCCGTCGTTCAGGTAAAATGCACTGCGTAGACCTCGATGATGTAGATAAGTGATGATTGGCTTTGTCACTTGAGTAAACAACCAGGGGGCCGACAATATTCCAAATGGTAGCACCTTCCATTGGAAATGACCTCCGTTGAAAAGGAATCGTAGATATTTCCTTCAGTCCGGATGTATCGTGATGTGAAGATATGCATCCTGTAGATCTATGCTGGCGAAGTAGTCTAAAGGACGTATGAGTTGTCGCAGTTGAGGTAGATGTATCATTCTGAACTTTGCTGGGCTGCGTAGATAATCTTGGTTGAATTTCCTCATGTTGTATGTAAGTCGGAACTTTTCCCTGGCAGTTTTCTTTGGTACTAAGAATATTGGGGAGTAAAAACCGGGCGTGACAAACTCCTGTTTCATTTCTTTCGATCGCCTCCTTCTCGAGTAGAGTTGTGATAGCGTCGAGTAGATTCTCCCTCTGGTCGGCTGCATAGTTGTTGGTCAGAGAGTTGCTTGTCAATGGTGGTACTGCTTTTAGTTGTATCTTGTATCCTCTGAGTAGGATCTGGGATACGTAGTCGTCCTGAAGAATTCCCCAATTCTTCCAGTAGCGTTGTAGACGTCCACCCACTGTTGAAGGTTGTATGGGAACGGCTGAGGGTGGAAGACTCCAGTCGTTCCGAACCCGTCCTTCAGCATCTAAAGTTCCTGGCACCTCTGGATGCCCTGCCTCTTCCGGGGTTACCTCTGGGAGCTCCGGTTGGGCGACGAAAGAATCCTTGCCTCCTCTGGAGCTGCCATATTTCTTTTCCCTGGCTCTTTGTATTCCTGTGAACTTCGACTTGCCGGAGTAGCGTTGCGAGGCCTGACAGATAACACTGGCTAGTGTGTCGATGGACTTGATCATCATTACCTCCCTTGACTCTTTGGTTACTTCCTTGGCCATGTCCTCAATTTCCCTGCAAAGATAGATGGTTCCATGTGGTGAAGAGAGAACTTCTTAGCGTTGAATGGTGGGATGCTCTGACTCTGGAACTTCATTGCCTTCCTGAAGGCTGTGCTGAGATTCCTCGGTACATCTGCGACCGGATCGATGGGTGGAAGACTAAGTGTATCTAAGTCCTCGTTAGACATCCTGTATGTAAACACTTCATTATCCGCTTTTGTGGAGACCTTCGCGAATGCTCCTGATGGCTGTCCATATCAGAGGAGGATGATCTGCGATGCTCCGGTGAACGTCTGGTTCTGTTCCCTCGCGAATGCTCTTTCGGTGAAGGTGTCCAAGTACATCGTAGAGTGTGCGATCCTTCGCGCATGCTTCCTCCTTCGCGAATGCTTAGCGCATGCTTCCTGCTTCGTGAATGCTTCCACCTTCGCGCAGGCTTCCTCCTTCATGAGTGCTTTCGTGCATGCTTCCTCCTTCACGAATGCTTCCATCTTCGCGCATGCGTCTGCCTTCGCGCATGCTTCCTCCTTCGTGCAGGCTGCTGTCATCGGTGGTCTGTGATCTGCAGGCTGCTTTTGATGTAGATGGGGCGTCTGTCGCTGCCTTCTCTTGCACGAACCTTCACTCCATCATGTCCATCATCTGCTGTGTAAACTGCTGCATGAAGACCCCAGGGTTGAAGCTCTGCGACGACGACTGCTGCTGCTGCTGCTGCTGCACTGCGTACGACGCATCTGAGAGTGTCGAGGCTTCTCCCCAGGACTGTGGCACTTGTGACGAACTGCTATCTCTATCTGATGTCTGCGTTGTGATGACTGTTGCTGTTGCTGTAGATGAAGACCTCGTCTTCCTCACTGGCACTTCAGGGATGAGGATTGGTGGCTCATCATTAACGTCTACTTCATCAGCTGGGATGATCTCTGTAGCAAAAGACCTTGTCTTAAGCGCTGCCCCATGTGAAGACTTCGCCGGAGTCTTAGTAGACGACTTCTTCTTCTGAGAAGACGATGTCCTCGTCTTCTTCGACTGCGATGAGGTTAAAGTTGATGTAGATGACCTCTTCTTGGAGCAGGAGCTGCCATCAGACACAGCGACCTGCTCCGTAGACGCAGCCGGTAAACTACTAGAATGGTGAATGTCAGTAGGCAACAACAAACGGTTATCAACACAATCATTTGGTTTAGACATGACTTGTGAAAGTCGTCTACCCATGTCTTTGGCACGCCTAAAAATGGAATATAAATAGTTATTAAATTCAACTTCAGTTAAATGCTGACAAAATTGACAGCGAAAGCTGGAAGAACATGGAGAAGTACAATTAGGACATGTTAAATGTGGATCAGCAAATGACAATCGGAGTCTGCAACGACTGCAAGATTTCATAAAAAATAAACACGATGAAAACACATGTCAACAACGTGAACAAATACAGATAATTTTGACAAAATTTCAAACCATATTGTTGGTATATCAATCCTAAAACCGTATACAGCTAATTTAGTAGCAAGGCCTAAAAGTTTAAAGGATATAACGCCGTATAGGGGACCCAGGCACTCTCACAACTGTCCTCAAGGGCGAAGAAGGAGAGAGTAAGGGGCATGTCCGAACATGTGACATGGTTTTCTCGCCAAAAGAGTCAAAAGGGAGATAACACTGGGTGAGTGATTTTACGTCTGCTTTTTTGACGGGAGCTTCAAAAGGGGATTAAAGTGTTCCACTATCATTCACAAGAAGAAAGAGACAAGCAATTAAGCATGAGTCAGGATAAGGAAAAATAATAATCTTCCTAAAAACACATCAAGATATAGGAACATGACATACAGTAACACAATAATATTCATAAAGAGAGTTTTGAAAAATCTTGAATAAATAATAAAACAGGTCCATGTTTTCAACCAGTTCCTGAATGACTTGTAACACATGTTATAATGGATAACACTTTCTCAGTGGACTTGTCACTTTAACTCAACAGATGCCTCCAAAGGTTGACAGGTATCAGTAACTCACAGGCCAGAGAGAGATTCTGAACAGATTATAGCAGATGGTCCACAATGGTTAATGAGCTTATGTCCAAGTCACATGCAACCAATCATTCTAATGCTGTAGACACATGACACAGGAAGACATGTCAGAAGTAAGTAATTCCTATCATGACTACTTCTCGACTAACAGCACAGGATATACCGCCATACTTGCCCTAAAATAGTATGGATTTGTGATGTAATCTATTCTGAGTTACAATTCCACATTTTGAATGTATCCTGTCAGCTGACATACAATATACAAAAGTGATTTGCATGCAAGAAAGGTATTTTTATGATTAACTATTCCAAAAAAAACTAGGAGCTGAAAAAACAACTCTTTCCTAATTTACTGGAACCTAGCACTGATGTTTGTAGCAAGTAGCGAAAACACTCTCTATTCACGTGTCAGTCCAGTGGAGATATTTGCTATAGTTCTTAGATTCAGAGGTGTTTTAAAGCCTCTTCCTCTTCACTGGTCCTGAAACTGAAACACATCTTGATCCCACCAATCTAGGACATCTCATATGATATTACTCCAAGTAAGTCAAAGACCACTCACAACTGGAAGGCTGTGTTCCATAACAGATTGACTATAGTCACATAAACAAACTGGGTGCTGTTTAGCTTCCTTTGGGCAGAATGTATGAACATGACTTGAAATGTTATTATTCCATTTTGTGATTTTTTTCTGAATATTGCTGAAGATGTAGGGCTATATACCAGGCCTGGGATCAGGTCAAATAAATCCATGATGTATGTTGCACTTGATCATGAGTATTTCTCCTGCTCTGGTTGGTGATACACGTAGCTCTGTGATGGAGGAGAGTACGGAGAAGCTGCAGCCTGCGGGAATCCTGCAGGATGACCAGCAGGAGGAGCTGATGGGTCCCCAGGTCCAGACAGCACGGACATCTGGATACATTCAGAGTAGCTCGGAGGTGCTGGGGAAAAAGGACTGAAGATACAAACATTCCATCCTTTTTATTGAAATTAAACAGTCTAAGTAAACTTAGGCTCAGTATTATTCGTTACACTGCTGTGTCTAACAAACCCTAGTAGAAGGTCGCATCAGCTAACCTTTGAGCGACCTGTGACCGTCCAATCAAATGTGAGACGGACGAACGGATTTAACCAATCAGACAACAGCTACTATTTAGGTTTTGGCGGGACTTTCAAAATTGCCCCGTCACTAACACTGATCTCTCAACAAATCTGCATAAAACACAGATATTTGACCTGCAGTATATACGCTTAGGGCTTTCTGATGACATGGTTACCATTAGCTAATATTTCCGCAAGCTGACTTCCTAGAATACTGACAAAACACTATTTTCAGCGACTGTTTACTCACTGCTGAGGTGTGCTCCATGTGCATCACTCAGAAGCGATCGTACGGAAAATAGCATTCAGAATCGTTCGGGTACAAACTTTTATGAGGTAAAAGTTCAAAAGGTATGTGTGAATGTCAAATTTCGTGATTTGGTAAGCTGTGTTCTGATAGGTCAGTTCAAATGGTTAGCTGATGCGACCCTCTACTAGGATTTGTTAGACTCAGTATAATAATAATACGTTATTGCCCAACAAAGGAATTCCTTTTAAAACAGTGAGGCATACAGCATGGTTAAAACAAATTAAGCAAAGAACAACGATCACCTTAAACACACAGATAAACAGGATGAGAAGGATAACCAGTGTATACTGGAAGAGACTAGTAGTCAAATGCATTTAAAATTGTGG
This sequence comes from Haliotis rubra, assembly GCF_003918875.1. Lineage (NCBI taxonomy): Eukaryota > Metazoa > Mollusca > Gastropoda > Lepetellida > Haliotidae > Haliotis > Haliotis rubra. The sequence goes on along the minus strand of NW_025767171.1, from coordinate 17,552 downwards.
CTGGGTCTAACATTCATTTAAAAGTCTAATGCTAACAGGTATAAAAGATGTTTGGGACCTTTTTGTGCGAACTATAGGTACAAGGAATCTACGTCCAGATGGTAAAAGTTTAAAACAAGAATGTAAGTCGTGAGATGGATGGGATAAAATTTTGTTACATTTTTTTTACATTTTGTATAAGCAGTGTAATGAATAATACTAAGCCTAAGTTTACTTAGACTGAAATTAAAATACCAGTGTTTTAGCAATAGGGACGGTGCAATTGTGAAGCGAAAAATTACAAATGGACTTTATATCAGATTTGTGTAACCTTACGTGGTTCATTGCCACCAGGTGGAGCACTGGGAGCAGCTGGCTGATGGATTATGGGAGGTCCTGGACCACCTGAGTAGCCCTGATAGTAGCCAGTCTGAGGGATCCCTCCCTTCTGGGGATAGCCAGCAGGCAGTAAAGGCCGACGTTCTGGTCCACCACCAGCTCCTGCTGTTAAGTCAACTTGCTCGTAGATATAGGTTTGTGGTTGTGGTTGCGTCATCACCGGCAGACGGGTGCCACCAAATTCTACATTTAAGTCACCAATCATAATCTCGATTACTGTATCCATTTGATCACAATTGCAGCCACTGAGTTCAAGCTCCAGCTGGAATGAAATGTACACGTGTTTACCACATTACTGCAACATCATCATGATGTTTATCACATGTAATGCCTTACCTACTTATGGTGCAGGAATGAAATTGACATGCAACTGGTTCACCTGATCAGCAGAAATTTATTTTGTAAGATATATGCTACAGGTTATGTTTTCACTATTTGTCTTCATTTATTTCACTTACTTTTCACTATCTGATTCAGGCTTATACAGCCCAATCACTTGTGGTCTGGTCATGTGAATTGTTTCAACAGCAATAGTGAGTGAATGAGAGAGTTCAGTTTTATGCCACTTTGAGCAATATTCCAGCAAGATCACGGCAGGGGACACCAGAAATGGGCTTCACACATTGTACCATGTGGGGAATTGAAACCGGGCCAAGTGAAGGCTTTCTCCACTAGGCTTCCCCACCGCAACAAGGAACCGATACTTACATGCAGTGAGTAAATGACATCTATACAGGAGGGCAGGACCTGCGATGGCAGGAGCTGATCTCCAAGTGTTATGTCAGGTGTCCAGACTTCATCCACCCCTGGTTGCACCTTGTGAGAGTATTCTTTCAGAACTACAAAGTCACCAGTCCATACTTGCCCTCTGACTGTATATTGAACACTCTAGAAAACAACAACCAATATTCATAACATATCTTTTACATGTTCTAGAAGTTTTTAGAACAAGAAGACCTGTAATTTATATGGATATTATGAATTTCAAATTTGCAAATAGTTAATGGCACCACTTCAGGAACTGTTTGATATATCTGCCACGTTTTGTTGATAGATATTGAACGTTGTAGTAGTTATGCTCAGGAAACGAAATGCACCCCTTCTTGACACTTAGTCCAAATTGTTTACATGAAACATTCAGAAAAAAATAAATGCTAAAAATCTGTACATAGCAAAAGGCACCACTTTACGTTCTGTTTGATATATTTCCCAATTTTTTTTGAGTTATGGTTTTTGAGTTATGTTCTGCAAAGGAAATGATTACGGGGTGAAAGATGGGGCACATTATACGCCAGGGGGATAAGAATGTTACAACCTTCGGCTACCTTACAAGATACAAGCTAGGATTACATAAACACACATTTTGTGGATTTTATAGAGGCCAGCTGTGATGCACATTTCTGTATGAAATTTCCTATTTTACAGCTCTGATATCTGTCACAACATTGTTATTTATGATCTGTAAGTTGTTACTTATAAGATCTGATCCTACTTTATGGTTTCTATACACCCAGCACAAGGACCCTGAACCATCAGTTGTTTCCATGTGCATCGCCTTGCACAAATATGACTAAAGGCACAATGTCACACCACACTTCTCTAAAAATAAAATAATGCATTTCTCTCAATAATACTAACTATGCACAAATATGATTAAAGGCACAATGTCACACCACACTTCTTCCAAACTAAAATAATGCATTTCTTTCAATAATACTAACTATGCACAAATATGATTAAAGGCACAATGTCACACCACACTTCTCTAAAAATAAAATAATGCATTTCTCTCAATAATACTAACTATGCACAAATAGGATTAAAGGCACAATGTCACACCACACTTCTTCCAAACTAAAATAATGCATTTCTTTCAATAATACTAACTATGCACAAATATGATGAAAGGCACAATGTCACACCACACTTCTCTAAACATAAAATAATGCATTCCTCTCAATAATACTAACTATGCACAAATATGACTAAAGGCACAATGTCACACCACACTTCTCTAAAAATAAAATAATGCATTTCTCTCAATAATACTAACTATGCACAAATATGACTAAAGGCACAATGTCACACCACACTTCTCTAAAAATAAAATAATGCATTTCTCTCAATAATACTAACTATGCACAAATATGACTAAAGGCACAATGTCACACCATACTTCTCTAAAAATAAAATAATGCATTTCTCTCAATAATACTAACTATGCACAAATATGACTAAAGGCACAATGTCACACCACACTTCTATAAAAATAAAATAATGCATTTCTCTCAATAATACTAACTATGCACAAATATGACTAAAGGCACAATGTCACACCACACTTCTATAAAAATAAAATAATGCATTTCTCTCAATAATACTAACTATGCACAAATATGACTAAAGGCACAATGTCACACCATACTTCTCTAAAAATAAAATAATGCATCTCTCTCAATAATACTAACTATGCACAAATAGGATTAAAGGCACAATGTCACACAACACTTCTTTCAAACTAAAATAATGCATTTCTCTCAATAATACTAACTATGCACAAATATGACTAAAGGCACAATGTCACACCACACTTCTCTAAAAATAAAATAATGCATTTCTCTCAATAATACTAACTATGCACAAATATGACTAAAGGCACAATGTCACACCACACTTCTCTAAAAACAAAATAATGCATTTCTCTCAATAATACTAACTATGCACAAATAGGATTAAAGGCACAATGTCACACCACACTTCTCTAAAAATAAAATAATGCATTTCTCTTAATAATACTAACTATGCTCAAATATGATTAAAGGCACAATGTCACACCACACTTCTTTCAAACTAAAATAATGCATTTCTCTCAATAATACTAACTATGCACAAATAGGATTAAAGGCACAATGTCACACCACACTTCTCTAAAAATAAAATAATGCATTTCTCTCAATAATACTAACTATGCACAAATATGATTAAAGGCACAATGTCACACCATACTTCTCTCAAACTAAAATAATGCATTTCTCTCAATAATACTAACTATGCACAAATAGGATTAAAGGCACAATGTCACACCACACTTCTTCCAAACTAAAATAATGCATTTCTCTCAATAATACTAACTATGCACAAATATGATTAAAGGCACAATGTCACACCACACTTCTCTAAAAATAAAATAATGCATTTCTCTCAATAATACTAACTATGCACAAATATGACTAAAGGTACAATGTCACACCACACTTCTCTAAAAATAAAATAATGCATTTCTCTCAATAATACTAACTATGCACAAATAAGACTCAAGGCACAATGTCACACCACACTTCTATAAAAATAAAATAATGCATTTCTCTCAATAATACTAACTATGCACAAATAGGATTAAAGGCACAATGTCACACCACACTTCTCTAAAAGTAAAATAATGCATTTCTCTCAATAATACTAACTATCAGCCCTCAGGAAAGCTACCATATAATTTATTCCAAATACAATTACGTATTTAGATTACAATATTAAACTAAAAAGTTCGATTAAATTAAGGCAATGTTGCATTAAATCGGCTCTTGCACCCTCTACTGACCGAACATTATTTCAAGAGAACCTCATAGAGTTATGTCCCTTGGAGCACTCTTTACGAATATCCTGTGCACAACTTGTGATTTAAACCAGTTCAGCAAACACCGACAACACTGATGTATGGAGCAATTGTTTACATTCCATATGTGGCAAGTATGCTTGGATTGGAAGCTGTTCGCCTCAAAGTTTCAATTATCAATTTCAGGCAAGTTGTAAAGGATAATAAGTCATTTATTGCATCAATAGGAAGCTAAAGTGTGTGCATATGCCCCAATATGTATAATATAGGCCAAAATATAGTCGAAAACGTGAGGCATTGTGCCTTTAAATATAATCAACAGAAGCACCCATGAAAGAAGCTGACCTCGCAACACAGGTTTCAAGAAGACAAAGATGGCATATTGAAGGGCAGAGAAATATAGGCTAGAGGCCAGTACGAATGTCATACTACATATGAGACAATATGCAATATGGTTGTTGAACAGTTTTGTTTAGCATTACATTATTCAGGTGTTTTTACCGTAATACAACTGGTATTGTAATGAGTGAGTGAGTGAGTTTGAGTTTACGCTGCTTTTAGCAATATTCCAGCAATATCATGGCGGGGACGCCAGAAATGAGCTTCACACACTGTACCCATGTGGGGAATCAAACCCGGGTCTTCGGCGTGACGAGCGAACGCTTTAACCACTAGGCTACCCCACCGCCCGGTATTGTAATGAATCTTATATATCCCGATGCGTGTCTTGTAACATTATGTATGTATTCATTTGCTTGTATCAGGATACAAGTGTCGCTGTATCATTATACCACTAAGGACCAATGAGTGAGTGAGTGGGTATGGATTTTCTTCGCTTATGGAAATATTCTAGAAACATCACGGCAAGGGACACCAGAAATGGGCTTCACACATTGTACCCATGTGGGGAATTGAACCCGGATCTTTGGCGTGACAAGCTAACGCTTTAACCAGTAGGCTACCCCACCGCCCCAATGAAGGCACATGACATGCACAACACATATAACTAAACTAATTAAATTGAATTTTCTCATCAGGTGAGCTAGAAGAAAAACAAAACACACCAACCTTACTGAATTTTAGCTCAGCAACAACAGAGGCTTGTGTGCTATTTGTCATCTCAATAACTGGTCTGATTGTTTCTGTCCTTTCGAACCCTTTCTTTGGTAAAATAATCTTATAACTGTATGATCCAGTGGCTCAACAAAAACAGCAGTTGGAATCTTCACCTTTTTCCTCACACGGAGACTGCAGCAAAGCAATCAATGAGCAACTTAAAACATATTTGAACATATTTCAATTGTGAACTGACGAACTGACTGATTGAATTACAGCAAAACAAGACCAGGTCATGGCAAATGCACAAATGTGATTTTCCTGAGACATCATAAAGCGAAATTTTAAAGAAAGTTTTTTCTCTCAATGTTTGTAGTTAATTTCTGATATAAATTACAGGAATATCATAGATTAACAGACAAGCAGCACCATTGGTGCTATAGTCATATGTTTGGTGCTGGTGAGCTAAAACCATTGGTGCTATAGTCATATGTTTGGTCCTGCTCAGCTAAAACCATTGGCACAATAGTCATATGTTTGGTCCTGCTGAGCTAAAACCATTGCACTATAGTCATACATTTGGTCCTGGTGAGTTAAAACCATTGGTGCTGTAATCTTACAATTTGGTCCTGTTGAGCTAACACCATTGGCGTTATAGTCATATGTTTGCTCCTGGAGAGCTAAAACCATTGGCACTATGGTCATACATTTGGTCTGAGAGAGCTAAAGCCATTGGTAGTCATATTATTGATCCTGATGAACTAAAATGATTGGCCTCAAGCATGTTATCCATAGGATAGATTTTCCCAAATACATGCATTCTACTCACCAAGGCAGACAGAGATTGATTCAAGTCAAACAAGCCATGTATCTGGAAATCCTTCCGACATGTGATGTCAGCTCCATATGGCCTCTGGTCAATGGAGGCCTCTATCCAGTATGTGATGAAGCCATGATCACCCTTGAAGGAGGAGGGCAAAGAAGTGGGGACTTCAAATCTGAATGGAAGCTGATGCTGTCCTGGAGCTAGAATGCCTTGACTTCTACAATCTGACAAGAAAACGTCAAGCACACACATTATTCCTTATTACTGACACACAATCTAGTAAAGTACACTTTATGTATATTTATCATGTTGCCCCATGATATAGAGAACTGTGGGTAACATAAGGTGAGTGAGTGAGCTGGGTTTTATGCCACTTTTAGCAATATTTCGGCAGGGGGCACCAGAAGTGGCCTTCACATGATGTACCCATGTGGGGAATTGAACTCTGGGCTTCAGCGTGATGAGTGAACCCTTTAACCGCCCCTTGGGTACTATCAAGGGATGATATCAAGTCTGTGAGAATGATGAGTAACCTGCCATGAAGCATTGGTGCAAGTACATGTCACCAACCAAAATACCAAGTTTGAGCCTCAGATTCATGGTAGTCGCCTTGGTTTTATGAGACAGGGTTACCATGGTTATGGCAGACTTTCGCCAGTTGGAATCAACATGGGGATGGAACATGTGGAGCTGAGGAAAGATATGGTTGTTGCCCTCATTCGCTTGTAAAATACCACTCAACAATATTCCAGTATCAATGAATCAGTGAGTGAGTGAGTTTAGTTTTACGCTGTGTTTAGCAATATTCCAGCAATATCACGGTGGACATCATAAAGGACCATCACACATTGTACCCATGTGGGGAATTGATCCCAGATCTTCAGCATTACATGCAAGCGCTTTAACCACTAGGCTACTTCACCGCCCATCCAGCTATCAGACAGAGGTCTGTAGTAACTGAGTCTGGACCACACAGTTCAGTGATTGACATAATGAGCATCAATCTATATATCTGGAATATGGTGACATACATCAACCAAGTCGCCGAACCTGACTGTAAGCTGACCCACATGACAAGAAGGGGTTCCTGAAGACCAGTCCTAACCCAGATCTTCACAGGGCCTCAGTTATACATAACCATAACAATGATAAATAATAATTACCCAACAGCTGAAGTTTCGGCAATACCATTAACTCCCTTTCCACATGATACTTCTCATTTTTAAAATTTTCTTGGAGATTGGTGAAAGTCTCTTTTTGAAGTTCGTTCCATTCCTCTCCATTGAACATCCCATAATAAACACACATGTGACCTCGAGCTGACAGAAATATCCCTGTAAGAAAAAACAGATTGAATGAGAGTTGCCACTTTTTAAAACAGTCATTAAGGAGAAGTTAAGGGTGACTGAGTGAGTTTAGTTTTATGCCGCACTCAGCAATATTCCAGCTATATGGCGGCAGTCTGTAAATAATCGAGTCTGGACCAGATAATCCAGTGATCAACAGCATGAGCATCAATCTGCACATTTGGGAACTGATGACACGTGTAAAGTCACCAGGAACAAACATATGACAATAGAGAGCCTGACCACCCGATCGAGTTATTATTATAGGATATTTATATAGCGGACATATCCATGCAACTAGTGCATGCACAAGGCGCCGCTTACGAGAAGCATGGGTTACCGACGGTAATCCATGCTTATTGTTAGGGGTGGATATTGCAGAGAATTTTCATATAGCGATATATTGCGATGTGAAAGCATATATTGCGATATGTATTGCAATATATTGCAAGAAGTTTTATTTAACAAAAAAGTATTTATAATCGAGTTAATGCTTGTTTTATAAAGCGAAAACACAACAAAATCACTATACTTGATTAAGCTTTAATCAAAACTTTTAATCATGACAAAATAAAACTGTAAATAATATTTGGCACAAATGAAACAAGGAAAAGAACAATTTAACATCAACACAGTGGTTACTAGTTTGAATTAGTTCCTCTACTCTCAAAATACGCCCTGAGATTTTAGACAGCAACTTGACCTAGTCAGACATATCAGAGATCACTGGTCATTAATGAGTAAATACACTTGAACAAAAATTCAGAACACAACTTAAAACCGAACTTAACAATCCAGTTCAATGTAATTTTCACCACAATCATTCCCACCAGCATTACCACAATTGCCACAATCATCACCACACCATTATCAAAGTCATCATCAACATCATCATCATCATCATCATCATCATCATCACCACCATCATCATCATTATCATCACCACCACCATTTTACAACAGACGCATGACTTCCGGTGTGAAAAACGGAAATATCGGAAGATTTCCAAGTGTTACGAAGTTTTCCGAATGCGTGTGAAAATACCGGTTTTCGATCATACATATCGTTTTCATGTCTGAACCGGAAAATACCGATAAACTGGTTCTATTGCGCTGCCCTAGTTACCAAGATCAATTCTAACCCGAATCTTCACGGGTCTATAACCAGTTAAGCCACAATCCCTAAACCTGCTCTACTTAAAGGAATTAGGTTTCTTATTCAACAATAAACATTTGAACTGCTCTTTCAGAAAGTGACATTACTTGAACTGTGTGGCTGTGCATGCAGCAAATATATAAAGCACAAGCTTACAAACATTCTGACTCATTACTTCCTAACAAATCTAACAATTACCAAAAATAAGATCAATGGATCAGTGTGCTCTAAAATTGTCATTCTCAGCTCCCTGGGGAGAATACAGCTTTACAGTCACTTTACCAATCCTACCAGGTATCCATTAACTGCTGGTTAAAGTTACTGATTTCAACAAGGTCATTTGCCGCATGTAAGTTAACATGTTTCAAAGTGAGGTATTGCTGGAATATTGCTAAAGCTCTTAAACATACATTACACAAAACGTGCAAAGTCCTAGTTTCAACATGCTGAAACTGATTGTCAATCATTTTATAGTTACTGACATTAAACTATTAACCACGTGTGGGTGAGTGAGTACAGTTTTATACTGCTTTTAGCAATATTCCAGCAATATCATGATGAAACACCAGAAATAGGTTTCACACATTACACCCATGTGGTGAATCGAACCCATATAACCATGACATGAGGAGAGCGGTTATATGAATTAGTCATACCAACTTCAACATGTTCAAGAGCATTACATAAGTGTTACTTTATTGTCATGGTTACAAGTACATGCATCAGGTCTACCAAAGAAAACCAGCAAAGAGATGACACACTGTTGAATTTGTAACATCTTAAACAGATCAGTCACAGATATTATAACACAAACAATCCCCTCAATTTCACTGTCCCTCATAAATACAACCATGTATAATGTAGCATTGGTGTTACAGAACTGTTCAATGTCCCTCATATAAACAATGGTGTATCTGTGTTACCTTCTTACACTGTACCTTTTATATACTTTGAGTTTTAACAAAGAATATGTTACACACTATTCAATGTCCCTCATATAAACAATGGTGTATCTGTGTTACCTTCTTACACTGTACCTTTTATATACTTTGAGTTTTAACAAAGAATATGTTACACTGTACCTTATATATACTATGATGTATAACAAAGAATATGTTACACTGTACTTTCATATACTATGAGTTATAACAAAGAATATGTTACACTGTACTTTCATATACTATGATTTATAAAAAAGAATATGTTACACTGTACCTTTTATATACTATGATTAATAACAAAGAATGTTACACTGTACCTTATATATACTATGGTGTATAACAAAGGATATGTTACACTGTACCTTATATATACTATGATGTATAACAAAGAATATGTTACACTGTACCTTATACATACCATGATTTATAACAAAGAATATGTTACACTGTACCTTATATATACTATGAGTTATAACAAAGAATATGTTACACTGTACCTTATATATACTATGAGTTATAACAAAGAATATGTTACACTGTACCTTTTCTATACTATGATGTATAACAAGGAATGTTACACTGTACCTTTTATATACTATGATGTATAACAAAGAATATGTTACACTGTACCTTATATATACTATGAGTTATAACAAAGAATATGTTACACTGTACCTTTTATATACTATGATGTATAACAAACAATGTTACACTGTACCTTATATATACTATGATGTATAACAAATAATATTACACTGTACCTTATATATACTATGATGTATAACAAAGAATGTTACACTGTACCTTTTCTATACTATGAGTTATAACAAAGAATATGTTACACTGTACCTTATATATACTATGTTGTATAACAAAGAATGTTACACTGTACCTTTCATATACTATGAGTTATAACAAAGAATATGTTACACTGAACTTTCATATACTATGATTTATAACAAAGAATATGTTACACTGTACCTTTTCTATACTATGATGTATAACAAAGAATATGTTACACTGTACTTTCATATACTATGATTTATAACAAAGAATATGTTACACTGCACTTTCATATACTATAATTTATAACAAAGACTATGTTACACTGTACCTTTTATATACTATGATTAATAACAAAGAATGTTACACTGTACCTTATATATACTATGATGTATAACAAAGGATATGTTACACTGTACCTTATATATACTATGATGTATAACAAAGAATATGTTACACTGTACCTTATACATACTATGATTTATAACAAAGGATATGTTACACTGTACCTTATATATACTATGATGCATAACAAAGAATATGTTACACTGTACCTTATACATACTATGGTTTATAACAAAGAATGTTACACTGTACATTGTATATACTATGAGTTATAACAAAGAATATGTTACACTGTACCTTATATATACTATGAGTTATCAGAAAGAATATGTTACACTGTACCTTTTATATACTATGATGTATAACAAGGAATGTTACACTGTACCTTTTATATACTATGATGTATAACAAAGAATATGTTACACTGTACCTTATATATACTATGATTTAAAACAAAGAATATGTTACACTGTACTTTCATATACTATGATTTATAACAAAGAAATTGTTACACTGTACCTTTTATATACTATGATTAATAACAAAGAATGTTACACTGTACCTTATATATACTATGATGTATAACAAAGGATATGTTACACTGTACCTTATATATACTATGATGTATAACAAAGAATATGTTACACTGTACCTTATACATACTATGATTTATAACAAAGAATATGTTACACTGTACCTTATATATACTATGAGTTATAACAAAGAATATGTTACACTGTACCTTATATATACTATGAGTTATAACAAAGAATATGTTACACTGTACCTTTTATATACTATGATGTATAACAAAGAATATTACACTGTACCTTATATATACTATGATGTATAACAAAGAATATTACACTGTACCTGATATATACTATGAGTTATAACAAAGAATATGTTACACTGTACCTTATATATACTATGATGTATAACAAAGAATGTTACACTGTACCTTTTCAATACTATGATGTATAACAAAGAATATGTTACACTGTACCTTATATATACTATGAGTTATAACAAAGAATATGTTACACTGTACCTTTTCTATACCATGATGTATAACAAGGAATGCTACACTGTACCTTTTATATACTATGATGTATAACAAAGAATGTTACACTGTGCCTTTTCTATACTATGAGTTATAACAAAGAATATGTTACACTGTACCTTATATATACTATGATGTATAACAAAGAATGTTACACTGTACCTTTTCTATACTATGATGTATAACAAAGAATGTTACACTGTACCTTTTCTATACTATGATGTATAACAAAGAATATGTTACACTGTACCTTTTCTATACTATGATGTATCACAAGGAATGTTACACTGTACCTTTTATATACTATGATGTATAACAAAGAATGTTACACTGTGCCTTTTCTATACTATGAGTTATAACAAAGAATATGTTACACTGTAACTTATATATACTATGATGTATAACAAAGAATGTTACACTGTACCTTATATCTACTATGATGTATAACAAAGAATGTTACACTGTACCTTTTCTATACTATGATGTATAACAAAGAATGTTACAGTGTACCTTATATATACTATGATGTATAACAAAGAATGTCACACTGTACCTTTTCTATACTATGATGTATAACAAAGAATATGTTACACTGTACTTTCATATACTATGAGTTATCACAAAGAATATGTTACACTGTACCTTTTATATACTATGATTTATAACAAAGAATATGTTACACTCTACCTTATATATACTATGATTTATAACAAAGAATATGTTACACTGTACTTTCATATACTATGATTTATAACAAAGAATATGTTACAGTGTACTTTCATATACTATAATTTATAACAAAGAATATGTTACACTGTACCTTTTATATACTATGATTAATAACAAAGAATGTTACACTGTACCTTATATATACTATGATGTATAACAAAGGATATGTTACACTGTACCTTATATATACTATGATGTATAACAAAGAATATGTTACACTGTACCTTATACATACTATGATTTATAACAAAGAATATGTTACACTGTACCTTATATATACTATGAGTTATAACAAAGAATATGTTACACTGTACCTTTTCTATACCATGATGTATAACAAGGAATGTTACACTGTACCTTTTATATACTATGATGTATAACAAAGAATGTTACACTGTGCCTTTTCTATACTATGAGTTATAACAAAGAATATGTTACACTGTACCTTATAAATACTATGATGTATAACAAAGAATGTTACACTGTACCTTTTCTATACTATGATGTATAACAAAGAATGTTACACTGTACCTTTTCTATACTATGATGTATAACAAAGAATATGTTACACTGTACCTTTTCTATAGTATGATGTATAACAAGGACTGTTACACTGTACCTTTTATATACTATGATGTACAACAAAGAATGTTACACTGTGCCTTTTCTATACTATGAGTTATAACAATGAATATGTTACACTGTAACTTATATATACTATGATGTATAACAAAGAATGTTACACTGTACCTTATATATACTATGATGTATAACAAAGAATCTTACACTGTGTATAACAAATAATGTTACAGTGTACCTTATATATACTATGATGTATAACAAAGAATATGTTACACTGTACCTTTTATATACTATGATGTATAACAAAGAATGTTACACTGTACCTTATATATACTATGATGTATAACAAAAAATATTACACTGTACCTTATAGATACTATGATGTATAACAAAGAATGTTACACTGTACCTTTTCTATACTATGAGTTATAACAAAGAATATGTTACACTGTACCTTATATATACTATGATGTATAACAAAGAATGTTACACTGTACCTTTTCTATACTATGATGTATAACAAAGAATGTTACAGTGTACCTTTTATATACTATGATGTATAACAAAGAATGTTACACTGCACCTTTTATATACTATGATGTATAACAAAGAATGTTACACTGTACCTTTTCTATACTATGATGTATAACAAAAAATGTTACAGTGTACCTTTCTATACTATGATGTATAACAAAGAATATGTTACACTGTACCTTTTATATACTATGATGTATAACAAAGAATGTTACACTGTACCTTTTCTATACTATGATGTATAACAAAGAATATGTTACACTGTACTTTCATATACTATGAGTTATAACAAAGAATATGTTACACTGTACTTTCATATACTATGATTTATAACAAAGAATATGTTACACTGTACCTTATATATACTATGATTTATAACAAAGAATATGTTACACTGTACTTTCATATACTATGATTTATAACAAAGAATATGTTACACTGTACTTTCATATACTATGATTTATAACAAAGAATATGTTACACTGTACCTTTTATATACTATGATTAATAACAAAGAATGTTGCACTGTACCTTATATATACTATGATGTATAACAAAGGATATGTTACACTGTACCTTATATATACTATGATGTATAACAAAGAATATGTTACACTGTACCTTATACATACTATGATTTATAACAAAGAATATGTTACACTGTACCTTATATATACTATGAGTTATAACAAAGAATATGTTACACTGTACCTTTTCTATACTATGATGTATAACAAAGAATGTTACACTGTACCTTTTATATACTATGATGTATAACAAAGAATGTTACACTGTACCTTTTCTATACTATGATGTATAACAAAGAATGTTACACTGTACCTTTTCTATACTATGAGTTATAACAAAGAATATGTTACACTGTACCTTATATATACTATGATGTATAACAAAGAATGTTACACTGTACCTTTTCTATACTATGATGTATAACAAAGAATGTTACACTGTACCTTTTATATACTATGATGTATAACAAAGAATGTTACAGTTTACCTTTTATATACTATGATGTATAACAAAGAATGTTACACTGTACCTTTTATATACTATGATGTATAACAAAGAATGTTACACTGTACCTTATAGATACTATGATGTATAACAAAGAATATTACACTGTACCTTATATATACTATGATGTATAACAAAGAATGTTACACTGTACCTTTTCTATACTATGAGTTATAACAAAGAATATGTTACACTGTACCTTTTATATACTATGATGTATAACAAAGAATGTTACACTGTACCTTTTCTATACTATGATGTATAACAAACAATGTTACAGTGTACCTTATATATACTATGATGTATAACAAAGAATGTTACACTGCACCTTTTATATACTATGATGTATAACAAAGAATGTTACACTGTACCTTTTATATACTATGATGTATAACAAAGAATGTTACACTGTACCTTTTCTATACTATGATGTATAACAAAAAATGTTACAGTGTACCTTTCTATACTATGATGTATAACAAAGAATATGTTACACTGTACCTTTTATATACTATGATGTATAACAAAGAATGTTACACTGTACCTTTTCTATACTATGATGTATAACAAAGAATATGTTACACTGTACTTTCATATACTATGAGTTATAACAAAGAATATGTTACACTGTACTTTCATATACTATCATTTATAACAAAGAATATGTTACACTGTACCTTACATATACTATGATTTATAACAAAGAATATGTTACACTGTACTTTCATATACTATGATTTATAACAAAGAATATGTTACACTGCACTTTCATATACTATTATTTATAAAAAAGAATATGTTACACTGTACCTTTTATATACTATGATTAATAACAAAGAATGTTACACTGTATCTTATATATACTATGATGTATAACAAAGGATATGTTACACTGTACCTTATATATACTATGATGTATAACAAAGAATATGTTACACTGTACCTTATACATACTATGATTTATAACAAAGAATGTTACACTGTACCTTATATATACTATGAGTTATAACAAAGAATATGTTACACTGTACCTTATATATACTATGAGTTATAACAAAGAATATGTTACACTGTACCTTTTATATACTATGATGTATAACAAGGAATATTACACTGTACCTTTTATATACTATGATGTATAACAAAGAATATGTTACACTGTACCTTATATATACTATGATTTATAACAAAGAATATGTTACACTGTACTTTCATATACTATGATTTATAAAAAAAGAATATGTTACACTGTACCTTTTATATACTATGATTAATAACAAAGAATGTTACACTGTACCTTATATATACTATGATGTATAACAAAGGATATGTTACACTGTACCTTATATATACTATGATGTATAAGAAAGAATATGTTACACTGTACCTTATAGATACTATGATTTATAACAAAGAATATGTTACACTGTACCTTATATATACTATGAGTTATAACAAAGAATATGTTACACTGTACCTTATATATACTATGAGTTATAACAAAGAATATGTTACACTGTACCTTTTCTATACTATGATGTATAACAAGGAATGTTACACTGTACCTTTTATATACTATGATGTATAACAAAGAATATGTTACACTGTACCTTATATATACTATGTGTTATAACAAAGAATATGTTACACTGTACCTTTTATATACTATGATGTATAACAAAGAATGTTACACTGTACCTTATATATACTATGATGTATAACAAAGAATATTACACTGTACCTTATATATACTATGATGTATAACAAAGAATGTTACACTGTACCTTTTCTATACTATGATGTATAACAAAGAATGTTACACTGTACCTTATATATACTATGATGTATAACAAAGAATGTTACACTGTACCTTTTCTATACTATGATGTATAACAAAGAATGTTACAGTGTACCTTTTCTATACTATGATGTATAACAAAGAATGTTACACTGCACCTTTTCTATACTATGATGTATAACAAAAAATGTTACAGTGTACCTTTCTATACTATGATGTATAACAAAGAATATGTTACACTGTACCTTTTATATACTATGATGTATAACAAAGAATGTTACACTGTACCTTTTCTATACTATGATGTATAACAAAGAATATGTTACACTGTACTTTCATATACTATGAGTTATAACAAAGAATATGTTACACTGTACTTTCATGTACTATGATTTATAACAAAGAACATGTTACACTGTACCTTACATATACTATGATTTATAACAAAGAATATGTTACACTGTACTTTCATATACTATGATTTATAACAAAGAATATGTTACACTGCACTTTCATATACTATAATTTATAAAAAAGAATATGTTACACTGTACCTTTTATATACTATGATTAATAACAAAGAATGTTACACTGTACCTTATATATACTATGATGTATAACAAAGGATATGTTACACTGTACCTTATATATACTATGATGTATAACAAAGAATATGTTACACCTGTACCTTATACATACTATGATTTATAACAAAGAATGTTACACTGTACCTTATATATACTATGAGTTATAACAAAGAATATGTTACACTGTACCTTATATATACTATGAGTTATAACAAAGAATATGTTACACTGTACCTTTTATATACTATGATGTATAACAAGGAATGTTACACTGTACCTTTCATATACTATGATGTATAACAAAGAATATGTTACACTGTACCTTATATATACTATGATTTATAACAAAGAATATGTTTCACTGTACTTTCATATACTATGATGTATAAAAAAGAATATGTTACACTGTACCTTTTATATACTATGATGTATAACAAAGAATATGTTACACTGTACCTTATATATACTATGAGTTATAACAAAGAATATGTTACAGTGTACCTTATATATTCTATGATGTATAACAAAGAATGTTACACTGTACCTTTTATATACTATGATGTATAACAAAGAATGTTACACTGTACCTTTTCTATACTATGATGTATAACAAAAAATGTTACAGTGTACCTTTTCTATACTATGATGTATAACAAAGAATATGTTACACTGTACCTTTTATATACTATGATGTATAACAAAGAATGTTACACTGTACCTTTTTCTATACTATGATGTATAACAAAGAATGTTACACTGTACTTTCATATACTATGAGTTATAA